>NC_091839.1:35086202-35389232 GCF_037783145.1 Equus przewalskii | reverse complement strand
TATGTTCATTATAATAATAATTTAAGTTCTTAAAAGTTATTTTAAACCAATTGGTGCCTGAAGGTTATAATGTAGCGGGTCTTCTAAAGGTTCAAGCCCACATTTCGCTCTTAGGTAACTGCTCAGCGCCCACCACACATCCCGGCATTCAAGACCTTTTCCAGTGGTATCTTAAAGGGGTCCACACAAGAGGCCCACGTAAGCCAATGGATAGGGTCGCCATACGCTGTCATGTGCCCAGCACAGTTCCATTTTATGCTGATAATCTGGGCCTGATTTCAATCTCACTCCTTTCATTTTCAAAAGTGTATTGATTTAGACTAGAAATTACTTGATCACCCTCGCTATGAAGAACAGAGCAAATTGTTGTGCTGTGTTGCGAATGGTAGAAGATTCTCCAAATAAGACAGCTCACTTTTTCTTTCCTTCTTGACTCTGAATAACTGAACTGGGTGGGTGGCAGAATTGTGTGCTTCAGTGAACTGGGCTGGGAACAATCACAAGAAAAGATTGGGAGTAGGCTGGGGTGAGTGAGGAAGATTAGAGGCCAGAGACTGAGTTTCTCAAACCCTCATTATGGATGAGAGAAACTGTAGAAGCAAATGAACTTTACTATGAATGCCAGTGTATAAATGCAAAAATATCGCTGATAAATAGGATGGTCACTCTTCCTGAGACCCACATCTTAACATCTCATTGGCAAACCGAGTTAGAAACTGCCTGGGAAAACTCCAGCATATGGAGGAGTTACGATAAGTGATAAATGATAAAAGACATAATCACCAAGAGGCCAATGATGTGCGTGAGGGCAAGAAGTCGAGGGGACTAGAAAGCCAAGATGATTGGACTCTAAGTGTGCTCCCAGCATGGTGTGAGATGGGGCACCCTGCCATCTGTGTTAGTGGGCCGATTTCATGCTCCGCCTACAGCTGATAATTGTGCCGTCTTGAACAAGTTGACTAACCTCTCTGTGCCTTGCTTTTGCCAAACTAGGAAACGAGAAGCATCAAACCTATCTCTTACTATGCCACTGATAAAGATATTGCTTTATCTTCCAAATGGAAATCTTATTCTGGGATTCTTTCTTCTAATCTGAAGCTTCTGAAAGAGAAGAAACAAATCTGCGTCCCTCGAACGTTTCTGGAGCCTTTCTTAGACTTGTTTGTCTCTGGCTAGACTGAAACTTATTACTGATGTCAAAAAGAAACTCCAGAATTGTGTTGTATGTATTTTTACTTAAAAGCCACACTTTTGATTTAGATGACATATGTATACCCATACGAAATGAATGAAACTGATTTTTATTTTTGTGGCTTCACAAATTCATTAGACTCTTGAAAGTAGAAGTCTAGATTCATTTTCAGTTACATAAACACAGACTTAACATTTGAGGAACTAACTGGTCTCAAATCCCAGAAGTCAGCAAAATAAATAAATAGTATTTATTTTAAAAAGGCAAGCATAAGAGGTTTCTGAAATCAATCT
Organism: Equus przewalskii; assembly: GCF_037783145.1. NCBI lineage: Eukaryota > Metazoa > Chordata > Mammalia > Perissodactyla > Equidae > Equus > Equus przewalskii. Next base: position 35,387,747 of record NC_091839.1, on the reverse strand, counting down.
AATACGGAATGTCAATGCTCAAAGTCCAAGGTAGAGAACTTGAAAAAACGTAAAGTGTATAAATGTTCTTTTTTACCTCATTTTCTAAGGTTCTAGTTCTTCTCCTTCCTCTCTTCACCCTCACTCCCCGATAGAGTATCTTACGGACAAACGCCTTGCTACTCAGAGTGAGGTTCCAAGTCAGCAACATGGACATCCACTGGGAGCTTGTTAGAAATCTCAGACCCCACCCCAGAGATGTTGGTTCAGAATCTGCATTTTAACAAGCTCTCTGGGTGCTTTTGAAGCACATTCAAGTTTGAGAAGCACTGGATTAGAGAACACTTGGCTAGGAATAGCATCACAAAAATAAGTTTGTCAAATAGAAGAATGAGTGGAATTAAAATGCCTTGTGCTTGCCTCCAAAAGAAGTTACATTAATTCTCTGAAGGCTCTTTCCTTATCCTTGTGTGCACACTGATGTCAGCCTCTGTCTTCTCTTACCACTTGCTTATAGTATCTTTCTCTTTCATATTACGTATGGTGGTTACATGTAATTGTGCTTAAACTTTATAATTGCTATTACTTAGCAAAATTTCAAACTTCCTCTAAAATTACTTCACTCCCAACCCTACAATATGCTCTATTTACACAGCCTATATCTGTTTCCTTTTCTCTGAGACTCCTTGCGTGAAAGCAGACATAATATGAAATAGAAGAATGGTTTGGCTTGAGAATGTACTGATTCTGGGAGTGCAGCCATGGAGTAGTGCCAACCAGAATTGGATGAATGATCCAGGGGTAAAGTGAGACTTGGGATCTTCATTGGTAGAAGGAAGGGCGTATTTTAGTCATGGGTAATACAGAATTCTGCCTCAGCATGAGCCATAACTGGTGAGAATGTTCATTTTCAAGGGCTGAAACATGGCATAATCTTGGATAATAGTACTTTCAGAAGCACCATCAACAGAAAGAGAGGTTTAGGAATTTTTTTTTTTTCTTTTCTGTGACATTTCCACTAACAAATTATAAAGCTTCTTCTCAATTAAAATTAAAATAAAGAATATGGACCCCTTCTGATTAAGGAAGACAGAACAGATGAGATGGTATAGTTAGAGCATAGAAAGAAGGAGAGCTTTAGTGTCAGTCAGACATACTGGAGTACAAACCCCACAAGTGATACTTATGAACTGTAAACTTGACCAAATTACTTGACCTTTCTGACCCCCAGATTTCTCGCCTGTAAAATGGGGATTATAATACTTATTGTGAAGAATTGTTTTAAAGAATCAAATGAGATGATGTATTTACTGTCTCTAGCATAGGACCTGACAATTAATCACTTAATGAATACTAAATATCTTCCTTTCTCCTTTCTTCCTTAACTCTTTTCTGAATCAGTGGGCAGGATTACTTTATATGATTGACTAAACAACCCGAGAGATAGTCATTACTGTGATTTAAAGCCAAATGTGTGAATGTGCTTTGCCTGCAGTAGCACTATACAGAGGTACACGAGTATTTTTTGTGTGAATTACGCTGCTGTGCTGAGGGAACAGGACTGATTAGGTTGAATAAATGTTGAGGTTAGTATTGTTCTGGAACTCTTCTGCAGTCTCCAGAAGGAGAGAACCATGCCCGTATTCAAATGTTTTACAAAATTTAAGAGGGGCCCCTCCTTTCCATTGTCTTACTTTTGAGGACTATGCAGAAAGTGATTCTAAAATACTGTTATTGTAATGCACACATGATTTTCAATTTTCTAAGAATATCATTGTCATCTCATACATTCAGGCATTAATTCAACATTCAAGTCTTTACAGTGCCAGATATGTTTGGCGCTAAGGATACAGGAGTCAAAAAAATAGCCAGCCAATAAATAAATATATAATTACAAATTCTGGTAAGAGCATTCGTGGAAGAGAAAGGGTGTTCTCACAATGTAGGTCCTTCCTGTAACTTTAGGCCTTCTACTGGAAGTAAGGCAATCCTTTTTTTCTCTCATTTCTTTTTCCCTTTACACATTTATTTTGTATATCTGTCTTTCACTCTCTGTAAACTCGCAGCTTTCAAACATATTTTTCTTGGTGTTGGAGATGTTAAATTTTATTCACCTCCCTTAATTCGACTAAATCTGTTTTTGTTTTTTCCTCTTGACTTGATTCTACTTCCTTATTTGCCTCAAAGTCATGTGACACTTAACGATGAGGGTATGTTCTGAGAAATGCATTGTTAAGTGATTTTGTCATTGCGTGAACGTCACAGAGTGTACTTAAACAAACCTAGATGATATGGCCTACTACACACCTTGGCTATATGGTACTGATTTTATGGGACACCGTTGTATATGTGGTTCATCATTGACCGAAAAGTCATTATGTGTTGCATGACTGTATATGGAATTCTTTTTGTGAAAAAGGAGGAACCATGACTATAAATTCTACCTATTTTATCCTTATCTAAAATAGATCTGCTAAATTGCTAATATTCAGAAAATCTGGGGAGAGAGCAGGATCATAATCCAGAGATAAAGAGGATTTTTGTTTCTTTGTTTACAGCTGGCCTGACCCCATTCACAGGCAGTTTGCTTAACCAAGGCAAACAAGATTTTAGCTCTGTCCTGAGATGAATATATGTAGATGGCAGAAAATACTGTGGTTGACTGATGATCCCAATTGTTCACGACTCTCTATAACTACACACTTTGCAATGAGAGTTCACAAACTCCCATTAAAAGGTGGAATGTATCTCTCTTCCTCTGGAATCTGAGCTGATCTGTGACCTGCTTTAGCCAACAGAATGAGAAGTGAGTTTATGCCACTTCTGAGTCTAGGTTTCAAGAAGCCTTGTGTTAATCTTGCCCAGATATTATGAAAATAAGCTGGAGCTATCCTGCTCATAGATGGAATCATGTAGTCCAGTTGCCCTTATCAGCCCAGCCAACAACGAGACCATTGCCAGACATGTGAGTGAAGCCATCCTAGACCAGGTAGGTCCCAGCAATATGCTAGCTGATTGTAGATGCATAAGGAAGCTCAGTCAAACCTGGATCAGTTGAGCAGAACTACATAGCCGAACAGTAGACTCGTGAACAATAAAAAAATTCTCATTATTTTAAGCTTCTGAGTTTGGGGTAGTTCGTTACTCAACAATAACTAACTAATAACAAATATTCTTATTTGAATGATTCCATGATTTACCAAAGGTGATACCCATTTTTCCTTTTCACCCTCTCCTTTCACTATGAAATTCTAGCCTTAGCAAAATTATTGTTTTCTTTTTTATGCTTTGGTTGGTAGGAAAATCTGAAGGCAGCACTGTGTTGGTAAATGTTTCACAACAAAGCTCTTAGGGAAAAACAGTGTGTGTATATATGTACATACATACATAAGTTTATTATAAATTTTACATATACAAAGGATGGGTAGCACACATAAATTATAATAAAATATACAATGCTTTTTTGTAAGTTCCACATATCTAATTGATTCTCACAGACTGTTTTTGCCAGTTTTTGTAGAACTCTTGTATGCAACTATGATTTGACAAATGAAGTTACATCTCAACCTGCTACCTCTTTTTCCAATAAATTTTTTATCATTAAATCTCATACATGATTTCTTGTTGAATGGGTTGTAACTCTTGCACAAAAGTTATGTTCATTAAATGAAAACTCTTTCATCTTCAGCACTAGACACAACACACCATTAAGTGTAATTTGCATTATTAACATTTTCTCCATTGCCTTCTTTAGACTAAACAATCAATAAAACAATAAATCAAGCCCTGATTTGTAACATTAGCTACTTTCTGTGGTGAAACATTGCCGTCATGACCATTTTCAAACTACCAAGGCATCACTAAAATGGAACTTGGAACAGACGCCCAGTAGCACATCATCATATGGTATTTCCCCCATGCTGATACAATAGAGTTAAATAACCTCAAGAGCATGGATAATATTAAAACAGAGCAAAATAATTGGGATGTGATGCGTTTTGAGTATTTATGACCTTTATTTTTAATATAACTTATTGAATTGTAAATTTATAAAATTTAATCTTTACTGATAGCGAGTTTAACAATTAGCTCACTAAATTCCTGAAAATATTAACAATCAAATGAGCTAGCTCCAGCACACATCTGCTGAAGGATGCTGGAAACATCTGACAGTTCTAGTTATGATAATAATAATAGCTCCCAAACGTCTAGTGCTCACTAGATCCCAGGTATTGTTCTAAGTATTGTAGATTCATAATCTCATTTGCTCCTCTGTGAGGAGTAATAGCTCTGTGAGGTACACATTGTCATTATTTGTGTCTCTATTTTACAGATGAAGAAATGGAAGCACATAGAGATTGCTTAGTTAAAAACTAAACTAAAACTAAACTAAAACTAAAACTACAACTGCCTCTCTCAAAGATAGATACATTTTATTACAGATTTATTATACGCTTATAAAGATGAAATCAATATCCTGATGAAGCTCAGAATTTAGCAATGAGAACAACGGTTCTATTGTTATGGATAAAGATCCAAGGCTGTTTAAGAGAAGGAGGCATGAATGGTGCTTGGGAAGGAAGAATGGGAGTTGGTTGAAGTCTCTGCTGAAATATATCAGCTGAATGAGAGCAGGGAGTTAGGACAAGAAGACATTATAGGCAGAGTGGCGTGAAGTTCATGGGGCATCGTTGGAAAAGTGAGAGGGTGAGTTGTTTGGTGTGGGTGGAGTGGAGGTGAGTATGAACAAGTGATGACAGTGTGGGTGGAGAGTTAATGTGGACGAGATGAGGCAGAAAGCCTGAGGTAAGAGCGACCACAAAGCAGACACCTGCAGCTTGAAAGGGAAAGATGTGAAGCTGGAATGTGCTCTCGGGCCACCAGAAGCCTAGGTGAGTTCAAAGAACAAACTTGGTATGTGTGTGACGGTTACGTTTATTTGTTAACTTGGCTGGGCTATAGCACCCAGATATTTGTAAAACACTATTCTAGATGTTTCTGTGAAGGTATTTTTTGGGATGGTATTAACATTTAAATCAGTAGACTTTGAATAAAACAGACTGCCCTCAATAATGTGGGTAGGTCTCATCTAATCAGTTGAGGCCTTAGGAAAAAGACTGACCTCCCCTAAGGGGGTGAAATTCTGTCAGCAAACTGCCTTAAACCCAGACCCTTCCTCAAGTGTCCAGCCTGCTGTCCTACTGCTATAGTCTGAATGTTTGTGTCCCCCAAAATTCATAAGTTGAAATCTTAATCCCCAAAGATGATGGTATGATGTGGGGCCTTTGGGAGGTGTGTAACTCATGAGCCCTCGTGTATGAGATTAGTACCTTTTAAAACAGACCCCACAGAACCTCCTAGCCCCTGCTACTAGGTGAGGACACAACAAAAAGTCACAGGCTGTGAACTAGGAAGAGGGCCTTCACAAGAATGTCACCATGCTGGTGCCTTGATCTTGGACTTCCCAACCTCCAGAACTGTGAGAAATAAATTTCTGTTGTTTATAAGCTACCTGGTCTGCAGTATTTTGTTATAGCAGCCTGACTCTTCATACGACTAGGATACCTACTTTGCAGATTTTAGACTTGCCAGCCTCCACAAACGCATGACCCAATTCCTTGAAATCAGTCAATCTATCTATCTATCTATCTATCTATCTATCTATCTATCCATCCACACATTCTATTGGTTCTGTTTTCCTGGAGAACCCTAACTAAGACAATATGGAATATAGGAATGGGAGCCAGTATAGAAAGCTATGAGCAGAGAAGGGAGCTTCTGAGGTGAGAATTAAAAAGTAAAGAAGTTCTAGGTGGCTATAACTTTTTTAACAGATATAAAGATAAAAATCATTGAAATTAAGGAATCAAGGAGACTCGGTTGTTGGTTGGACAATTGTTTAGATTAGATTCTATAAGGCACAGAGTAGAAGAGAAAATGGTGAGTCAGGTGTCCTGAGACTGTGGTGAGGTGACTTGGAGGAGTTGATAAGGAAGATGAAGAAAAGATGAAAATCTAGATAGCATGAACTTATATACAAAAGGATTTTCAATGATGATGGTGGAACAGTGGTCTGGAAGGAGCTTGCTGATTCCAAAAAGATGCAATTTTTAGAAAATGAATGGGGAGCAGAATATGCTACTTCTTCAAGAGTGATTGCAAGGGAAGTGATATCAATGGCAACAAATTTGCCCATTCGTTAGAGGCACCTCTAGAATTCTACATAGAATGGGTTCAGTGACAACAATATGGACTGGAAGGTACATTATGGACTCATCTGGAAACTTGGTTTGCATAGCAAGCAGTGGTTTTACTTCATATGTATGTTTCAGGTCAATAAAAATGCAAAGTTTTCTGAAGATGCGTATATTCACATTGCTTAAATTTATTATATGGGTGTAGCTATAGGATCACTGATGGAAATTCCTGGGGGCCAACAACCCATCCTCATCAAACCCTTGGTCTCATTGAAACAAGGTGGGACTGCCTTTGCCCTGATTGTAAGTGTGTGATAGGAGTTAACAAAGGGTGATGATGACACATCCTCCTTGCCACTTTAGCTGTCTCCTTTCCCTTGGCATCATCTTGGTTTCCAGTGACTGAATCTACCCAAAGTCTTTTGTGAGGCTGAAAGTCACTCAAGGCAGAGCAATGGGGGTGTTGTATCATCCTTAAAATTGGCCTTTTGGGTTGTTTTCAGGTTCTTTGCATTTCTTGTCTTCTTTTAGTCTTATGCTCCTTTACAACAATCGTTTCAATTTGCTTTGGAAGAAATGGTGACAAAGACGTTCTGGGAACTTCAGAACACCCGGTGCTGTGACTCGGTCCCTAGGATTAATTGTCTTTTTGAGTGGCCTCAGAGGACATGATTAGCCTCAAGTGAGAGATACCACTGAGGGGTTGTCTGGCGTGGGGAAACATGCTAGAACATCACATTAAAAAACCCTTCAAATTAACTTATATATAACTGTCGTGAATTACTAAAATAAGACTCGATAGTCTGCTATAGGAAATTCAGTAAATCCATCAACATATAATTGTTGAGCTCCTACTATATGAAAGACGTTTTGCTAAGTGTTGTGAAGAATAAAAAGATATGTAAGCCCCTTATACCTGCTTTTAGAGATACTGCAGACTAATTCGAAAAAGAAAGATCACATGAAGAAGAAATAAATAAAAATAATTAAAGTAGCATATGACAATTATTAAGGAATTGAAGAGACAGCTCTGGGTTGGGGGCTCAGGAACAGCCTCATAGGGAAAGTGAGAACTGAGACATGCTTTGAAGGATGGACTCGAATTTAATAGGGTTAGATAAAGGAGGAGGGGCTGGGTACACAGAGTTTAGCCTAGGGTTGATGTAATAAAGTTTGGGCATTATCCTCTAGGCCCTGGGAAGCCATTGAAAAGTTAATATGATCTATGGAAGCCATAGTTTAGGCAGATAAGGCGAGTTGTAGAGTGGCTGACAGAGTTGCGGTTACGATATTCTTGCCAAATGTCCTGAATTTGATGTTTGGCTCTGCCATTTACAACCTGAATGACCTTTCACCAGTTACTCATATCTCTAAACCTGAATTTCACATGCAAAAAAAAAGAAAGAAGGAATAACAGCATCTTTCTCATCATGTTTTTGTGACAATTAAGTGAAATATAAAGGTAGAAAACACAGTGCCTGAACCAGAGAAAGTTATAATAAAAATAATGATCACCATTATATTATAAAAGTTTGAAACCAAGTGATAGAAGTGGAGATGAAACTGAATGGAAGGAAAAATGAAGAACTGGCAAGACTAGTCTGGATGTAGGAAGCAAAAGAGAAGGCAGGGCAAAGTGGACTCTGGGTTTAGAGCCTGAGAAAGCAGATGATACCACTAGTGTTCATGGAAAATAAGGCAGGTGGAGAGAGGCAAGTAGTGATTTTTCCAGTGTATGTACTGTCTCTGGGAAGGGACTGACATTCTTCCCAAGGTGAGGTCAAGCAAGGTCCCATAAAAGTCTAGGAAAATGGACTAGGGTGGGACTCATGGCAAGTGCTCAGCAGCGGGCAGTATGGCAGAGAGCTGGGGTCAGGGAGGTCCCATCACTGGCGTCCAGGTCAGGCCTGGAAGGTCAGGGGTGTGGTGTGTGTAAGAAGGCAACAGACGGATCCAGCCTGTAAACGAAGTGTCAGGGAAATCAAGCCGCAGACAAGATTTCAAGGATAGGCAGGAGTAAAATTTTCTCAAAAGATGATTTTCCAGAGGAATAAAGAATTGAGACTTAAGGGGATATGATGAAAGAAGATGTTGTGTGGAAAGGTGTGGTGGAATGATAGGTGAGGAGTGAGAAGGAGAAATAAGAGAGAAACACAGATATCAGAATTAAGTATTGAATAGGAACTGAGTCATTAGGAGAGGAACAGAACCTGGAACTGGAAAAGAACAGTAGAGCTGGATCAGCAGTTCTAGGGCAAAAAGCCCCGTTTTTCTTTTCTTTTTAAAATTTTATTAGTTTTATTAAATATTCAACATATCTGAACTATTTATAAACTACATATAGGTATAAGAAAAATAATAGTCACAGACATATCTAGGTTTTATCTAAAGCTTATGCAATGTGTGGGGCCTTCTTTAAGGAAAAGGACAAAATCACGAATTCAAAATTAGGTATAAAAGTTGATACTTCTCTAGAATTAAAAATTAAATCACAATAGATTACAAATTTTAAAAAAGCAGACAAGTCCTACAAATTTCACAAAAATCCAGAAAAAATATATTTATTCAGTGGTTTATTTTTGCTTTATTTTTAGTTGCATAATGGAGGGGAAGTGCAGAGTCCCGTGACCCTTTCCGCGTGCGGTGAGGGTTCTAACTGAGGAGTCGGCTCTAGGTCTGGATGTGACCTCGAGGAGGGACAGCTGTGAGGAGAAAAATGAATGAAACAATGGCAGGAAGTGCGGCAGCACCAAAATGTTTCATATCTGCCAATAAAAGAAAATAATGTGGAACTCTGGCTGAGGTTTAGCCTGAACAGAACATTGTTTATGCCTAGAAATCAAGCCTCTACAGGGTTAGTCGTGTCATGCATTTTTACTTGCCAGTTGTGCTGGAGTGTGATATACCAAGGGAGGAAATCTAATGAGGGAAGTAGAGGAAGGAGGGAAAAATGGGGTCATAGGGTAGAGTCTTTGAGGACATGACCTTCCTTCATAGGTATCCTGGAGAGATGGCAGTGAAAATTGAGACAGATTTTATAACAAGAATGTATTTATATATATTTACGTAATTTAAAATGATAGATAAATTTGGTGAGGAAGGGAAAAATGAAATAGATTCATATGTCCTGATAAGCAAAGAGATCTATCATTTATTATTAAATTTTTTTAAAACCTAGATTACAGAACAGTATGAATAGTGTGATTGATTTGTGTGAAAAGGAACAAAGGTACACACATACACACACAGATGCCCACACAAAACCATGTGGAACAATACACATCAAACTATTATTATTATTATTTTGGTGAGGAAGGTTGGCCCTGAGCTAACATCTGTTGCCATTCTTCCTCTACTTTTTGTGTGTGGGATGCCGCCACAGCATGGCTTGATGAGGGTGTGTAGGTCGGTGCCCAGGATCCAAACTCATGAACCTCAGGCCATCACAGCAGAGCATGTGAACTTGACCACCATGCGTGCCACTGGGCTGGCAACCAAACTATGTTTTCATAGTGGTTACACCAGAGAAGTAGGTTTGGTGTGGAAGAGTGGGAAAGTTTTTACCTTTTTACTTAATCCAACTTTTACTTTTTTACTTTTTACAATGAGTATCTAAACAAAATTGAAGGACTTAACTAGATAGAGAGCAGTGCATGAGACTGACTGAGCTGGAGAAACTGTCAGCTATTCTGTTCCTAAACTGCCCTTCTCAGCTGCCATGGGCAGAGTGTTCCATTTCATTATACCTTACAATAAACTTATCTCGAAATAAAACTTTAGATTAAAAATCAAAACAAAACAGAACCTGGGGAAAAAAATCTGTTCTCCCTGTTGGCATTTAGATCATTGATCACATAACAGGTAAATCCCAGGAATCAGCATCATATTAATTAGGTCATGATGACTAGCTCTTGCTTTATCTTTTATTCTCTCGTTTTCTGATTTCTTTTCCAATCCCTATGTATTCCTAATTATTTAATAACTAACTCTTTTAATGTATAACAATGAATGAAATCTCTTTTCTTACCAAAAATGGATTAGACTATGAAACAGTTGAAACATTGCTGTCACAATTCTCCTCTATATATTCAAAATTTTTCTGAACAATGTTCAGTTACCCATAACCTGTAACCTTACTAATCACATTTAGTCAGCCCTGAAAACTGACACGTGCAAGTGGATTCCAGAGTTTTAAATGACAATAATTCAGAGTGTTGCATGGTGCTAAAATTTTCCTGGGGAACACAAAGCCCTCCTTGGGTTATTAGGAAAAGAACACGGACCATTGTATGTACAAGGGATTTAAAAATGAAAAGTACTATAGAAACAGTAAGAATCATTGTTATTTCTTTAATAATTATTATTCTACTCAGATAAAGATTGCCTTCTATTTAAAGTCTTTCTAATATTTTTAATATATTTATATTTCCTTCCAATCATTTTTTAAAAAACTTTTGCTTATACACAAACACCCCACACACTTTTTCTTTTCAAAATTGAGATCATACTCTTTTTATCATTTTATAACTTTTTTCTTCATTCTGAGTGTTTTCTCATGACATTAAGTATTATTTGTAAAAATAATGTTTAATGATTACATAATAGCCATCATATGGCTGTAATAAAATATTTATAATCATCCCCATATTGTATCAGTCAGAGTCCTGATAGGAAACAGGTGATCCACCCTACTGACACAACCAAGAGGAGTTAAATAAAGGGATACTTTACAAGTGTGGAGGCAGGCCAGGAACACCAATAAAGGATGGTAAAGTACCTGGGGCAGTTATCACGCCCCCCAAGAGGGAAGCGGAAGAATGGTTACCAGAATCAGCAGAGAGCTGTAGGGATCAGGGAGGATGTCCAAGTAGGAGCTTGGGTAGGGAACATAGCCATTGCCAACGTAAGCCTGGCAGAGAGGGAGCTAGGGAAATAAATACTCCAATTTCTTTCACTTCTTGCCTTTCAACCTCCCAATGCTGCTTACCATTGGCCAAACATAACCGGAAATCAGAGGACAAGGAAATCTGTTTATGTGGAGTCTACAGAGGGCAGCTGCTGCCCTGGGAAGAGGGCTGTGTGGAGAGTATACCTGGACTGGTATCAACAATCAGTTAATCAACAATTAATTGTCCTCCTTTTGCTCTGTAGTTGGTATTAACAAGACCCATAGTGTAGGACTTTTGGTTTCCTATCTAGGCACACCTTCCATATTGCCATAGCCAAGTGGCATTTTATGTCAGTTATCAAAACAACGCAAAGTCACAGCCCACTGACCTCAAGCTGTTGTTTCCACAACTTTCTGTTTCTGATATCCAAGGGAAAGCAGAATCAGAGAACAAATCAGGATCTTCAGGACGACGAATGGAAGAATCCAGATTTTTATGTCCATCCCTCTTTCTGTTATCGTACCTAAAAGGAACTCAGCATGCAGTATGAAAGGAAGCTAGACTGTAGGAGACTGTTTTAATCTTTATAGCGTGGGTCTCTAAAGCCTGGCTGAATTTGGCCCTGACAATAACTTACAAACAGTAACTCAGTTTTATCCACCTACACTCTAAGAAAAGGGCACAATAAAATTATGACTCTTTGCCATTCACTTGTCATAGAATGTTGGATATAATGTGGACCAAATCCCATGCAGTTGTATGAAATGTTACCAATATGAATTTATATGATCTCTGCTAAAAAGCGTTCTGACAGAAAAATACTGCATGAAATTGCTCCTTTTTCCTTAAAAGAAAACACAATTGTTCTTTGTTTTAACTGTAAATAAGAGGATATTCTTGCCTCTCCTTCCAATTCATCAAAATAGCTAATTATGAGGGACAATTTCTTCAACAAGAATGTGAGAAGATGGCACCATGAATCCATCCCAATATACTACCAGGTTTGGAAGGCAATGGGAAACTTTTCCTTCCTTGACTTCCTCCAAAGAAACTCTTAAACAGGCTGTATACAATGGAAAGTTTCAAACAGGATCATTTTGTATCCTGTGCCTCAAAAAATCAGTACAAATATACCACAACATTTAGAAACTTGGTGATTTTATTTTCTTCTTTGAGTTTTGGAGCTGCTATAGCAAAAACACAACAATATTCATCACCAAAATTCAAACCTAAGAGGTTTGTTACATAATATCAACAGTTTAAGAATCCAGAGAGATGTTACACTGGCTTAACGTAAAAATCTCACTTCTTCCATACAAAAAGTGAAACATAATTTTAATTTAATCCAGTAAATACTGTTATTGAGAACTTTACAATGTGCTAAATGTCTTATGTATGTTTCAATACTTTTATCTTTGTATACTCCGAGTAGTTAAGGATATTCACCAAAGTGGAAGCAGTGGAACAAGCATTTCAGCCCCTTTCACTCTTCTACAACTAGGGGGAATTTTAATTAATGAAATGAATTGAACAAACATTATTGAATATAAACTATGCTGGAGAGAGTGTTTTTTACATTCGATGTAAACGGCAAATATGCAGAGATATTAAGACACAAATGGTATTGTCTCTGTTCCCCAAAACTTTAAAATCTAGTAGGGTAATAAGACAAAAAGCATACTAACTACAAAGCTGAATATTATAAGCACCTTACAAGAGGAATGAAGTGCTTCAAAGGAGAGAGAGATCAAATCAGAACTGGAATACTGGAATGGGAAAATATGGCAAGTGACAGGAAAAGGTTCAAGTAAGTGACACCATTTGATAAGGATTTGGTAGTACTTTTTTTTTTTACTTTTTATTTTATGGTAAGTTAGACTCACAAGAAGTGCAAAAATAGTAGAGTTCTCATGTGACTCTCATGCAGTTTTCCCCAGTGATAACCTTACATAATCCCATTCTATTATTACCAAAACCAGGAAATCAACATTTGTACAATACTGTTAACTAAGCCACAGACCCTATTAAGACCTTTTCACCAGGTTTTACATGCACTCATTTGTGTGTGTATATGTGTGCGTTTGTCTATAGTTCTGTGGAATTTTATCACACATACAGATTCGTGTAACCATCACGGCATTCAGGACATAGACCTATTACAGCACCACAAAGAAAAGCCCTTGTGTTACCCCCTGACCGTACACTCTTCCCTCCAGTGCTAACCCTGGAAATCACTGGTCTGCTCTCTGTCTCTCCATTTTCAAGAATATTATATAAACAGAATCAAACAACATGCAACCTTTTGTGACTGGCTTTTTAAATTCAGCATAATATCCTTAAAATCTGTCTAAGCTGTTGCACGGGTCAACAGTTCGTTCCTTTCAGTGCTGAATAGTATTCCATTGAATGGATGTGTCACAGATTTTTCATCTATTCACCAGCTGAATGGAATTTGGAGATGTTTCCACTACTTGGCTATTACAAGTAAAGCTGCTGTGAATGTACACAGGTTTTTGTGTGTGAATGTAAATTTTTATTTCTCTGGGACGAACATACCCACGAGTGTGATTGCTGGGTCAAGCGGTAAGTGCACATTTAGAGGTAGGATTTTAATACATTTACAGTTATTAACCACTATAAACATCCTTATATAAGCATTATTGTGAATTTTCCTAATTATTTATTTGAGATAAGAATTAGAATTGCTGTGCCAAGGGTATATGCAGTTTTTAAATGCTTTTGCTACATATTTTGTTCTCAAGAACAAATGTCATGCTATTTTCTAATCATTCCCACCAGAATTATGCGAGCAGGCCCATCTTCCAATCTTGCAAATAACACGAGTGTTTTCCTTTCTAATTATTGCCAACTTGAAAGTCCAAAATTGGTATCTTGTTTTAACTCGCACTTTGATTATTTATAAGGAGAGTATTTCTATTGAATTTGTGTTTCTTTGTGAATTTCCTATGTATATCTTTCACCCCTTTTTTATGAGGATTTCTTTATTTTTTTTCTAGCTGATTTGAAATATTTATGTGTTTATTAATACATATAAAAGAAAGCAATATTGCCATGTATGTTGCAAATATTTTCAAAATTTGTGGTTTGCCATTTAACTTTTTTAAAAATGCTTTTTGACATACATACATACATTTCAAACTATCATATAGGCAAATTTAACACTTTCTTCCCTTTATAGTTTTTACACTGAATATTATGTTTAGAAAGGCTTTCCCCATGTGAATGATTTATCTGTGTTTTTGTGTAGTAATTTTATGTTTTCTTTCTTTTTAAAAAACACTCATCATTATGCATTCTGGAATTTATTTCAAAGTAAGAAAGTAGGTGAGGTAAAGAACTAGCCTTATTCTTTCTTAAGTTTAGCCAGTGATCCTAACTCCATTCATAGAGTAGTTTGTCTTTCCCTACTGACTTAAAGTGCTACCTTTATGATATACAAATTCTGATGTTTATTTGAGTGTTTTTGAAGTTGTTCTTCTCTTTTATTGGTCTTTTTCTATTCCTGCACCAATATTACTATATTTTATTAAATATTGGCTTTGTGACACATCTTATAATCTACAAGTTAAGTCCACCGTCACTACTTGATCAAGTATCAAGAAGTCACATTGGGATATGAGGACTTTTATTACAATTAGCAAAATGTTTAGATTTATTTGGAAATGATTAACTTCTTTTCAATGTGGAAAATTTCCATGCAGTCTCTCAGTAAAGAAGTATTGCATACTACTTGATTATTTTATTTTGGGGTGTTGTTATGAACTGATCATTTTTCATGTTTTCTATCTGGTTATCACTAGAATATGGGAAAATTTATTAAATTTGTAACAACTTTACTTAATTTTCTTATTAGTTCTAATTTGTTTTTAAAGTCATTTCATGCGGGTTTTCCAGGAAGGTAAAATAATCATTCCATATGCAAATACTGATAATTTTATCTTCACTTTACCAATATTCATACCTCCTATTTCATGTCCTCCTCTGAATGCATTGGCAATCACATCTAGAATAATGTTAAGTAAAAGGAGTAATATAATTATATTCCATATTAATCATATTTGTATTAACAGCTGTCTTAATTTTAAACCATCCTTGCATTTGGAGAATGGATACTTAGTGGGATATTATTATTATTTTGACATGTGCTAATATTTTTATTATTTTGGCATTAATTCATATGTGAGATTGTGCTACCATAGGGCTTTGCTAATTTTACTTAAATAAGCTCTAAAGCTTTCCTTCATTTTCTGTCCTCTAAAACTATTTAAATAACATGAGAATTATTTGTTTGGGAATATTTGGGGGGAAAATCTACTCACACATCCTGTTGGGTCAGGTACCTAGGGCGAGGGGAGAGTATTCTTCAATACCTGTCTTCATGTTCTATATAATTATTTGTTTCCTGGAACTTCCCATCTCTTCTTTAGCCCACTTTGCTGTTTTGTTTACACGTATTTTCTTAAAAAATAATCTATTTTCCTTAAGAATGTCAAATTTATTGCCATAGAACTGTACAAAGCATTCTATTTGTGACTTAGTAATTTACTCCTTTTTTTTTTTTTGTGAGGAAGATTGGCCCTGAGCTAACATCTGTGCCAATCTTCCTCTATTTTGTATGTGGGATGCCACCACAGCATGGTTTGATGAGCCATGTGTAGGTCCGTGCCCAGGATCTGAACCTGCAAACCTCTGTCTGCCAAAGGGGAGCATGAGAAGTTAATCACTATCCTACTGTGCTGGCCCATAATTTACTTTTTTAATGAAAAAAACTTAGAGCCATTAATTGAATTCTTTCTGACTATGGTATTATGTAAAGAGAAGTAAAAATTAAAATACCATTTGCCTTAAACTTAGTCAAAATTTTTGTTCTTTTTTTCCCATTTCCATATTTTCCCCCAAAGAAGGAACACTTAGTTCATATCTGTTTCCACCCACTTTTTTCTCTCTCTTGATTGTGACCTTTTTCACATCCTCTCTTCCTAGTCCCCTTTAACCTGAATTTTGTCCAGCCTTTTTTGCCTCCTCTCTTCCTTCAAGAAAGAATTACAACTTAGAAAGAATTGAGAATAATATATTCCCTAAATGCTTCAGTTAATCTATTCCTCACCACCTGAGCAGAATTATAATTCCTGGGAAGAAACAGTGTGTGATTTCTTAGAACTCTATAGTCTGGTTTAATAGGAACCTTTCAGACAGTCACATATGTAGCCTTGCTTGCTAGACAGAGGCCAAGTGGAGTAAGCTTACTTAGGAGAAGTACCTTTCTGTGGATGCTCTTCTGCCTTCTAGCTTCAATTACT
This sequence comes from Equus przewalskii, assembly GCF_037783145.1. Classification (NCBI taxonomy): domain Eukaryota; kingdom Metazoa; phylum Chordata; class Mammalia; order Perissodactyla; family Equidae; genus Equus; species Equus przewalskii. The sequence goes on along the minus strand of NC_091839.1, from coordinate 35,371,361 downwards.
TTTAGCTTAAGAAATATGAACAGAAACAAGTAACTTGGAATGAAAGATAAAAATGTGGCTCCATGCTAATAGACACAAGTGACATTAATGAAGAGGACCTCACAGTCCAAGGAATGTATTCACTTGTTCTTTATGATAGTTTATAATAAATCTTGACACTTTACTGTTTTTCAAGTTGGGGACTTTGGGATATAAGGAAAACAAATTGACCCAAGTCACTTCGAGAAAAGATGTTTAATGAAGGATAAACATAGTAGCAGAACCAGAAAACCACCAGGATCTGAAGCGTTAGGAGGACTTTTTGCACTCATTGTTCTCATATGTCCCAGAAAGGACCCAGTTCCTATCCACTTCAGCCTACTGCTCCTCCCAAGAAACGTGTGATACAGTCCCTGCCGTTAAGGAGCTCACAGTCTAACTAGATGACCTCTAAAATAGGAACGGCCTCCTGCTTGCCAACTGTCTGAAACCCCACAGAAATAGGTTCATTAATACCAGTGTTATTTAGGGGAAAGAAGCTCTGTATCTGATGACTAGCAGAGGAGGGACAAGCAAAGGAGAATTAGAAATTGTTTTAGAAGACATAAAATGGATTTTTTTAATCAATCTTGCATTTTATGTTTTTTTTGTAATCTTAGTACTTACTTGAGAAATAGTCCTTTTTCATCCCTCCCCCATCTTTCAGTGCCACTTAAAGAAAACAGCAGAGGATGTGTATTATTGTGCTCTAATTACAGTTGAGGGCACAGTGGCATGTGACTATGGTATAATAACTAAAGCCCTGGAGTGCCTTTTTATTCCATTAAAAATGACCTTAGCTTTGGATCACAGAGCTTTGCATTGATTTGTCTTTTTTGTGGTTTCCTCTCCACAGGTCTGCTTCCTCATACAGGGTGAGGCATTGAATCGTGACACACAGGGGTCAGTGAAATTAACTGTCTTTCCCGTGAGAAATAATTCATCGTTCAGCATTTGCTATCAACATGCCTATGCTGTGAGTGAATGAGGTCACATGAAGTGTATGGAAGTTGTGGAGCAGAAGGGCATTATATAAATATAATTCAGTATTTATGATAGAGACAACAATAATTTTCTCATCTGCAAATAGTAGACATTTGGGCTGCAGAAAAGGAGAGATGTTGATCAGTTCAGTTGCTGTAAAAAGAAATTATTCTAATTGCTTCTATGGAAGTCGTATCTTCTTGTGACTAATTTAAATTTTGTTTTCTGCCTGTTTCAACAGGTCTTTTAAAAATGATGATTAATATTAGACCTGATCGTGTCCTCTAGTGGAAAGGCTTCCCAGACTTCTCTAGAAGTGAGGAGGCGCCTCTGTTCTCAGCACAGGCAGTGTGGGTCTCATCTCACTTTGTCTCTGCACTGAGTTCCCATTTAGGAAACACGAGCTAGAATGGGTGGTGTGAGCTGGGATCATTCAAATCGGTCTAAAAAATATCTACTAAGGGCTTACTGCAAGCGAGATTTGTACTAGACGATGTGAGAAGGATACAACATGAAGGAGAAAGCCAGTGATTCTTACCTTATCCAGTTTAGAAAGTATACTTGAACCCAAGGGCTATGTACCAAAATGTTGACTGAAGTGTCGTCTATAATAGCGAAAATTCAGGAATGACTTACATGCCTTCAATAAGATATTGGCAAAATAAACTATGAGATACCCAATAATGGAAAATCCTTCACCATTTGTAAACAGTGAGGTAGATTTCTATGTGGACAGGTCTCTGAGACAGAATGTTAGAGAAAAACTAACTATAAAAAGTAATACAGCTAGTATGGTACTCTATGCAAACACACACGAGACTATATATTTTCTCCATAATCATCAGATGCATAGCGAACAATCTTGGAAAAATACCCTCCAACGTATGTCCTCCAACTGCACAGTGCCAGGAATGCTGTTCACGCTGGAGATGAGTTATTTGATGGCAGTCTCACAGCCATCCCTGATGTCCCTGTACCAATCTGATGACTGGTTAGCTTAGGGGAGAAAAGGGGACCAGTGTTAAAGATAATTGTCAAAGGAAACTTTAGCTGTTATCTACAATGTTTTAATTCTTAAAGGAGATTACACTAATGAATTAAATATATATTAAATATTAACTTAAAAGTGAGTAATGCATAATTACTGCTTTCCAGGTGTTATCAATCTAGAGGAGAAATAGATGTATACTCAAGTAATTCTGATGCAAAACAAAGTGTGATCAGTGCTATTCTCGATTTCTAACCTCGAGAGGTTGGAATATGAAGGTGGGAGGGAGCCTGTCTCTCTGCTTCCTGGAGGAGGAGAGATTTAGAGAAAGCATCCTTAGTGGAAGGAAGACTTTTTACTGTACAGCATTCTGGGCAGCTCTGGTAGTATCATTAACGGTCATCCATCCACTCAACCGTGTCAGATGATGTAATCCAGGAAAGGAGAGGAAGGCACCGGAGGCAGAGCCAGAGGGAAGGTTCTAGCCTATATTCATTAGGAATGGCTTGTTTGCAATTAAATAAACCTGATTCTGGCTCTCTAAAGCCAAGGGGAATAATTGGTGGGATAATAGGGGTTCACAGTAACAATGGGAGGCTGGACGACTGAACTTGGAAAATATAGGAGGTACCAAACACCTTGAGGAAGCAGGAAAAATGGTGATGCAGGAGAGCACAAGATCTCTCATTTAGCAATAACAGGCTGAACACGAATAAAATCCAGTAACGCCATCATCTTTTGTACCATATTAACTCTGATTGGTCCAGACTAAATCATATGCACTTGGCTGCTAGAGAGGAAACAAAGGAGAGAAACAGTGTGCTCAGCTTCCGCAGTGGATGGCAAGGTATCCGTAAACACAGCACTATGGGACCCCCCCTGAAATAGGAATTGAGTGGGCAAGCTGGAGAACCCACAGGGAGAAGTGGTTATTAATTGGGTACTTAATAAGTACAAAGCACTGTTCTAAGCACTTTATATGGACATTATCTAATTTAATAGTCACCATAACTCTATAAGTTAGGTATTATTATCACTATTATTATTCCCATTTTACAGATGGGGTAAGTAACTTTCTCAGGATTGCACAGATATTGACTATGTAGTTTGGCTCCTAAGTCCTTATTTTTAATGACCTGCTACTGCAGATGTCCACTCTGTCCCCTCCTAGCCTTTTTGTTCTACTATTTCCCACAGGAATATGAAACACTTTAAAACAGTGAGACACATTATCCTTAAAGCAACCCAAAGGGTTTTCGCATCTGTAATTTCAGTTCTTCTTGTCATACCTCCAAATTTACAGTGGGAAAATACTCTGATTCTTATTTTTCTGATACCAAAGGAGGCAATTATGAATTATATGACTTGCCCAACTGCCCTCTCAAATAAGAGTTAAATTGAGACAAGAACTCAGAACCATTGAATTAATAAGTAGCCAATTCATACCTTTAGTCAGGAAATTATGACTGCCTCCTTCAATGTGGTTTCTAGGACTAGTTCTCATTTTTAAAATATGCACTATAAACCACAGATTGGAATAAGTCATCAATCCTCCCTGTTTGAAACTGCCCAATGGTTCTCATCACATTTAGAATAAAACTTTAACTCCTCGCAATGGCTACGAAGATTACAGGAGTCTGCCCCACCTCCTGGGCCTCCTATCCTTCCACTCTGTCCCATGGTCTTCACCTCCCCCTTGTCCCCAGATATTCCAAACTAGAGTCTGCCTTCAGACTTGAACCATCGTTCCTTCTGCTTGGAATGCTCTTCCTCTAGTATTCACATGGCTGACTTCTTCTTTCCTTTCAGCTCTTAACTTAAATGACAGCTTGAAGACAACTTTCCTGACAACCCAATCTAAAGTAACTCTCCCTCCATATCCCTTCACCCTGTGTAAATTTCCTCATAGCACTTATTGGCATGGAATTTTCTTGTTTATCTCTTATTCTATTGTTGATTGATAGATTCTCTTCTCTAGCATGTAAATTCCATGAGAGCACCATTCTTGTCTGTCTAGTTCAATGCATTTCCCAAGCCAGGACCCACAACTGTATGTGGCACAGAATAAAATGTTCACAGAATAAATTGTTTCCAGTTTACCCAGCCATTCAAGTTTTCCCTTTACCACTCAAAGGTCAAGTAATTGTAGCACAGTAAGTCTTGTTTGGCCTTGGGAAAATTTCCTTAGTTTTATAGTTCAAAAAGATGGTACAGAAAAGTAAAGTAACCTGCCCAAGTTCATAGCAAGGTGAAAGCAAACACAGACTAAAATCTAGGTCTTTTCATTCCAGAATAGAGCTCTTTCAGCACATCGTGCTGTGCACACTCTGAATGAGGAGCTCAGGTGACCTTTGATTTATAATTTCTGTGGCCATCATCCATGAGAGGCAGTACAGTTATACACAGGTGTTGCTTCTCTGAAGATGAATATATTATCACTGGGATGGTTGGGCGCCTGAACTGATGATAATGACAGGTCTATGTTGAGCACTTTCCATGAGCTATGCACTATTTCAAGAGCTCAACATGTTTTAATTCATGTAATCCTCATACAATCCCTATTAAGATATATTACAGTCATGCACCGCATAACGACCCTTCGGTCAATGATGGATCGCGTATATGATGGTGGTCCCATAATATTAGTACCAGACAGCCTAGATGTGTTGTACACTATACGATCTAGGTTTGTGTAAGTACACTCTATGATGTTCGAACAATGATTAAATCACCTAATGAGGCATTTCTCAGAATATATCCCTGTTGTTAAGCGACACATGACTGTATTATCATTTCCGTTTGTAGATAAGGTATTTGAGGCACAGATGTTTAAGAATTTTCTCAGGGTCATACAGCCAGTAAGCTGTGGAGGTAGGATCCAAACCTAGGCAGTCTACTACAAAGCCCTTGCTTTTAAGCATTAATGCTATTCTGTTTGCTGTGCCATGAGGCACAATTTGTCCCTCAAAACACCAATCAGTTTCCATTGAGACAAAATCACTAAGAATCTTGGTTGAATTGTGAGGCAAATGGGAATCAGTAGGACAGTTGTCATCAGTGCAGTATTGGCTGAACTGACTGTCTTACTTTTTTAGGCTTTAATTTTCTTTGTACAAAGGTCGGCAATCAAAGAAATAGAACAAACACCATTGAGTCACCGGCTTCCGAGATACTGAACGGTGCTTTATTGATGGCAGGTGTATAGAGAGTTTCCTGGAACATGTTGTTTACGAATAAAGAGATCTTTCTGGCATTAAGACAGTGGAGAGTACATGGATCCTGCTGGTCTGGGAGCATGACACACTAAATAATTGATTAAAGAGGAATTGCTTCCCTGCTCCTCCGTGAAGGCCAGAGTGCTTCATTAAAGCTGGTCTCTGAAGTCAGAGATGGCAGCTGCGCTGGAAGGAAGGCACTGTGCTGGGGAGTCTCAAGCGATAGAGCAACGAAGCCTCTCTCACCTGATTGGGAGCAAGCACTCCCCTTTAGATGAAGAGCTCTCTGTTTCCTCACTGAATGGGGACAACTTCCTGAGCTAGAACTCTTTCCACATTCTCTTTCTCAATTCCATTAAGTTTGAGTTATTGACTTGCCATTCTGATTGCTACTGAAATTTCTTTTAAAAGTAAATCAGAGATAGAGTCCAGCAGAATGTAGAATCTCAGATATAGAAAGAAATAAACTGTTTTCACGAAGATCAGAGTACAAAGTGGGTATTTGGATTAAATATTTCATTTGCTAACATAAGTCAATGACATATCTTCCTCATCACCAGTTTTTAAACCCCATAGGTTTATAATTTTTGGAATTTTCTGGCATAGCATGAACTGCTTTGATAATAAAGTTTGACCTTAAAATAGATGCTTTTACTTCCTTACAATCACATTTCAGATTGACTCTATCCAGAAGTGATGACTGAATTGTTTCTCTGATATTTTCTGGAGTGATACAGACCTACTGATGCTCTGAAAGACAGATGGCTGAGCGTGCTCAGAGATATCTGGGCCAGAAAGTTGTCGTCAAATCTGCTTGAGGTTGAACCTTTATTAAAACACTTTACTCTCTATTACTGTGTAGCTAAACCCAGCACACATACTGTAAACATCCAGACCTCACTTAAGAAAATATTTTCATCTTAGCTTTAATAATTATCACAATTAACTAATTGAACGCTTGCTTTGTAGAAGGAAAAGGCACAGGAAGTCATAAGATTGCCAAAAATTTTCAAACTAATTAGCAAATATATAAAATTTAAACCTATTTCCTCTACTGCATCTCCCCCTGCTCCGCCCCAATAAAAAAACAACTGCAACTAATGTTCATTCTAGGAAACGTATTTGAGAGACCATATAAATTTACCCTTTAACTGGTCGAAAAATGTACTAGTATCAGCAATTTAAAAATGGTTCAACACAAATAGTAGAAATAATATGAGCATGGGGCCGGCCTGGTGGCACAGCGGTTAAGTTTGCACATTCTGCTTCTCGGCGGCCCAGGGTTCACTGGTTCGGATCCTGGTGTGGGCATGGCACCACTTGGCAAAAGCCATGCTGTGGTAGGCGTCCCACATACAAAATAGAGGAAGATGGGCATGGATGTTAGCTCAGGGCCAGTCTTCCTCAGCAAAAAGAGGAGGATTGACAGCAGTTAGCTCAGGGCTAATCTTCCTAAGAAAAAGAAAAAGAAAAAGAAAAAGAAGTAATATGGGCCACTAACATGAGACCTGGATCTCTAATTAGCTGTCTGTCCTTTGGCGAGTTGTTCAGCCCCTATAATCTTCACTTCTCATCGCTTTAAACTGGGACTAATAGTGTATGCTCTTTGCAAACCTGTTAAGATTGCTACCAGTATTAAAGCAATATTTGTAAATTAAATATGCTCTACAAATGCAGGATATTACAGACCTTAAATCGCTAAGCTCTGTGTCAAAGTTTTGTCCTCAGAGTATATTTCTCTAAGTGGGACGTATAATTTAGAACTATAGTGCTATTATCGAAAAGCCAATTTTATCTTTCAATGTTTTTTTAAATACCAGCCTGAGAATTAAAGAAATAAAAATCGATAGACCTTTTGGATTTTATTTTTAGATTCAGCCTGAGAACTGAAGTTTCTGGGACTGCGTAAATACTGCTTACCCCTGTCTAGCAGTAGTGTCAATCAAAACGGCAATATTCCAAGTTTTTCAATGTTATCAACAGACTTTTCTTACACTGCCAGTAATGCGAATTATCATTCCTTTAAAAAGAATTATATAATGACCATTTTCTTCTCCTGATAAGATTTCTGTTTAGTCACCTTTGATTCTTTGAGGAAAAATCAAGTCTTGGGGAAACACCTGCTTTGGAGAGACTATGAGAAAGCCGCTTGGTCACCAAGCCAGTTACATAAGTGACAGGATATGCGATATGCCGCATTGAAAGAAATATCAGGAGTTTAAACCAATACTTGTATTTCTTTTTAAAAATTGATTTAAAACTGACACTAGTGAATTTTGAAAGTAATAGTCACTGGGCAAGGAAAAAAAGTTATCAGAAAGCACAAAATAAATAAGAACATGTGTTTGAGTAAACAAAGCAAAAAGCATCTCGCATAAAGTAAATAAAGTAAAAACAAAAAGGAAACTGCAGGGGCTGGCCTGATGGCATAGGGGTTAAATTTGCATACTCTGCTTCAGCAGCCCAGGGTTTGCAAGTTTGGATCCCAAGCACAGACCTATGCACTGCTCATCAAGCCATGTTGTGGCAGGTGTCCCACATATAAAATAGAGGAAGATTGGCACAGATGTTAGCTCAGGGCCAATCTTCTTTAGCAAAAAGAAGAGGATTGGCAACTTATGTTAGCTTAGGGCCAATTTTCCTCACCCCAACATAAAAAAAGGAAATTGCGTTGACACAGTAGTGGAGAAAATGACTCTAGTATATCTTTAAAAATAGTATCAATTTACTAGAAGTGAAACTGAAACTAAAGCACTAAAATATAAAGCAGCAAGGGATATTTCAATAACGTCTCTGCCTCAGAAGATGTAAAACCATAAAACTACAGGCAACACAGCAATTTCTGAAGATTTAATGCAAAGGTACAATTAATTATTTTAGAAAAGCCAATTAAAAAGTAAATCCAAACATTTTGTTGCCTCCATAACTTATCTTCCCCAGAAAACAAAAAGGTCAAAATCTCTTATGTCATATTAAGCCAATGCTTCAAGTTTCTATTTCCAATCCACGTAGAGAATCATAAAAATTCCAAATTCCTATAAACATAAACTTTGCACTCATATGATTATTGCCCTGATGTTTATGGCAGACTTTCCCGTGTGAGCAGTCAAACAGATTAAAAAATGTCCTTCAAGAGCTGGCGCAGTGGCATAGTGGTTAAGTTCGTGTGCTGCACTTTGGCTGCCTGGGGTTCATGGATTTGGATCCCAGGCATGGACCTACACACACTGCTCATCACGCCATGCTGTGACAGTGTCCCACATACAAGATAGAAGAGGATTGGCACAAATGTTAGCTCAGGGCCAATCTTCCTCATCAAAAAAAAAAAAAAAAAAAAAAGGTGTCCTTCAGAGAAGAAGGTTCTGGTTCTAATATTTATTTAACTCTTTATAGGAGTAGGGAATGTCTCCCTCACCTGAACAGAAACGTCTTCTGCCAGGAAGACTTTGTTCCACAGGAAGTGAACCCAAGGAGTTGCCCATGATTATTCCCTGTAATGATTCAGTTGAGAGAAAACTTAACCTGGAGTCAGAACCTGGGTCTGAACTCCAGCACTGACACCTATATGCTGAGTGACCTCGGGCAATTCAATGAACTTCTCAAGGCTGAGCTTTGTCCAGCTGTGAGATGTGAGTCGTAATAGCCTAAGTCACAGGTTGATGAGAGAGTCAAATATAACAATATCTGTGAATGTGCTTGGTAAACTGAGAAATGCTAATAAATGCACAGCAAATATAGTTCCTGACAGGGTATTTCAAATTAAGTACTTGCTTTGAGTTTTACAGAGTGATTTAGATGGAAAAACTCAGTGAAGTGTGAGCTCTTCTGCTCTCATTTTGTACAATAGCCCTGGTGTTAATTATTCCTAACCAACTCCATGTTTGGGAGGTATGCATTTAACTTTGAAGCCTGCCCCACAAGATACTACAAATATAAAGTGTCCCCAAACTGTTTTCTTCTTGGAATTACTGCCCTGTGCAAGAAGCACAGAGGTGGCTTGTTCATATTAACATACCCAGATAGTGTGAAAACATTGCACGAACGACCGCCTTTTCACATGCCATTCCACTAGTTTTCCACATATCTGCCCCCTACCTCAGGCAAGACTATTTGTCTGCCATCTCGTTCATACCACTTGATTGTTTCCACGTCTATATTTTTAGATGCTGTTTACTTCATATATTACCCACCATTCTCTACAGCAACGCATTATTCTTACCCCCTTAAAGAGCTACGTCCTCTGGAAAACCTTCCACAATTGGCTCTCATTCTTCTTTGTTAATTCTATTTTCAACCTCACACTTAGAAGAGAGTCATGTAAGATTCGATATTTCTGTAACATTGATGGAGTTTTAGGACACTACATGAAACTAAGACTGTGTCTGCATAATAAGAGTGGATCCATTAAATAATTTCAATCAGTTCACCGCAGCTTTAAAAAAAAAAAAACCAGAAATACAAAACTAGTCCATCCATTTCCCATTTACAAAGAGAAACTGCCATGAGTCAGATTAGAAGTGATGTTGGTCCCAGTTCCTCTCACACTCCAACTTCATGTCTATAAGCATGAGTGTGTGATTGCGTGTGTGTGTGTGTGTCTGTCACCTTCTCAGCTGCTTAATTCCTTAGCTGCTTAACCAGTAGGACATAGAGGAAATTCACTGGATAGGAAATTGTATTCTGTGCTGCTGCTAATTTGCTGTGAGTCTTAAGTAACCCACTGCAGCTCAATTGTCTTCTGTAAAATGAGTGTGTAATACTAGATGATCCTTAAGGTCCCTCCATGTGTATATGAGCTACAGACAAGGAGAAATCAGTAATATATCTATGCCACATCATATCTAAAAGACACTTTATCATTCTCTACCATGTTATCTACAGTAAATTTAGATAAAGTTTCTATACTTTATATAGATATTATTGTATGAGACTAAAAACAAAATGAAGCAAAAGGAAAGAGAGTGAAAAATGTGCTGCTCTGGGCTTTTTTTCAGTGGGGTATATTGCAGACTGGCGTGATAAGTCCAAATGTTGAAACTTGTTCATCTGGTGCCACGAGAAGCCCTGCAAAAGAGTGGAACCCTCTCCATGATTAAGTTCCTGACCCCTAACTGCTTACTGCCCCACATATCTGAGCCCCAGAGTCTCTAGATCCACTGTCTTCACTAATTAAAAAGACTTTTCTTTCTGCTAGGTGTTTGCCTCACTCTTGACTGCTAGAGCTTTGGAATGGAACCGAAAACTATACAGGTGGCCTCCTTGTACCAGCCCCTAAGGTGGAGTTGGGTCTACCTGTTGCTACTACTGCTGCTACTGCTGCTCTGGGCAGCCTGATCCAGGGTTCTGGATCAGCAGGTACAAAGAACAGCATCTTAAGTCTTAGATCAAATCATTCCTCTTGATTAAAAGACTCTAACGTACCCGTGGGCAGTTGATGGATGAGCTCGGGACTTTTCAAGTTTGATAGACTTTCTAAGGCTTACCAAATGTTTATTGAATTACTAAACCAGAATGAGTGACATTTTAAGGGAAGTTCTCCATGAGCTGTGATGGTGAGCTGAAACCAGGAGGATAAAGTTTAACAGAAATAAGCGTCCAGTTAGGTTGATATTAATAATAAAAGAGCTTTATGTTGGTATAGATTTTCACAGATTGCAAATCATTTACACATACTTATTCCAGTCAATACCTACCAAATAATGGCATATTCCTATATTATCGCTTTTTAATAAATAAATAAACTTTAATTCAGGTGGTATAAACAACTTGCCCAAAGTCACACATCTAGTAAATTGCTGACTGACCTCAAGGTCAGGTCTTCTGATTTTAAGTCCTGGGTTCCTCCTAAGATATATTAATGCACTGCATGCAGCTAAGGGACTATGTGTGTTAGATAGAAGGAGCCCTGTCTTCATTAAGACACCTTTGCAGAGTAGCAATCTTAACTTACCTTCATGAAAATACGTTATCTAGAACAAGACTAAGCATCCTATTGAATTGTATATTGGCAGGCCACATCTGGAGCACATATTCTATTCTGAGTATTATATTGAAGAGTCATAAAGTAGAGAGTTGCCAAGAATTCATTCTAGTGGTTAAAGTTCTGAAAACTATGCCTTAGGAGGGGAAACTGAAGGAATTTTGGATATTCAGTCGGGAAAAATGAATATTGGTAGTGGTGGTGGAGGGTGGGTGATATGGACAGGGAAAGTATGTTCATTGCCTCCAAAGCTCTGAGCAGCTGTTCTGTCAGACAGATTAGACACATAGCTCCAGGGGCCAGCATAGAACTGCTGAAGAGAAATTATCAAGGTCATTTTTTATTCAATATAAAGAAAAATTTCAAAAATTCAAAGTTGCTCAAAAATTGAGTACATTTTCTTGTGAGGTAAAACTTGTAAATAACCAGGCAAAGATCAGTAGAGCCTTTGTGGTGGATGATTGCAGTTGGGCACTGGCTGCGATGGTGGAGTAAACACTCTTTAAGGGCTTTGCTCAGGGCCTCTAGGATTCCATGGTTTAACCTTTCTCTAAAATAATTAAGCTTGAACAGGGGGCAAAAACACATCTATTCTCATAACCAACATTTCCAGGGGTACCTACATTCCACTATTAGTGCTTACCATATTATCCCAAAATGTAGCAGCTTAAGATACAAATCTTGTGAGTCAGAGCCATGGAGAGGCCTCCACGTGGTCTAGCACTCAGCTGGCAAGGCTCTATGCTGGGGCAAGGAGGTCGGGGAACGGACGACTGCAAGCTGGCATCATTTCGAGCTGTACCGTCCAATACAGTAGGCACTAATCATATGTGGCTACTGAAGTACTTGAAATATATCTAGTCTGCATTGAGTTGTGCTCTACACATACACACACACTATTTCAAAAACTTAGCATAAAAAAAGAATTTAAACTATCAGTAATTTGTATATTGAAATAACATTTGGATATATTGGGTGAAATAATATACATTAACAACATGAATTTCACGTATTTTTTTAAAATTTTTAAAATGTAGTTAATAGAAAATTTAAAATTATATATGTTGGGCCGGCCCGGTGGCGCAGCAGTTGGGTTTGCACGTTCTGCTTCTCGGCGGCCCAGGGTTTGCCTGTTCAGACCCGGGTGCGGACATGGCACCACTTGGCAAAAGCCATGCTGTGGTAGGCATCCCACATATAAAGTAGAGGAAGATGGGCATGGATGTTAGCTCAGGGCCAGTCTTCCTCAGCAAAAAGAGGAGGATTGGCAGTAGCTAGCTCAGGGCTAATCATCCTCAAAGAAAAAAATAATAATAATATATGTAGTTCGTATTAAATTCTTCCTGGACATTGTTGATCTCAAGGTGTTCTTTTAGTCACATATATGGTGCTTGATGCTGGATATTGACTGACATCTCAGCTGGGCAATTGACTGGGGCAGCTACATGTGGTCTCTTCACGCAGCCAGGGCTTCCTCTCACTGGGGTAAGTCTCAGGATTGTTGAAACGTTTGTTTGGCAACTCGAGGCTCCCAAAGCAAGCTTGCCAGTATGCAAGGCGAAAGCTGCATTGGCTTTTTTGACTTAGCCTTGGAAGTCATGTGCATCACTTTGCTGCATTCTGATAGTTACCAATAAACCATAAGCAGCACAGATTTGAGAGGGGGGACACACGGTAGTAGAGCATGTGGGATGGGGGCTATTGTAGCCTTTAGGAAAATACAGTCTTCCAAAGCTTGTTAACAGAATAGACCAGCAGAGTTATGAAATTTCCTTCTCCAGATTTAAAGACCCATTCCTGAAGTTTACATGAAGTCCTGGATGTGAGTTAGAGTTATTCTAAAGAGACTCTCAAATCTTAAAATTAAGCAAAGATGTTATGCTTAGCAATTGCATTAACAGCCATTATCAAGTGGGAACGTAGTTTAAAATGCAAACTGTCATTTAAGCATTTAAAAAGCTGTCCACATGCTAAGGAAACAATCATCAATCCAGTCTGGTGGTCACAGAGTTGAATCACACACAACACAGAATACTTCCAGTTTTTAGGGGTTTTTTTTGGTTTATTTATAGTTAACTAATACAAGCATGTTCCTAATTGCTAAGAGATACATGTTCAAAACTGGCAAAAATCTTTCATTTTTACAAATGTACTTAAAATTTTCTTCACGTTACACCTTTTGAATGTTATTTAACAAGTTATACAATGTGGGTGTGAAGATGTGTAATATGTGTTGGCTTAAGAATAATGAATGATTTGTAACAAGTATAAAATTATTTTATAAGATGTAATTTATTTAATATATTACCCTATATTTGCTTTTTAGATGGGATTGTGGGGGTGGTGAAGCTACACCCAGAGCATGAAATGTCATAAAGGTTAAATCAACATTTGACCTTAGTCAAACAAATGTAATTGACTCAGAGGGCTCCTAGTAAATATAGAGTTCTGGAAATGAATGACTGTTGAGTTTTGCATGTGTTTATTTTTTTGTGTGAGGAAGTTCTGCCCTGAGCTAACATCTGTTGCCAATCCTCCTCTTGTTTGCTTGAGGAAGAGCAGCCCTGAACTAACATCCGTGCCACTCTTCCTCTACTTTCTACGTGGGTCACCACCACAGCACGGCTGATGAGTGGAGTAGGTCTATGCCCCGGATCTGAACCTGCACACCTGGGCTACCAAACCAGAGCACGCAGAGCTTTAACCACTTGGCCATGGGTCCAGCCCCTTGCCTGTGTTTTTCTTTTCCTTAAATATTAATAGAGAATTGTCAATGTAAAGTTAGTTTAAATGTTCAGTGTGCACTGTTCCTTTTTCACTTCCTCTTCAGAGTTTCATTTGCTCAGATAATTTGCACTTTGATATTAATTTATTAATACAAATTATTACTTTCACTATCACTTATTTACTTATTTATCAATCAGAGAATAATCCACAATAGTTTATTTTTAATTTGCATTTAATGTTAAAGAATCCTTTTACATTCCCCTGGGTTATAAGCCAAAAGCACCAGCCTGCAGCTCATTTTGAAATGCCTCATCAGTAGATGATTTGATGAACAGTTAATTGAACTGGGCAATGGGAGTGAGAGAATACAAAACAATAAGAACAACAACAAAACCAAAAGTAGAATTAAACAAGCCTGCATTATTTGCAAATGTTATCAGAATTCTGCACTGCCTCTTAATTCGGGCTGGCATTTTATTACTCTTCATGCAGCAATCAGAGCAAATTGAAGGATTTCCCTCTTCCTCCATAATGGCAGCCAGATTAATGTGTTTGAAAAGCACACGTGACATGGGCTGGATTTTACTGCACATAGAGAAGACGTACAGCTCTGCTCCTAAAATTTGCTTTCTAAATAGCAAAGGATCTTGAAAGGAATCATGAAACTAAAAATAAGTTCTAGTACCTTTCGAAAGGATTTTCACTTAGAAGAGCTTTTCAGCTTGTAGAACCTTTTGCTGCATTCCCTTTTCTTGTGTAAACAAGAAAGACAAACAGATAGCATAGGATACAAATGTTCTCACTTTAGTCTTACAGAGAGATGGGCAACTACTGAGTGAATTGAAGAGAGAGCTACACAAAATAACTTGAAACAAAACTAAACATAAATCTTTTAGGTCTCAACTTATCTAAATTAAGTAACAAATCTGGTACATAGGATGCTATTAAAGTAAAGGTTAATAGCATGGGCTTTGGATTATACACATGTAGGCCATATGTCTTCTCATCTATAAAATGAGTGTGAAAAAACTAGTAGGATTTTGGGGAAGATTAAATAAGAAAAGATAAATCAATGGCTTGACACAACACATTGTGAACACTCATTGTTGTCATTATTAGAATCCAGTAGGATATCAACCAACTGGGTCTAGAGAAAACACACCTCAACATAATAAAGGCCATATATAACAAGCTCACAGCTAACATCATACTCAACGGCGAAAAGTTGGAGCTTTTCCTCTAAGATCAGGAACAAGACAACGGTGTTCGCTCTTGCTGCTTTTATTCAACATAATACTGCAAACCCTAGCAGAGCAAATAGGCAAGAGAAAGAAATAAAATGCATCCAAATCAGAAAGGAAGAAGTAAAACTGTCCCTATTTGCAGATGGCGTGATCTTATATACAGAAAACCCTAACGAATCCACCAAAAAACTGTTAGAATTAAAAAGCAAATTCAATAAAGTTGAGGGATACAAAAGCAACATAGGAAAGTCAGTGGTGCTTCCATACACTAATAATGAACTATCAGAAGAGAAATTAAGAAAACAATCCCATTTACAATTGCATCAAAAAGAATAAAATACCTAGGAATAAATCTAACTGAGGAGGTGAACTACACACTGAAAACTATGAGACATTGATGAAAGAAATTGAAGAAGACACAAATAAATGGAAAGATGTTCCATGCTCACAGATAGGAAGAATGAACACTGTTAAAATGTCCATGCTACCCAAAGCAATCTACAGACTCAGTGCAATCCCTATCAAAATTCCAATGGCATTTTTCTCAGAAATAGAACAAATAATCCTAAAATTTGTATGGAATCCCAAAAGACCCCAAAGAGCGAAAGATATCTTGAGAAAGAAGAACAAAGCTGGGGGAATCATGATTCCTGATTTCAAACTATATTACAAAGCTATAGTAATCAAAACAATATGTAGTAGTATAAAAACAGACACATAGACAAATGGAACAGAATAGAAAGCCCAGAAATAAACCTAGATATATATGGTCAATTAATTTACGACAAAGGAGGCAAGAATCTACAATGGGGAAAGGACAATCTCTTCAACAAATGGTGTTAGGAAAACTGGACAGCCACATGCAAAAGAATGAAACTGGACCACCATCTTACACCATACACAAAAATGAACTCAAAATGGATTAAAGTCCTAAATGTAGGACCTGATACTAAAAACTTTTAGAAGAAAACATGGGATAAACTCCTTGACACTGGATTTGGCAATGATTTTTGATTTGACACCAAAAACAAAGGCAATAAAAGCCAAAATAAACAAATGGGACTACATCAAATTTAACAGCTTCTGCACAGCGAAGGAAATCAAACAAAATGAAAAGAAAACCTACTAAATGAAAGAAAATATCAGTAAATTATATTTCTGATATAGAGTTCATATCCAAAATATATAAAGAATTTATACAACTCAATAGCAAAAAACAATGTGATTAAAAAATGGGCAAAGGAACTGAATAGGCATTTTTTCAAAGACATACAAATGGCCAACAGGTGCATGAAAAGATGCTCAACATTACTAATCATCAAGAAAATGCAAATCAAAACCACAATGAGATATCACACCATACCTGCTAGAATGGCTATCATCAAAAAGACAAGGGATAACAAGTGTTAGCAGAGAGGTGGAGAAAAGGGAACCTTTGAGCGCTGTTGGTGGGAACGTAAATTGGTGCAGCCACTATGGAAAACAGTATGGAGCTGCCTCAAAAATTAAAAATAGAACTACCATATGGTCCATCAATCGCACTTCTAGGTATATATCCCAAAGGAAATGAGAACAAAATGTTGGAGCGATATCTGCACTCCCATGTTCATTGCAGCATTATTCATAATAGCCAAGATATGGAAACAACCTATCAGTGGATTAGTGGATAAAGAAGATGTGGTGTATATACATACATATATACAATGAAATATTGTTCAGCCACGAGGAAAGAAGGAAATCCTTCCATTTGCAACAAAATGGGTAACCTTAAGGGCCTTATGCTAATGAAGTAAGTGAGACAGAGAAAGACAAATGCTGCCTGCTATCACTTACATGTGCGATCTGAAAAAAAAAGTTAATCTCATAGAAACAGAGAGTAGACAAGCGGTTGCCAGGGGCTGGAGGGTCGGAGAAATAGTGACAGGTTGGTAAAAGAGTACAAAATAAAACAGTACAGCAGAACAGAGCAGAAGAAGAGCCCTCAACTGGAAAATAGGAAGATAGGAAGCCCAAATTTTAGTATCGGATCTGCTACTAACTAACTGTATGACTTTAGTCCAGTCTCTTAATTTCTCTATCAGTAAAATGAGAGAGTTGGCTAGATGGTCCATATATTTTTGAGCTCTAAAATCGTATGATTATGAATAAACAAGACAATTACCAACTCTGCTCTTCATGCTATGTCGTATAAACCTAAATTAAGTCTTGTTAGTTACCAAAAAATGACTTTAAGTTGAATAAAATACTCCTGGGATACTGATTCCATCTGTTTCATCAGTCTGTATCTTGGAACTAAAAACTAGGCAGGTAGTGTCGGGGCTAAGAGTGTGGGCTCTGGAGCCGGAATGCCTGGGCTTGAATCTAGACCTCTTACTTATTGGCTTTGTGACCTTGGGCAAGTCTGTTTTCTTGCCTGTATGACTGAAACAAGAAGGGTATCCGATGTCCTAATGTTGTGAGATGGAATGGATTCACACGTGAAAAACACTTAGAATATGGCTTGGCAAGGATAAGGGCTCAATAAATATTGGCAATTATTTATTGCTTTAACTTTTTATTCCTTCTATTTCTTTTCTGATAATTTACTGTTTATTAATGAGATAACATAAATCTTTAAAAGCAGTGATACACTGTGAAATACTATATTAATATATTACCCTTACAGTCTCTTAAAAATATAGATGGCAAAACAAAGGAGAAAACCCTGGCTTGATTGATTATTTCTTTAGATAGAACTAACCCAACTGATTGAATTCTCTTCCTATCGCCTCTAAAGTTCCCTGAAGAACTCTGATGAAGTCTAGAACATGAAGTGTGGCGTCTGGCCTCGTCACCTAAAGCCTTTCCTATTAGAAATCTCTCAGTCCAGTTGGGCCTTCACTCCACTCTCATCAAAATCTAATATAGAGCCTATTAATATATTGACTTGAATTCTAATCACTTTTTATCTCTAATCAAAATTCTTCTTCACAATTAAAAGTTGGCAGATACTGTCCTGTGCATTGGGACATAAAGCACATTTTCACAGAATATCTGATAATTCTGAAAGTTTCTTGCCACAACTAACATCTTGGAAAATCTATTTCTAATAATCTCCTTAATTGCTTTATTTATGGGGAATGGAATCTGGTGTCTGCAAGTAGAAAAACAAAACAAACAAACAAGTAAACCTCTCAGTGAAACACATCAGGATCCTGCTCCTTAGCTTATCCATGTTAAACATCAAATATTAGTTAAAAACAAGAGGGTGGGCAGTAAAGAACTGTGTGTGAGATGAAAGGTCAAAACCTGAAAAGCCAGCTCTGAAGTTAAAACTTTTTCTCAAAAACAGGTAGGAATGATTGGCATCTGGCGATAGTAACTGAATTCATCTGGTCTTTATCTTTGCCATATTGCTGTGGGGCATAGATTTTTGTCCTTGAAGGTACCTGAAGCTACTCTCTGTCACATGGGGGGGCCAAGTTATCTCTGTTTTTCCAGAATCTAAGCCAGTCAGCCCCAGAGCTCATTGGAAGGAGCAGGAACGGGATACAAGAACGCTCAGGAATGCCGTGGAAGCTGTTCTTAACAACTTGTCTGCCATCACTTATCTAGTATGAGCCCACAAGTGAAGGCTTCTTTTGACACATTCTACACAGCTTCCGGAGGACAAGCACATACACAAAAGTCAAAAACTAAAAACCCATTCTGGCAGTTTGAATTTATTCACATATTCATCCTCAGTGGCCTAGTCTGACATGACACGACTTGCACTTCAAGGATTTTGTATCTCAGAAAACTTGAAAATTGGCCTTCTGTCTCCAGCCTGTTTCTCCTGATGTGACAAAGGAGTGGACTTCTCTGAAGGACTTGACCCCTGACTGAAGTGGGCATGTCACAAGTCCTTGGTTCAACTTGGTGACTGTTCACCTGCCTACAACCTGGCCTTGGATTCGTCCTGTTGCTGTTGCGAAAAAGCCCCCCAGGCGGGCCCCACGGGGAGGACCAGCCACACGAACAAGGGGAGCCAGGTTAGGGCAGAGGCCTAAAAGGCTGCTCATTTCCAACTTTGCAAGAAACTGGCCTCTCTTGTGAATGCAAACTTTTCCTTCAAAGACTCCAGGTTCAACACTGACCATTGTAGGATGTTCTTTACTAAAACTGCCTTTTCCTCAAGGAAGGCTGCCTGTTTCCTCATGATCAGCTCAAAAGTCCCCTCCTCAGAGTAGTCTTTGTCCAGGGTTAGGCCAAATTTAGAAGACTGCCTCTGGCTGATCAACTCTTAAAACCTGTATATGATCTACTTCTTAGAGGCAATGGAGAGAGTAGGGGCTACAGGCCAGACTGGCTGAGTTTGTCTTCTGGCCTTTCCACTTCACAGCACAGCAGCCTTGGGCAAGTTATGGAAATTTTTTGTACCTATTTCCTCATCTTCAAAATGTGGAATGACATGAGTGCTTACTTCATAAGGTTACTATGAGAGGAAAATGAGTTAATTTGGATAAATGTATAGAACAGTGCCTGGCCCAAGTAAGCACCAGAACTGATCAATGTTTGCTATTATTAGCATCTAGAATTCTGAACAGTTAGTCCACTTTGTAAAGTGCTAGTTGACTATTTAGAATCAATCTGATCCTGAAGGAATGAGATGGGAAAGAGGTAAAATGGGGCAGTAAAAGGGGAATCTTGGCTTTGGGTGCTGTGGGGATGGCCTAGAGATCAGAGCCATAGGGAAGGCTGTGAGTCAGGGAGTAGGTTCTGACTTCCAGAAGCTAAGGCAGGAGTGGCAGGGCTGGGCTACATATCTTTAGTATCTAAGGGATAATGATATTGGTAACTTCTAAAGGTGAAGGCAATATAGGTAAACGAAGTGAGACAGCTAACTATATTTACCTGAACTATCGTTTCTCCTAGGGTTAACCCTGGTGGAACAGGATTAGATTAACTATAAATTCCTTTGAAGAAGAAACTGTTGTCCTAGTGCTCTCAAGGAGCTCTCAGTGAAGGTGTGTTGAGGGGATTAGCAAATGATGAATAATCAACCTGAGGTCCAGGTTGAACGTATTTGCTCCACAAACCTGGCTTGGCTAAATCCAGTGATGGCCTTTAGAGACAGCTTCAGAGATGCAGCCACTCCCATGAGTTCATCTTCCCCCTGCTTATTCAAGGTCTACCAAGAAGAAAAGGGACAGCTTTAAAAGAAATGTTTAATAGGGAGAAAATTACAACTGTGTTTTTATAGTTCCACTAAGGACGCTTCATACTTTTCTTGGGGTCGGCTCAAGAGATTCCTTTGGTGTATGAGTGGACATTCATGCAATTTTCTTCAGCAAGTTTTCTTCATTTAAAATATTTTTTTTTTCTAAAATGAGATTTTAGTCAATTGGAAAATATTTTTTTAAAAAAATCATTAACATCTCTGTTGCTGTGGATAGCAAGAGATGATCCCAAATGAAAAGACTTTCTAGATTGTGTTTATTGAGACACATTTTTAGATGTTCTGAATTATCTTTTAACACTGCGCTGATATTATTTGACACCCACTACAAACAAGCTGCCAAATGGAACGTTTTAGTAACAATTAGTCAATTGTGATAACAGGAACTTAACAAACATGCTGAAAATGTAAGCATCCTTTGAAAATGAAAAACAATAACAACAATCTAAAAAAAGATAAAACAAAACCCTGTGTGTGGCAAATAAATATGAATTTTAAAAATGATGCCACAAAATAGCATACTTAAATTACATATAAAGTTAGAATTGGTGAAACTGTAGTTGCTCTCTTTTTAAAAATAATTACCAACTGACCTTTGTGGAATCATGCTGTCTCAACACAAAAGATCAGACCAAGGATCATCAGCGTTTCCCGTAAAAGACCAGAGAGCAAATATTTGAGGCTTCGTGGGCCAAGAGGCCAAACTGGGTATAATAAGTAGATATTATATCACAAATAGAAAACAAATTTCCACAATTTTTATTAACAAGATCAAAAATATAATAATAATAATTGAGTAGAATTGTTTTCGTAATATGTCTGCTAATGAGAAGAATGGATTATTGGGGTGTTTTGGTATGACATTTTACTTAATTGAGGTTGAATCTTCTTACTGTTCCCTTATCATTTAACTGATTGCAAACATTTTTCTGTAAAAATCATTCCTAGCTACTGGGGCCATAGAAAAACAGCCTGTCGGCTGGATTTTGCCTGCCGGCTGTAGACGGCTGGTCTTTGGGTTAGATGCTTGGGAAGAGACCAGCAAAGCATTGTCCATAAAAGAGCAAGTAATAGTTAACTAGTAACAGCCCTTGCTAACTGCCTTCCATGTATTGTTACTGGGGTCCGGGTAATGGTGTAGTGTGCTAGTCTTCAAACAGTAAAATAGAGAGTCCATAACACAAACTTGGAATCTTTTACCAGAGATTGAGAGTAATGTGAAAATGATAGTAAGCGTCTGGATACAGGAAAAGAAACTCAGCACAGAGCAGTGTGAACTAAAAACAGCCAACAAAAAGGGGGAAGAAAAGGGCTTTCTGAATGGGTAGGAGTGGAGGGGATTCCCTTCATGTCAGTGGTAAAGGGTATAGCCTGTTCCTTAGTGAAGCGGAACTAGAAATTTAAACCCGATCCCATCCAGAATTGTATGTATCTGTGTTCAAACTAATTGTTAGTAAAATGAAAATTGTTTTTATCCTACAATCTGCAGTGGCTTCAGTTCTTACCTACAAATCACTTCACCATCTTTATAAAGTCATAACAAACATCCTCAGTGGATATATGGTATCTTAGCCGGTTACATATTGGTGCCTACTGGAGTCAAGAGTCTGAGCTTCAGAGTGAGGAAAAGAACATGAGCAGCCATGACCTCACTCCCTCATCTTCCCCTCCAACCAAATGCTCTCTTAATATGGCTTAAGTCTGTCTGTTACATAAAAATGTCTTAATTTGTCCATATCCAGGTTCTACTTCACATACAGGGATCCATTAAACAAAATTCTTTGGCTTGGAACAGTAATTTATTCATTCAAAAGATTTTAATAGTTTGTGTGAGCATTTAATCCCTTTCTTATATTTTAGTGTCCCTAGATAAAAGCATTCTTTTCAAGGAAAGGACTCAGGTAAAGAACTCGCACTTGAGAGTTAGGCTGCAGGGTTTGAATCTCAGTGTTACCCTGTGTGACTTTGGGCAAGTCACTTTTTTTCTTCAATATCAGTTAGCTCAGCTGTAAAATGGGGATAACACTTCCTACCTTACTGGATTTTTTTTTTTTTTTTTGAGGAAGATTAGCCCTGAGCTAACATCTGCTGTCAATCCTCCTCTTTTTGCTGAGGAAGGCTGGCCCTGAGCTAATATCAGTTCCCATCTTCCTCTACTTTATATGTGGGACACCTACCACAGCATGGCTTGCCGAGCGGTGCCATGTCCGCACCCGGGATCCGAACCGGCAAACCCTGGGCCACTGAAGCAGAACGTGCACACTTAACTGCTGTGCCACCGGCCAGCCCCCACCTCACTGGATTTTTGCGAGCATTAAGTGAGTTAATCCATACAAACTATTTAGCATTTTTCCTGGTACATATTATATGCTCAATAAATGTCAGCTATTTGTGTGATTAGTTATTATTCAATTTACCTATAATATTTATCAAAATGGCAATATCATTTTTGACATCAAATGAATAGACACAATTTACAGATTCATTCACAAATGTTTTCTGTCCCAGGCATTATTGTAAGCACTGGAGATAGAGCACAAACAAAGCAGATAAATATTTGTAGTCTTGTGAGACTTTCACCCTAGGGGAGGGTGGGGGGGAACAGAGAATAAGAAAACCAAAATGCAATCAAATAAAATGTATCACATGCCAGGAGTAAAATAGGGAGTATTAAGGAAGGAGAGATTGCAGTTCAACAAAGGAAGTCTTCCTGGTTATTATGGTCTTTTCTCCTAAGGGGTTGAGAGACCTAGTCTCGGTTGCCAAACTTAGCAAATGAAAGTACAAGATGTCGAGTTAAATTGACTGGGCATCCTGTATTTTACCTGGCAACCATGCCTGGGCATGAGGGATGAAGAGGGAGTCTTGAGTTTTCCTTTGGGATAAAGGACAAACGAGTTCCCAGGATAAATTCTGACAGGAAGGGGTATCACAGAGTGTGGGAGGAAGAGGTTGCAGAGCTCTGGGGCTCCGTTTGCTCTGCTGCGGAAGCCCGGGCCCGGCCACCTAGATTTCTGCTTGTGAGTGGGCGGGAAGTGGAACATGCAGAGCCCTACAGCTTCCTCTGAACTCCTCATATTTGTTACTTAGGATCAGAGAAAGTCAGACTGAAATGATCATAGATGTCAGGTTATACAATCCTCAGGAAACACATCCGGAAATATCAAATGAGTTGCTCAATATCGTGAAGACAGTGCCTCTCTGAACCTGGATTATTGATTTAGATGCTCGAAAGGTCAGTCAGCTGCAAGAAAAAATTCTCCCTGTATGATTTTCCACTCTTCTTCTGTAATTTTTCACCTATGGTTCAGTATAGCACAATTTTCCCCAGAAAGATGATTTCCACAGTGAGTACTGATAGTTTCTACCACAGTATAATTCTTCCAATGATTCAAAGCTGTTCTCTTATACACGGTTAGGGGAGTGTTCTGGTTCTATGGTGGTGGTGGTGATTATCACATGAAATTAAAAGATGGAGCCAGCTCACTTGTACACGAGGGGAGGTGTTTTGTTCATTTCTGAAAGTTCACTTTCTGGAACAGTGCCTAGTACATAGTAGGTACTCTGTAAATATGAATTTGAATAATGGATAAGGATTTGTGGTATTATGAGGTTTTCTTAAAATCAAAACATGATTTTTGTTTAATCATTTTGAAATAAAGCTTCTTTGTATAATTCTGCCCAAAATAAGGATGTTAGAGATGTTTTCTTGCAGATGCTGAAAAATATGTATGTCATAGTAGTTCAGAGAACAGGCCCAGACAATCCTCACTTCACACTTCCTAGCTGTGACTTTTTCTTATCTTTGCACCTCAGTTCCCTCCTGCATTAAACAGGGGCAATACTACTAGTATCATACTAGTGTCTCCTTTCTCATCAAATTATTGAAATAAGTTGACATGTAAAACATTTAGATCAGTGCCTATTACATACAAGGCACTAGAATGTTAGCTATTAATATTATCTTAATCTTATATTATCCCTAGTATAATGTCTAGCACACTGTGATCTGTAAGATTGTTGAGAGGCTAAATAATGTTTATATATTAGGAAAATATTAAAATTATCTTTAATGTGTTGAGTCCTTTTGAAGATATGGCAAAAGAGTACAAGGATTAAAAACATCACTACTTAACTACTGTAGTCAGTAACACCTTAGAGAGAGAATAGGTTGAGCAATTGTAAGGATGAATAAGCCTTTGTCATTGACTTCTCTCAAGCTGGAGAGCAAACAGATTTACATGGGAAGGAGGCAGTGCCTTCCCCTTCTAATCATGGGCCATATCCACCTTGGCAAGCTCAGGGCCTTTGATGAGCTTTTGTTGTCAGGAATCCAAAGAAAATACAATTAAGAGTGGGGTGGAACAGTGGTTTGTCAAGATGTGTGTTTGTATCATTTTCCCTCCCACCTTTGCCAAAGCACAAAGTACTGTATCACAGAGGTGAGTGACTCCATACTTAATCCCACAATTTGGATTTCTCTCTACCTAGCCAATAAATCCACTTGGGCTAAATTTATGGATGTTTTTCCTAATAGCCAAACCCAATGATTCCTTTTCAGCACTTCCCTCGACTCTCTGAAGTGTTTGCGGCATGCTGTCCTTTGTGAAGCTACTATATCTTTGGACTCTAAAACCCTCCCCTCAGTCCCTACCCAGCTGTCTCCTTCTCTAGCTGCTCTTCTCTCCTTCTCACTTCCCTATAGTGGCTCCTTTTTCTTTGCTCCCTTGTTATATGTTATGGTTTCCAGGGTTCTATGTTTACACTTCTTTTCTCCTTATAATTTCATCTTCACCCATGTCTTACAGTATCATATATTAACTAGTGTAGTAGGCTGACCAATGGCCTGCAAAGATACTGGGTCCCAATCCCTGGGACCTGCAGATGTTACCTTATTTGAAAAAAGAATCTTTGTAGATGTGATTACGATAATGGTTTTGTGATGGGGAAATTATCCTGGATTATTCGGGATTATCCAGATGGGCTCTAAATGCCATCACTGGTGTCTTTATAAGAGAGAGGGAGAGGAGATTTCACATAGACAGCAGAGGAGAAGACGATGTGAGTCAGAGATTATAATGATGTGGTTGCATCCAAGAAACTCCGGCAACCATCAAAGCTGGAAGCGGCAGGAACAGATTCTCCTGGGGGGCATCCAGAGGGAGCATGGGCTGCTGACACTGTGACTTTGGCCCTTTGACAGTGATTTTGGACTTCTGGCCTCCTGGCCTCCTGAACTGTGGGAAAATAAATGTCTGTTGTTTTAAACCCCACGTTAAACAGCAGCCACAGGAAACTAATACAACTAGAAAATCTAAAATCTGTATCTTTAATTACTCTCTCTTTTCTGAGTGCCAGATCCACAAAACCAAATACCTGCTGGATATCTCCACCAACTTCCCATTTGACATCAGAGTTAGCCATTATCGAGTATTTGTAATGTGCTAGGCACTGTTCTAAAGCCCTTCAGAAATATTCTCTCATTTTAATACTCACTACAGTCCGATGAGGTACTCAAAATCCTCACTTTAGAATGAGGGAACTGAGAGAGAGAATTTAAGTAGCTCACCCGAGGTTGTGAAGATGTTAAGTGCTAGAGCTGGGGCTTGAGGCCCAGTGTGGTCTGGCTGCAGTCAATCACTAATGACAGTGCTCTGCTGCCTGAAATTACCTGACGTCTCAGCTACTCAGAGCCTCTGCCATGGCCAAGCAGCAGTGCGTAGCCCCTCTGAGGATAGATCACTTGAGTTAAATTCAGAGCCCGTTTACTACTCGCCAGGCTCTCTGTTCCAGGTCTTCACAGCCATTACCAGGGGCATTTTGCTATTATTGTTCAAATATCAAACTATCTTAGGCTGGAACATTTCCCAAATCTTATGCAATTTCAGAGTTGAAGCCTATGTCAGGAGGAAGCTCTGAGCCAGATATGAACTACTTTTGCCTCCTAAAAGCCTCATGTTTATTATCTTGTTCATCGAGTACGTGGTGGCTGTTGTGTTGCCATGGTCACTTTCACTGTGTTGCTACTGGGCCCTGGGCAAAGTGGAAAAGCTGAAACCGAAAGCAGCCTTGTTCGCATTTATAGAGTTTGACCTTCCATGCTGTGTTTGCTACATCTGGAGCCTGGCTGTCCAATATTCCCCTCTTGGTTCTTCTCTTATCGTTACCACTCGAAATGTGGACAATGGGAATAATAGCCACAATATCTTAGTCATCTACTAGGTGTGCCAAGTAGTAAGTCTATGCTGTCCTCTTAATCCTTTCCACAATTCTGCAAAGAAGGTCTTATTATTGCCATTTTATAGATAAGAAAGCTGAGGCTTATAGAGGCGAACTAATCTGTCCAAGCTCACACAGCTTATTAGTGGCAGAGTAGAGTTAGGATTGAAAGAATCAGACAATTAAAATTTTTGAACTAGATTAAAAAATTTCTTAACATAGTCTAGGTTGCTTCCTCAGGTTGCCTTGGGCAGCGCTGAAGGAGGGGACAGGAGAGAACCAGGATGCTCATGATCCAGGAAGAAGCCAACTCAGACTCCTCTCCATTCCCCAAGGAGCCAGATGTCGTGAATCCAGCCTCTGAGATTGCCTCATGCTTGGGCACAAAGAACTTTAGGAAAAATACTGATTTTTTTATTACATATATATATATAAGCGTTTTTAGGTTACCCAGTACTTCAGCATAAAAGAGCTCTTTCCGTAAGTGTGGGCGGGTAGGACCTCTCCTGTATCCTCAGAATTCTGTTAGGATAATCCCTCTGTGCAGAGGTGGATTTCCTGTGAAGCTAAAGAAGTTTAAATCTTCAGGGACTCTCATTTGCTCAGGCATATATTTTTGTAAAACTTGAAAAAGTAAAACATTTTAACCACAATGAACTAAGACCACTCTCTCTTTCCATATCAAGCTCCTCTCCATGCCCCTTCACGCTGGGTTGTGTCAGACTGGCTGTGGACATTTTTGGTATTTCACTAATGGGAAATCGAACTGGGAATCCTCTTAGTTTGGGTTTAGTGGGCTGTATTTATGTGGATTGCAGTCACTTTCAGGTATAGCTAAGTTTTGCTATCTGTCCTCATGCAGGAATACTTTCAGAAATATTCCCACTGCATACTCATTTGGGGTCATGGAATGAAGACACAGAGTTATAGACTGAAATGCAATACAAGGATGTCCTACAGTGCCAGCAGTATGTGGAGAGTAGAGGAGAAAAAAGGTTTGAAATGTTCAGAGCCAGAAGCTCATTTGTGGAAAGTTCTTCAAATCATCCTACATGAAAACTTGTAAGCAAAAGTTTTGTTTCTCATCTCTGCGGGATTAACTCAGTTCTCTCCCATCAGGAAGTACCTGAGGGAGCAATCAGAGTACGCAACCAAAAAAAAAGTAGGAAAAATACACTATAAGGTGTGTCAGGAAGGTAATTAAAAGACAGATTTTTTTTACGGATTTTATGATGTTTGTGGTATTTGTCAGCTTTGTAAATGTATACTTTGTGATGCCTTTTCTTTTCTTATTCAGATTAGTCACATCACACTCGTATCTATTATTTTGCACTCTTTCTATTAAAGAGGGACCCCATAATTGTATACATTTCAGATCTCACAAATCCCGGATCTGCCCCTGCCACTACAGCACTTAAAAATGCACTGACTAATCAGACTCTTCCGGGAAGGGCTGGTGGCAGGAGGGCAGTGGAGGAATTGAGACCTGTGGGCTGCCGGGGGAGTGGTTCTGGCACTGAACCAGGACTTGGGGTCTAGCTCCACTGTGAGCGCTCAGATCCCACACACCACCTGGCCCCCGTGCCTGACTCACACTACCATCGTTTTTCTGACGTGGCCAGTCTAGTGAGCAGGCAGCTGTCGTCAACCTGCTACCCATCTCCTCTCCACCTCCTATGGGGCCTAAACTGTCAGAATTAGAGATATACTACTTTGGATTTGGAAAGTTTTCCAATCTTCACAAATGAAGTGATTAAAAGCAAACATTCTTACATGCAATTTCATCGTAAATCACTCTAAGTATCCCTTAGTCCTAAGGCTTAGGAGGATGATGAGGATGACTTGACAATTTCTGAACATTCACTATTTATCAGGCCCTGTGTTACATCTGCGTGGTCTCAGTCCATCCTCCGAAAGAGGAGGGAACCGATGCTTAGAGGGGTCTTGAAGCTCTTGGCTGAACAAAATTTCACAGGGATCAGGGCACAAAAAGAGTTAAATGACAAATTAGGAGGCAAGGGCTTTAAAACTTTCAGGCATTTCACAATCATGCCTTGGGCAGCCCTGCTCTTTACAGTTTTCTCCAACTCTAGTAAAATGCTGATTGCTACTTCTCCTAATCACACGGAGCAGGGATAGTGTGCTCTACATTATGTAGGGTGTAAAAAAATAACCCCTGGCAATGAAAGTACGTTCACCCAGCATAAGGAACATAATTGGGATTAAAAGCAAAATGACACCTGGATTTCAACAAAAATCAATTACCAAGGGAGAAAGGGTTTTCAAGACAACCAGAACCAGGCAGTTAAACATTAGCTTTCAATGGTTTGAAGTGTTTAGGTTTTGCAACGGCGTGGTTTGGAAGCTCTCCAGCAGAAAAACTATTTTCTTTTAAGAGGAAAGCTCTCTGCAATATTTTCTTTGCTGAAATAATGTGATCCTTAATGACGTTTTATATGACCCAAACTTTAAATGGATCCATTATTTTAGCTGACCTCATTCTTAACTAGATTTTTACAGGTCAGCAATGAACTATCAACAGCTTCCTGATAATTAATCCTACTTACCCAAAGAACTGTTAGCCGGTTAGTCTTATCTATGCTAAGAGGAAGCTTTTATATATACCAGACTTCCTCAGTGAGTAATAAAAACCAAACTGAAATTCTGCAGAAAGGTCCAACCTTGTGAGGTTTGAGAAGGAAGAAACAGAATGAAAATTATGATGCTGCCCGGTCTTCAGCTCGTTACTTGCTAAAACTCTGTGGTTCATCTGACACAGGAATGGCTTTACAGTAGAGGCAGCAGCACAACTAGTCAGGTCAGGAGGGGCTCTCCGAGTGGCTTTATCAAATGTATGGACATTCAGCATATGCAGTTAGTCACCTGGGTGGTCCTGTTTGAGAAGCCACGAGGAGGGCATCTCAAATAGCAACATGGTAGTTCCCACTGGAAGATAATTTTCTACAATTAGAGATTCATTCTTTTGGCTCTGGAGATCGTTAGGAGTCAACTATTAAAATACAACTGCAGTCTTCGGTTGTCACCTACCTCAAAGCACGATAGGAGGAAGGGAGAAAGGCATGTTTTTATTACTGATGTAAAGGATCCCAAGAAGAAGAAAGGTGATGAAATAGTAAACTTGCTTTGTTCAAATGGCAGAGAGAGTAGGGAGTTAATGCTGGTCTCATCTAGCAATTTGTAAATAGGTTGTTTGAACATATGAGTCTTAACATGTTCATAGACTGTGGGTGTGTGTGTATGTGTATGTAAAATGAAAAGGCTTATTATTAGATTCAGCCTCTCGTCAGCATAATATAAAGTTCCTCAGGTAAGGGCAGGATTTATAATTAAAGCATTTCTGCATCTGCTAATTGCCCATGACACGTACCTTTCTTTCCAAGGCAAGTTTCTGAATTTCAGCGATGATTTATTATAGATCTATTTCTTGTCAGGTTAGAGACTTATCCCCAATAGCAGTTCAAACCTGAGCTGTTCAAGTAGATCTGGACAGAGATCCATTCAGATGCCTTTCTCTAAGAGAGGCCATGAGGCCCCACACCAGAGAAAATACAACAGAAATATGGCAACTGACCCAAGGCTATATGTGTTTATTACTCCCTGTAGTGATGATGCAAGTTTTTGAACAGTTAGTTGTATGGTGGTGACTTTATACAATAAACCAAGCAGAGATCAGACTGTGTGGTGAAGCTCAGCAAAGCTAGACTTGGAACCTCAGAAGACCGAGGGACATTCTCTCTCGAAAGGAATGAAGTCTGAGCAGACACAGAGTTTAATATTTCCTCCTCCAAGTGCAAGTGTTCTGTAAATATCCTGAGCTTATTTATAAACTCGTTGATAGAGATCTATCAATGACTCAGAAAAGTAATGCCTAGCTGAAAGGTGAGAGAAAGACCTACTGGTGACCATCAGGTTATGTCCCAATTCTTTTTATATGTACCCTTCAAAAAAAATGGTGGATTTTCTGTAATTTTCCTGTAAATGGTACAATCACTGTATTCTTACTCTGCATAAGTTATTTTAAATAATTTTTTAAAGAATAGGTAGGGTATGAATATAGGAATATAATACTTAAAATGTATCACAGAACTCTGCCTCGTCTCTCTTTATGACTTTTCTAAGATCATCTTTTCCAGTCTCCATGTATTTGAAGACATCTTTACATGGATGGATCTTCTCTTCTTTCTGCCTTCACTGTCACCACCTTAGTGTAGGCCAGTGGCTGTTTTGATCACTGTACAGAGTGATAAATCTACTTCACAGCACAATCTAGTACTTGCATATCTGTATGTATAAGCACAAAAAGCTGAAAGGAAATGTCAGGAATTGTACGACGGCCTCTCAGATTTTCTATTGTACATCATTCTGTTTCACTCTGACTGGGCAAGACCACCAAAATGATTGTGTGACCCTAATGGGTTGTGACCCACAGCTCGAAAAACAGTTCTTGTCACCTTCCTGCTCAAAGCCTTCAGTGCCTTCTCGCACTTATAATAAAATCCAAGCTCCTCACCATGGCCTACAAGATTTAGCCCTTGACTTTTTCTCCAGCCTAATCTTATGCTCTCTCTCCCTTCCTCAACATGCTTTGGCTCCATAGAACTCGTTTAAGCTCCTCCAGGACACTAGATTCTTGTCTGCCTGGGTACAAGCTGTTCCCTCTGCCAGGAACACTCTTTCTCCAACTTGTCATGGCTAGCTGTCCCTTATCCTTTAGTTCTTGGCTTAATTATCTTCTCTATAGAGAGGTCTTTCTTGACCACCCAGGTTGAAATAGGTTATCTTTTCTTTTTTTTTTAATTTTAATTTTCTTTTAACCTTTTGACCCCCATCACTCATTTCTCCCATCCCCTGCCTCTGGCAACCACTAATCTGCTCTCCGTATCTATGAGCCTGTTATTTTAGACTCCACACATCAGAGCGATCATATGGTATTTGACTTTCTTTGTTTGATTTATTTCACTTAGCGTAATGCCCTCCAGGTCCACCTATGTTGCAGCAAATGGCAAGATTTCATTCTTTTTTATGGTTGAATAATATTCCAGTGTGTGTGTGTGTGTGTGTGTGTGTATCTATATATATTTATACCCCAATGTTTTTACCCACTCATCTATCGATGGACACTTAGGTTGTTTCCATTTCTTGGCTATTGTAAATAGTGCTGCAATGAACATGAGGGTGCATATATCTTTTCAACTTAGTGTTTTTGTTTTCTTCAGACAAATACCCAGAAGTGGAATTGCAGGGTCATATAGTAGTTCTATTTTTAATTTTTTTGAGGAAACTCCATACTGTTTTGCTTAGGGGCTGCACCAATTTACATTCCCACCACAGTGCACAAGGGTTCCCTTTTCTACACACTTTTGTGAACACTTGTTATTTCTTGCTGTTTTGATAATAGCCATTCTAACAGGTGTGAGGCGATATCTTATTGTGGTCTTAATTTGTATTTCCCTGATGATGAATGATGTAGAGCATCTTTTCATGTACCTGTTAGCCATCTCTATGTCTTCTTGGGAAAAATTTCTATTTAGATCTTCCGCCCATTTTTTAATCAGATTTTGTTTTTCTTGCTATTGAGTTGTGTGGGTTCTTTCTATATTTTGGATATTAACCCCTTATCAGATAAATGATTTGCAAATATTTTTTCTCATTTAGTAGGCTGCCTTTTCATTTTGTTGATGGTTTCCTTTGCTGTGCAAAAGCTTTTAAATTTGATCTAGTCCCACTTTTTTTTTTTGCTTTTGTTACTTTTGTTTTTGGTGTCAGATTCAAAAATTCATCACTAAGACTTATGTCAAGAAGCCTACTGCCTACGTTTTCTTCTAGGAGTTTTTAGGGTTTCAGGTCTTACGTTCAAGTCTTTAATCCATTCTGAGTTGATTTTTGTGTATGGTGTAAGATAGTGATTCCAGTTTCAGTCTTTTGCAGGTGTCTGTCTCGGTTTCTGAACACTATTTATTGAAGAGACTGTCCTTTCCCCATTGTATATTCTTGGCTCCTTTGTCGTAAATTAATTGACCATAGATGCATGGGTTTATTTCTGGGCTCTCTATTCTGTTCCATTAATCTATGTGTCTGTTTTTGTGACAATACTATACTGTTTTGATTACTATAGCTTTGTAATAGAGTTTGAAATCAGAGAGCATGATGTTCTTCTTTCTCAAGATTTCTTTGGCTCTTGGCTGTCTTTTGTGGTTCCACACAAATTTTAGGACTGTTTTTTCTATTTCTGTGAAAAAAGCCATTGGAATTTTGATAGGAATTGCATTAAATCTGAGGATTGCTTTGGGTAGTATGGGCATTTTAACAATACTAATTCTTTCAATCCATTAACATGGAATATCTTTCCATTTATTTGTGTCTCCTTCAATTTCTTTCCTTAATGTCTTATAGTTTTCAGTAAACAGATCTTTTCACCTCCTTGATAATAAGTTCCCTTCTTATCTATTTCAACCTATTGTTTAAACATTTACCACATTTGGAAAGATTAGGAAAAAATATGGAGCTAGAAAACTTTGACCAAGTAGCAGGCAGGATGAGGTGGTGGGAGGAGGACCCAGATCAGGACATTTCACAGCTTTCGGGGGCTGTATCATGTTCATCTTAGGATAAAGAACTTGCACTTTGGAAGTGTGACTTTATGTGAGGCATCTTGCCTGTAATCACTGTTTTTAAATTTTTGTTTAGTATTCAATCACATTAATTTTTAAAATGCTACGTGTATCCATTTTGCTAAGAATAACGAAACAAAGGAAGGTGGCAGTTACACACAGGCCAACAATGTAGAGAGGCTACTGGGCACCAGAATTAGTGATGACAGAGGTAATCAAAGTGGACAGACCATAGAGAAAGGCAGTGCTCAGGTGAAAGGTCAGAGGTGCCGATAGGGCCAGCTCCTGCCAGCTAGGGGTTCTCTTTAAGATATCCTGTTGAGAGAACTTGACTCAGAACTTATTTAGAGGGTTTTAGGTGGTGTTTTAATAAGGAATATGTTGCCATCCCTGAACCATCCTTCTCTAACTCTGGAGATCCTTCATGTTAGGAAGATCGTGAATAACTTGCCAGCTTTGTACAGGGACAGTCCTCTCAAAGGGGTACTGTAAGCTTCTTTGTCCTAGGGACCAAAAGTCCCTATTTCTACCCCAGCAGCTCCAGATCTACAAGTAGGTATTTGCACATGGTGTCACCCCTTACCAGGAGCTAGTTGGAGGATGGAGATGCAGGATATACCTGCTTCTGAGTTCAGGCAGGAATGAGAATCCGCTAAAACTTGCCTGAGCCTCAATCTGGATACCCTGAGAGAAGACTCCCCACAGCCTGGGATTGGGAGCATCATTCAAACCCCCAGGGACCTGATTCTTAGGAGGCATGCCACCTGATTCCTGGCCCCACCCTCTGCCATTGCTGGCTTACATTCCTAAGCATTAGGTTCCAATCCAGCTCCTACAGAAGAATTAGCTGACATCAACTGCTTACTAAATGCCAGGCATGCTCTATGACATGTTTACATGTATTTTCTCATTTAATTCTGCCCAGTTTGCTCTCCCAGCCTGGCCCTCTATCACAATTTTGTGCTTATTCCTTCTCTGCTCAGCACTAGGGGACCATTTCCCCAAAGCCATGACACAAACGTACACATACCGTGGGTGTTATGATCCTCATTTTTCTAGTCCCTTATAATTCCTCAGCAAAGATTTGTGTTAACTATTTACTTTTTATTCCCCCTGAGGCTCAACTTTGAAGAGTGTTTACTATGGTCACATCAAATGAAGTGTAGGCTGCTTTTAAAGGAACTGTTATAAGTTCTCATAGGAAGAATCTGTGTCAAGAACTAGGAAAATATATCCATCCCCAGGGTTCCTACATCTAACCCTCAACCTCATGGTTTAATCACTTCATTTTAGAACAATACACTCAGCTGTTTCCGTGTCAGCCATTGACTTTTCCCAAGCTATGAATAATAAGGAAGCTGTGGCATTAACCAAGGCGGCCTTGCCATAAGGTTAAAGCAATACGGACAGCTGATCTCTAGTGTTTCTGGACCTTTGGAACAAACCCAGTTTCTTCCTAGGGCCAAGTTGTTTTGAAACACAATTTAGTTTGAATTACAATTTATTAAAAACAAAATGAACTATTTTTGGGCTAGGATTTGAGCTATTACCTAAATCCTGATTGAAAATGGTTTGTGAGTTTCTGTAAGAGCAGCCTTCTTTTTTCATTTGTTCATTTTCTCTTTCTCTCTCTCCTTTTTTTTTAAGTAATATCTTATTTTGGAATAATGTAACAGATAAGAAATATAGGAAACTACTGGGAGTCCAATAGCATTTATGGACTTCTAAGGATGATCCACTGACAGTGAGAGCAATAACAAAATGACAGACTTCAACTGGCAAGACAAAACACAGCAGGTCACTGCCTGCAGGGGATGGCCAAGTCAGAAATTTGACTGGTTCACGTGTTTGGATAATGTAATCTAACACAGATGCTGGACCAACTTATGCTGTAATGACATTATATTTGATATGTTCTACTTAGTTGTAATCAAAGTTCAATTTCCTAGTGCAATTAAATATAGTATAATATATTGCAGGCATTTATTGGCCGAAATTGATGAAAAACCACCAAGTGGCATTGGCCGCAAATGAAAGTAAATTGTCCAATGGACTGGGGCTAAAGATGAAAGGGGCCCTGTATATAGATAAGAAGTCACAGCAAGAGACTTAAAACTGGGGGCCCTTGTGTTTGAGAAGACGATAATGTTCTTCAGCGAGACACCACGTTTGTCCACAGGCTTTGGGAGAATAACTTACACTTCAGTTTTATAAAACTGATATTTATGTGCTTCCAGTGCTTTCAACTAGGTGTGCAAAAGCCTTTAATTCTAAGTGGAAGAGTATGGTGATATCTCCGTGGGTTTGAGAATGTTCAGTTGAATCCTGCATTTCATTTCCACCCTATTACTTAACAATGGCCAATAGATGATATAAAATGTCACTGTCAGAGAGGAATGAACTGAAGGAGGAATCATAATCCTGTACAGTGGACAGGTGACCATCACGCGTCTTAGATTTTTGAAGAACTAAACAGATTTAAAATATACTGTCCCTTTGTCCCATAAGCATATTAGTATTTTCAGACCACATACATTTTTGATTTGGGATATAGAGTCACAACACTTAAATGTTCTAAGAATATAATAAGAACAAAAGTTTTAATCAAAATGCTTATTGTTATACAATTTGAGTACATAGTAACATAACATCCTCATAAAAGTAAATGGTGCACTTTAAATTTTATATCCCATGTATAAAAGCACAATTTGACATCTAAAATTGATTATTCTTCATATATCCCGTGAGTAAAAAACAATACAATGGTGGAAACTTCTGAAGTATTCCCAGAAGCGTGGAAAAATAGGAGAGAAAAGTTAAATCTGCTATAAAATCCCATTAATCATATGTAACTGGGGCTTCAGAAAAATGAGTTGTCAAATGATCATAAAATTGGAACCTCTGCTTCATAATAGCATGCAGGATATTTATTAAAGCTTTAAAGTTGACCATATTCCAAATGTAAATGTTATCCTCCTAAATCGAGAATTTTTACCAGAGACACACAGTAAACACACATATTTAGGCTATTTAATTTAGATTATTTGCCAGGTGATTTTTAGGTAACCATAGTGATCAGACCTAAAGGATTTACAAAAGGTAGCTCAATAGCAGCTGATAGCACTAGATGATTCAATAGCCATTTATCTGTACTAATGAATACGAAACGAGAAAGGATGTGCCAAAGAACAAATCTCCAGGGAAAGAATTAGGGGAGCTGTAAGCACACGTGTACACACATCCCCTCCCCTCCACTGAAGCTGCCTCCAGCGCCGCCCCGCCCACCTGCAGCTCAGGCCTGCAGGGTCCTGTGCCGCGTTAGGACTCGAGGGGCTGATGCCTCCAGCCGCCCGCGTCTTAGAGCAGCGTAAAGTGCGGTTTGTGAAGCCTCTGGTTAATCTGATCAATACAGGCATTCAAAATCGATAATGCAAGTTCCAGAGTAAATGTTTTGATCAAATTGGTCCTTAATTAAATTTAAAAGACAACTGAAATTTCCATTTTGCTCTATTGACAACAAGAAGTTTAACCAGACAGCTGGCTGTTTAATATCATGTAGATAAAACATCTAAATAATTAGCTTGTTTTTCAATTTTTTAATCCAAATGTTTGCTATCTTTAGACAAAAAGTGGATTAAGAATTAGTCATGATAACTCAATTTCTTTGATTTTAAAGAAAGTGTGACTCAAAATAATGACCTATCCAACATGCACAGGGTAATTACTTGCATGTCAGAAACATTTTAAGGTCATCTCCGCACTTGGTCTAGAGTTAGAACATATAAAATATAATACACTGCAATGTACTACACATATATAAACTATGTTATAATAAAATTTAAAGTATGACTATTTTTAATATTATCTTTTTATGATTATTGTTTTTATTTTTTAAATAATTAGTTAAAAATATAGACACACTACTCTGAGCATGAAATGGACTCACTTTGCAGGTGTTTCCAGTGCTCAAGAGTGTATGAGTTGCCTTTGTCATGTCAGAGCATGTTGACCTCCTCAAGAAGCCCTGTAACCACAGAAAGACATCGATAGTGTCCCAGACATGTCAGGAGTAGAAGACCAGAATACGCTAGACAAGTCACAAGAGCTCACAGCCTAAGCATTTATTTTTTAACACACAGCAAAGCCATATATTCCTGGTCAGCACAGGGATGTTGAACTACTGCT
This sequence comes from Equus przewalskii, assembly GCF_037783145.1. Lineage (NCBI taxonomy): Eukaryota > Metazoa > Chordata > Mammalia > Perissodactyla > Equidae > Equus > Equus przewalskii. Next base: position 35,333,972 of record NC_091839.1, on the reverse strand, counting down.
CACAAAAAACTCACATTAAGTAGACAGAGTGGGATGAGGTTGCCAAATTAATGCCAGTGAAGAAAAAAATAAGTATCTTCAGAATTTTAATGGAAACTAGGGAGAGGTTGTGGGACAAAGAATCTCAGGTGCCATATTTTTTTCTCTTTTAATATTCTAAAGTGGCTTTCTGCTAAGGAAAATTACGAATGTCACTTCTTTTATGCTAAACAATTACTCAGTTCATTGAGTAATTACAATTTCAAAACCTGGAGAGCCCCTTTAGAGATATCTTACTTATCTAAACTGTGGCTACTTAATCGTGTGTTCGTGCAAACTCCTTTTTAGTCCCCAGTACCTCTGCTGGAGTTGTGGCTAATTAGAAACCAATCTTTCACAGTCAGAAGCTTCCATGGGTCAAATATTAATAACTTTGATGGCTCTTTTTTCCCCTACACCTTCTCAAGTAATGCCTAGTTCATTGGCATCCTGAAGCCTTTCTTTTATGAGAAAGTTAGGCTTGAATCTGTTTTATTCCATATTGCTAGGATAAATTCAGGTTTTTCACTATTCCCCCTGCAGAGAGTCTGCAGCTACTTCCCCACTCACATTTACTTAAGGAGCCCAGGATTTCCAAGGGGCTCAGATTTATCTTTCCCAAGTCTGGTTTGCACAGTTTAAAAAAACAAAACAAAGCTGACTTTTAAAATGTTCATCTTCCTAGCAGCTTTAAGAAAAAACTTTCATTTAAGTATCATTTGTTGTGTTCAGTTTTTCAGACTTTCTAAGACAATGTGTTGTTTGGTTACTTACCATATTCCATAGTAATTTATCCCAAACATCAAGATGACATTAATTGTACTATTTAATTTGTTATTTCTTTCTTTAGCAGCAGATAATTTTGAGGTAAGGGAAGGATGTTGATAGGAAAAGATTTTGAAAGCAAAGTGATGGTAGAAATGTTAAAAAAAAAAAGTTCTTTCAACCAAGGAGGTATAGGCATTATTGAATTAACATATGGTTTATGCATATGAATAAATATACCTTCTGCAGCTGTTAGAAATTCACGTGGTAGTTATGCAATTTCTGAATGTGGCATATCAAAATGGTTCCAGCAAAATGGATATATGCCATTTTTAAATATCTCTGAAATGTTAAAAGCTCATATAAAACAAATCAATTATTGGTGGACAACAGACGTATCAACACAGGTACAAGGTAAGAATTGGCTGAAAACATATTAGAATGAGGGGGACATACCCATAGAAGACGGTCTTTTTTTTCACAAGTTACACAAATATTTTTTGCCAAATCCCTTTTTAAAAAAAGGAATAATTTATTATATTCCCCCCTTGTACCCTTCTCAAAGCTTTACAAGCACTGCAAGTAAACATCAACATTTCTTCAGAGAAGTTAACCATTCTTCCAGTACAAACTTGCAGAATGAAAAACTCATAATACAAACATTACTTTGGGGGAAGGCAGTTTACTTTTTTATATTTGGTAATTTTTGAAAATATATGTGTATTTCTAGTTTACATTTTGCCAAATGAATGTTAACTTTTGAATGCCTCTTTTGTTTGGAGTAAGGAAACCAGACTGGTCCATGGGACTTGCAACATGGATTGAAATGGCAAGCATTTCACCGAGATGTCAAAATAGGAAGGACTTGTGGCATAATTAGCACTGATAGTAGCACAAGAAAATACTGGCTAGTCTTTCTGATGGAGAGCTCTATTAAAGGACAATCTATATTGAGTTTGATTTTAAGAGTGATGATGTAGATCTACCATATTTGTTGCTTGCAAACTAAATTCCTAACCTCGCTGATCTTTGATTATGAATACAATTATTTTTATGTGATCATATACTTCAAATAAATACCCTTAAAAACAACCTTACGAAATTACACTTACAAGATGCTCAACAGTGGAGTAGCGATGCTTTCATAAGACGGTCACAGGTGAGAATGTAGCCCACACCAACAATCCTCTGCGTAGCTAAAGGATCTGTTCAAACTGAACTATTTGTCACTGATCTTTTAAATCCACTCGCACAGACATAAGATTAAACAGTGTGGTCAAGGGAAAGGGGTGCTGGCCCATGATTGAGAACAACTTAGTCTAACTTGAACTTTTTCCATGACTAGCTACTTAAACTTGGGGAAAATCACCCAGCCTTTCTTCATCTCTAAAATTGGGACTGCACATTGGTCAGAATAATTTTGAAGATAAAATGAGATAATATAGAATAAAAAGGGTTGAAAAGTTTAAAACTATAGAAGTTAACCTGTTGGTTACTAATAGCCACACAAGTAATAAGAAGCTGGACTGCTATTTCCAAACTAACCTAGAAACTGTATGACTTAGGATGTTTCTGGCCGTAGATATGCCCTGAATAAACATTTGTTATTTCCCTGAGGAAACATGGGGAAAGACATTTCACAAGCACATTTCTCTGTGAAAATAGGTAATTTAGTTTCCTTCCCAAGTGAGTTTTAATTTTGACACGAAGCACGTTGATTAGTTGCTCTTCTACTAACATTAACTGGACAGCAGAGACAGACCTCCAGTTTACATCTCAATGTAGATATCTGCATATGCGTGCTTGGAAAAGGCTGCCTATCTGCCCCTCACCGACCTCAGGAATCTCTAGGATTTGTCCTATGAAGCCAGCGAATGGCAAGAGGGGAGACAGGTGGCTCAGATCCCTCATGCTGCCGCCGCTCTGCCTGGGCTGCAAGGTGCTTCTACGGGTCATGTCCCTTTTTGTGGAAAGGATCAAAGAGCAGAAGCCGTGGAAGGTAGAAAATCAATGGAGAGAGTGGAGAGGGCTGGTGTGGAAAGATCAAGAGGGAGACAAGAGTATGGGGAGAGATTGGTTAGAGTACTGTGGGAGACAGAATTAGTAGGCCTTTTTTTTTTTTTTTGAGGAAAATTAGCCCTGAGCTAACATCTGTTGCCAACCCTCCTCTTTTTTGCTGAGGAAGACTGGCCTTGAGCTAACATCCATGCCCATCTTTCTCTATTTTATGTGGGATGCCTGCCACAGCATGGCTTGACAAGCAGTGCATAAGTCCACACCCAGGATCTGAACCAGCGAATCCCAGGCCACCAAAGCAGAACATGCGAACTTAACCGCTGCACCACCAGGCTAGTCTCAGTAGGCCTAACAGCAGTTTTCTGGGCTCTTCTCTCCCTGTCTCCTTCTGGGTGTGAGCTTGGGGGAATCATTTCACATTTGTTTGTTTCCTCTCTTCTAAAACCATTTTTGGGAAGACAGGAAGCAGGCAAAGCAAAATGGGAAAGGTAGCCCCACTGCTAAATGAACTTGGGGCGGTCTCTAAACCTCACACTGTGTTTCAGTGCGTGTGGTGTGTCTTGCAAGCTGTCTGCAAGGCTGTCAGCTTGCTACCTCTCCACTGCCAGGGAGGCAGGTCATTCATGGCTGGGGAAGAAACTCCTATGAGGTCATTGTGCATTCTGGCCCTCAAAGGCTGTTTCAGGATAAAACACCTTGGTCCTCAATGTTGTGTCCAATTTGAGAGTCCAGAGCTTGGAAAGAAACAAGCAGCAGAGCACAGTTCCAGTTCAGTTTTAAGTCTAAAAGGAAAAGAAGACAGAGAGAAGGCAGACTAACAGAATGAAAGGGACTAGGAGAGCAGCTGCACACGTGGACCTAAACCAAGTTGTGGCACTTCCGTCAATTACTTAACCTTCCTGTGCCTTGTTTTCTCTGTCTGGAAACTGCAGACGTAATATGTAAAGCTCTGATATTTGGACAAAGTTTAAAAGAAACAAGGTATATAAAATACTGAGCACACTGCCTGGCACATTATAACAAATTCAAAAATGGTAACTATTGCTAAACACAAAATTGAATTTCTTCTTATTGTGCTAAGTCCAGATTGAGTGATACTGTAACAACTTTTAAATCAAGATGAACTAATTCTAAGTGCTTTTTTCTCAAAAATGTAGGTAATGCTTTCTTTTAAGAATTTCAGATAGAGAATCATAGCATCATATTGCCATAGATCTTTCTTTTTTCTTTTAAAGGAGGAAAAGTAAATAATTTACCAAATAAGTTCAGAAGCTAAAGCCTAATAAAAAAGAATCAGCAACTCTGCACCTAAATTTAATTTAAGAGTAACTGTGTTGGCTGTGAATGTGTTTGGAAAGCATAGACTTTCTCATTTGATAATTATTTTGGTTATCTAGAAAAAAAATAAATGCTTGCAATTGCAAAATTTTCAATTTCTTGTAAGGATGAACATTTTTTTTCCCCCAGAATGTAAATATTATCTTAATTTGAAGACAGGGAGAAGAGGAACAAAGAACGGGTGCTTTCATTCAACAGGACATATCAGGTGACACTAGGAATCAGGCACGTATGAATCCAGTCAAAGCACCACCGCGGCACTGCCGAAAGTAAGACAGCCCAGGGGTCCTGGTGCAGGAGGTGGTAGGGTCTGCATTATGGAGATTTGGAAGGTTACCGTGAAGGCAGAACACAGTGGGACTGCTTTGTTAAAGGGTTAAGGAAGTATCAGCCACAAAGCCCTGGCAGCTTGGGAGAAGGGTCTTGCCTCACTGCTGCTGAGAGTCAGCTTTTCCCCACTCAGGGTCTGATGCATCGCAGGCCCTCTGTATCTGGCCTCGTGCTCTACCTCTGCCGCTCAGCCATGCCCTCCATTCCTGGGAGAGGCCAAGAGCCTGGCTGGGCAGAGGAGAGCAGCCTCGGCCTGGGAGAGGGTCCCCCATCGAGAACCAGGCTGCAGAGGCTGTTGTCAGTGCAGTGCAAGTGTGGCTGGGCCCTTGCATCAGGATCACACGGGCAGCTTGCTAAAATGCAGATTCCTTTAGTCCCACAGAACAAAATCCTGGGCAGGCATGAAGCACAGGTGCTCACCAGCTCTGAGACTCTTCTGCTTTTTCATTCCCACTTTTTGAGGAAGGTTAAAATAAAGTACAAAATAACGGCAGTGGGGCTAAACCGTTATTTTTAGTGCAGCATATCTAAACATGATCTACTCCTCTGGCCTGGTTTTAAGATGAGGCAGAATTCATATTGGCCTTTGAAGGAAACATTTTTAACAGGTCTTTTCTTTTTCTTTCAAATATTTTTGCTATTTGGACTTGTCTTGCCTTCCAATGAGAAGGGACTGGTAAGCTACAGACATGAGTTCCTGAAAATGACAGCTACAGAGCACTCACAGTCAAACGGGTTGTGTTCAAGGCCTGACTCCACCACTTATTAGCTGCGAAACTTGGGCAAATCTCTTTACGTCTTGGTTCCTGGTTCCAAATCCCTATGACACAGAATACCTTCCTGAACTGCAGATTAAATGAGGTTTTATGTGTAAAGAGCTAAGCAGGTACAGCCCAGAGGGGCTGAATAAGTTCCCAGAAGCCCACAAACCACACCTAAACGTACTGCCTATCTCCTTTCTTACCATGTTGGTCTGTACATCCTTTCTCATTCTTTAATTCTCTTATACTCTTCTTTTTGTTGATAATGGCTTTTCCTCCTTTCTCAACTATCGAAGGCAAGTCCACTTTTCAAGATCCAATTCAAACGACACCTCTCTTCTGGTCTTCCCTCCCCAGATCCTCCAATCCTAGGAAGCCCTCCACTCCTGTCAGATGGAACATACTTCTGTCCTAATACAAGTACGGTTGAACCTAATTATGTAGTTGCCAGTCATGCCCACTAGACTGTGTGAAACGTAGTCATTGTTAAATCCTGAGCGCTTAGCTGCGTGCCTGGCACATAACAGGTGGTCAAACCACATACATCTATACACATATACGCAATTTTTCTGCATGCGCAGATAGAATGGAAGGAGTCATACGTGCTGGCTGGACGGGGGTGGGGGGTACCTGAGTGTGCTTTTGAGGAGGCGATGGGCCTATGAGAATTGAGCGGTTGTCCTAGCGTCCCTTCCCCGACCCCCCACGGCGCTAGGCCTGGCGCCGAAGGGTCACTGCCTCTACGGTCCAGCCGGTTTCTCCGCTTGGGGACGCGGCTCAGCAGGGCACCGGCAGGGGGCGGCGTTGTCACGCAGCTGGATGCTCCGCGGGTGACCGTCGCCCGTCCCGCGCAGAGCGCTGCTGACTGGGCCGGGGCTCCCCACTTCAGGGGGCGGCCTGTTCTCCCTGCAGGCTGGGCGGCCGGGGTCGCGCGGGGTCGCGAGACCGAGTACCCGGGGCTCCGGCGCCCTCCCTCCGCCCCGCCCCCGCCGCGCGAGCCTCCCCGACGGGAAGGAAAGTTCCGAGGCCGCGCCGGCAGAGGCGCGGGCGACCGGAGCAGAAGCCGAAGAAAGGGGGCGCTTTTCTAGCCAAGACGCTGGGGCGAGCTCTGGGGCGCCGGGGGACCATGCGCACCCGTCGCTCTGCCCCAGCGACTGAAGCTGGGGGGAAACTCTTCCATCCTTTAAGCTGGTACGTTAACGTTTGGTGGAAAACGAAAGAATTTCCCGCTGGCATGGGAACACTTGAAAAGGCGAACCTTCGCGCAGGGCGACGCGCGCGCCCGCGCCTTCGGGTCTCCGGGAGAAGGCGCCGGGCGTCCGGACCCCCGCGGCTCTTTGGCGACACGGCGGCCGCGATCCCCGCGCCTCGCTCCGGCCCCGGCCCTGGGCCGCCCCCGCCGCCCGTGCGCACGAGCCGGCCTCCCGCCCGCCCGCGCGCGCCCCGCCCCGCCACTCCGCCGGCTCCCCCCGCTCCCCGGCGCTCGCAGAGGTTTCGAGAATCGAAAGCCAGTTATCACGAGCCCTTCTGCTCACGCGCGGAGACGGGTTCACGTGAACGAGTGACCTCAGTTCACGCCGGGCCCGGGCTCGTGAATGGAGTAAAGGGCGCGCGGACACCCGGTTTAAGGGGGGGCCGTGCAGAACCTCCCGAGCCCCAGCGGGAAGCTCTGTGGACGCGCTGTCTCCGGCGAGGATTTTATGTTGGGGAAGTTGCTGCAGTTGAGTGATTTTAGTCGTGATCCGGTTCTCAGGGCCACTTCTGACTCTTCAGCATTTTAAGTTGCGGAAAAAGAAAAGAGGCGGGGGCGGGGGCGCCTGCACGAATCAAATACACGTCTGAGGGCACCCACACGCAGACACGCAGCCCCGGCCGGCCGCGCTCGCCCGGGCCCGCTCGCCCCGCGGCGCGCAGCACAGCCGGCTCGGCGGCGGGCCGGGGGGCGGCGCCCTATGCAGATGAGGAGGGTGTGGCGAGCGCGCCGCGGCGGGGCCCCGGAAGCGCAGAGAGGCCCGGTATAAAAAAAGTACTGAAGCCCTTTCCCTGCACAACTGCTAAGGCTCCAGAGACGGGAGCGTGAGCGGCGGCGGCCGCGGCAGCAGGAGCCGCCACCTCCGGGGCCACGGCAGCTGAGGCGGCAGCGGCGCGGGCGGGGGCGAGGGGCGGGAGCGGCCATCGCAGGCGCGGGGGTCTGGGCAGGACTAGGTCGCTCGCCGCTGCCGGGAGCGCACTCGCCGCTCCTGGAAGTGTTGCCGCCTTGCGGGTCCTCGCTCGCTGCGCTCCTAGAAGGGGCGGCCGCCTCCAGGTGACACAGACGGGACTCCCGCTTGCGCTTTCCAGATGCATCAGAGATACTTTTGGTGCGGGGCTGCTCTGCGGGGCGCGGCGCGCGCGGCTGGGGACCGCGGGGGCCCGGGGAGGGAGAGTCTCCGAGGAGCCCCCAGTCCGGGGGCGAGCCGGGGAGGGAGCGCGCTCTTCCCTCCGTGAGCCCCTGTCCGCCGCCGCGCGTCCTCACCGCGCTCCTTCCCCCTTTTTTCTTTTAGGACTGACCAGGGCCAAGTGGTGTTCGGCGGGCACTTCATGGCGGAGGGCGAAGGGTACTTTGCTATGGCCGAGGACGAGCTGGCCGGCGGCCCCTACATCCCCCCGGGCGGCGACTTCAGCGGCGGCGACTTCGGCGGCGGCGGCGGCGGCGGCTTCGGCGGGCACTGCCTGGACTATTGCGAAAGCCCCACGGCGCACTGCAACGTGCTGAACTGGGAGCAAGTGCAGCGGCTGGACGGCATCCTGAGCGAGACCATCCCGATCCACGGGCGCGGCAACTTCCCCACGCTCGAGCTGCAGCCCAGCCTGATCGTGAAGGTGGTGCGGCGGCGCCTGGCGGAGAAGCGCATCGGCGTCCGCGACGTGCGCCTCAACGGCTCGGCCGCCAGCCACGTCCTGCACCAGGACAGCGGCCTGGGCTACAAGGACCTGGACCTCATCTTCTGCGCCGACCTGCGCGGGGAAGAGGAGTTTCAGACTGTGAAGGACGTCGTGCTGGACTGCCTGTTGGACTTCTTACCCGAAGGGGTGAACAAGGAGAAGATCACGCCACTCACGCTCAAGGTAAAGCCCCCGAGGTGGGGAGAGGGGCTTGGGCGCGCGCCCGTGCCGGGCCGTGCGCGCCGGGCGGGGGGCTGCGGATGGATGCCACAGATCTGCGGCCGTGACGGGTGTGGGCGCGCTCATTTGTTTTGGTTTTGATGTTTTTAAATGAGTCGACTAAGGTGCGTGGACGGTGTTGAGCATTTCTGTTTACTTGGTGCTTCAGCGCCACGACTCTTCTCCAGCTTCCTCTTCTGCCTCCCCCCCCTTCACTTCCTTCTCCTTATTATTTAACTGTTGGCTTTCCTTGCTTTCGTCTTGCCCAGAGTAGATTCTGATACGTTGAGGAATGAAACGATGCAAATAATTTTTTCTGAGTCATTCTATGATCGAGTCTTTGGGAAAACGGCAGCCTTAAGCAGAACCTAGTCAACGGGCTTTTTATTGTATTGGAAGATGTGAGTAGACTTCTCAGCTGCATTCCGCTGATTCTGTGTGTTTAGGATATATATGGAGCTTCTCCGGGTTGATTCCTGTGTTAAGGGTATGGTGGGTGCCCCTCCCTCCCCACTTTGGTTCAATGAGCGTTTTATTTAATTAGTTAAAATGGTCTGAAGGTTCAGCCTCCTGGAATGCCCTAACTTAGTTCATATTTGATTGCAACTGCAGAGTACCCCTGGTGGGGCGTACAAGATACTGATCACTGGGTCGCCTCAGGGGGAGAGTAGCTGAGTGACTAGGGACAAGGGTGAGAGGCAGACTAACTTTCCACTGTATGCCTTCTTGTGTTTTGAGTATTGTGTGAATATTGTACCTATATGACCGTTTTCAAAAAATAACCTATCAAAAGTCAGACATGACAACCTCTTGGTACTGTGCTGCGTCTGCCAAAAGCCTCAAACTATTATTTCTAGTCTCTTTCCCAGACGGTAGAACTACTCGTTAAAGGTATTTTTTTTTTCTGTTTCCAGAAGACTGTTTAAGTCTGTAGGTAGTGTTTTGCTGAAACTTGACAAAACAAAAAAAGAGACGGATCAAAATAATTCTCAGCTGTGAAGAGGATGTATTTATTTATTTATTATTTTTTTCTAGGTTCGCTCATCTTCTTGTTTTATCTTTTAAATTGTAGGAAGCTTATGTGCAGAAAATGGTTAAAGTGTGCAATGACTCTGACCGATGGAGTCTTATATCCCTGTCGAACAACAGTGGCAAAAATGTGGAACTGAAATTTGTGGATTCCCTCCGGAGGCAGTTTGAATTTAGTGTAGATTCTTTTCAAATCAAATTAGACTCTCTGCTCCTCTTTTACGAATGTTCAGAGAACCCGATGACTGAAACATTTCACCCCACAATAATTGGAGAAAGTGTCTACGGCGATTTCCACGAAGCTTTTGATCACCTTTGTAACAAGATCATTGCCACCAGGAACCCAGAAGAAATCAGAGGGGGAGGCCTGCTTAAGTACTGCAACCTCTTGGTGAGGGGCTTTAGGCCCGCCTCTGATGAGATCAAGACCCTGCAGAGGTACATGTGTTCCCGGTTTTTCATCGACTTCTCAGACATTGGAGAGCAGCAGAGAAAACTGGAGTCCTATTTGCAGAACCACTTTGTGGGGTTGGAAGACCGCAAGTATGACTATCTGATGACGCTTCACGGAGTGGTGAATGAAAGCACGGTGTGCCTGATGGGACATGAAAGAAGACAGACTTTAAACCTCATCACCATGCTGGCTATCCGGGTTCTAGCTGACCAAAATGTCATCCCTAACGTGGCTAATGTCACTTGCTATTACCAGCCGGCCCCCTATGTAGCAGATGCCAACTTTAGCAATTACTACATTGCACAGGTCCAGCCTGTATTCACATGCCAGCAGCAGACATACTCCACTTGGCTACCCTGCAATTAAGAATCATTTAAAAGTGTCCTGTGGGGAAGCCATTTCAGACAAGATAGGAGGAAAACAAAAAAGAAAAAAAAAAGGCTGAGTGACCCAGCCCTGATTAGGGATGTCCTTTGTGCAGTGATGATCTGCTCCTGGTTTTAAGCTTGGCAAAGCTTGTGGATCTTTTCGTAGGTACGGGAGCATGATCTGGAAATGATCGTTTCCCACCTACAGCTCTCCCACCTGATCCTCCTACCAAATTGGATTTTGTCCTAAAACAAAAGAGACCTGTTACTAAAAGCAGCCATGTTCTCCTAAAATAACAAGGGAAAAAATGTTCAATGACAACATGGGTTTGCAGTACCTGCTCCCATAGCTTTGCCATAGGAAAAAAAATTAGTGGAGACTTTCTTATGAGATAGAATTCACAAAAGGGAAAATACGGAGCGAAAAACAGAAAGGTCTCACCCCAACTTAATTACCGATTCAGGAGTTCAGATAGTAACAATAACACAGAAAGAAGGGGAACTCCAGCACGGGGCTTGCTATTTGAGGCTCGCAGCAAGTGCTTTCTGTGAACTCTTCTGTTGTGCTGACAGAAATGGCTTGCTCCTAATGAACAGTAGTAGGTTGGTGCTGTTCTCATAACAAACAGCAGAACTTATGATGGCACAATCCATTATTTCCAGCTGCGTTCATAGCTCGCATTTTTCAAATGTGAAAGTGCAAGCAAAAACAGCTGTAGCAAAGAAAGTATGTATGCTCAAGGACCAAAGATGTAACAGATAAAAATACCCAAGTAGAAGAGATATAGTAGAATATATAAAGAGTTACTATATTTGTTACACACTAATATCCATCAAAGTGCCTGTTGCCTTCTGAAAATTTGAAGTGGAAAAATTTTGTGGTTTAATGATTATTTTATCAGGGACTCAAGAAGAAAATAAAACAACACATAAGCTTGTGAATGGTGGAGGAAATGCCCTATTTTTTCTTGGCAAATACTTGTATAAAGTTAACATTGTTGGTGTGATCTTATCATAGGTACATGTGTATGTGTGTGTATATTATGTGTGTATATATACATATTTGCGATCTGTATATATACACACAATACATTGATTATGGTCTAGAATAATGTAGCAAATAGGAAATGTTTAAATAGTGTGTGCTTTTATGTTTTCGACAGGTTGACAGGAGACGTGGGCATATCGCAGTGGTGAATTAAAACCCACATCTAAAAAATTTAAAGCAAATGAAGGAGAAAAACAAGTAATATATTTGATAGGAAGAGCAGAGATTATACATTTTTAGTGAGTGTTTTTTTTTTTCTTTCTTTTTGTGAGCCATAGAATTCCACAAATGGGAGAATATTTGTTTGGCAGAGCACTCTTTTTTTATGTGAAACTGCCATTTTGACAATTTGAACCCTTTAATTTTTTGTAATACTTACATGCCTCCATGGCGTGTAATCCAGTGGCTCATGGATCAATGATAGTCTATTTAAATCCCTGACTGCTAAAAAAGAATTTCTGATGATCTGAACACTACTTATTAATATTAAATGAACTTTTTATTGAATGCATTCTGCATTCCAGGACCACTAGAATTTAGTAAATGTGAAATGACCCTTTTTAAAGAGTATTTGCACAATTGCTTAAAATTTATATATGAGATATATATTATATATAAAATTTTATAAATTCATGCCAATATGAAGTATCTTTGATCTGGTTGTCACACTGCATTTAAATATTTAGTACTGTACTTTAAATTCAGTCACTTTGCATTGAATCAAATCCAACTTTATTTTCTCTTTCCCGAGAGACTAGTTATACCTTTGTGAAATGAACTAGCATTACTATTTCAGTTCAATGACAGCTAATTAATCCTAAAACCATCCCTTGTCCCAGCCCTTAATTCCTTTGGACACTGGCCTCTGAAAATGCATTTGTTAAAAACAAAACTAACACTTAAAAACCTTCCCTTTGTATTGTGAAACAGCCACATAATGCCTCCCGACTCTAGTGGATGACTGCTTACTATGATAATTCCTCTGAAGAACCAGCCAGATTTTTGTCATCAGTGAGAGGGATTGGGGAAGAAAATAGCATCATCCTATTGGCAGTGTAATTTGTTTGTTTCTTATCTGAGCATCACTCGGATGCTCAGTGCTAGGTTAATCCATCTGAACTACCTTTTGCACATTTTTTTTTTGAAACCTTAACAGGAACTTGATGGGTTTGCTGTAGCAGCTTCCCTGTGAATTCTGTCCAAGCTGTAACAGCTACTGTACTGCCACTCACTGTTTCCTAGGGAACTCTTTCTTCTCCCATGTTGGCTCAGTCTCCCTCACTCCAGCCCTGGGTTTGAAATATTAGTTGTGAATTCCCAGGAAATATTATTCCATTTGCAGATTAAGCCTGATACTTAGCTGTCAGAAACCAGAGCTCTGCCTACTTAACTTTCTCAAAGTTTTCTAAAAGAAAACTAATGAAATGCTTGGGAATGTAGGAGCAGCTGGTGATCTGCCTTCTTCCTTCTCATGGTAACTTTTTACAAATGAGTCGTCCACTATTTTATAAAGAATCCAGAGATCTCTGGCTCTGCCATAGCAACAACCTGCTGTTAATTTATGACACAGATTTTTGTTTGGAGGAGCCTTATTTGACAATATCCTTTTCATTTATTTTCTAGACTATTGATGTTCTTTTCTTGCTTACTCCAGGGTTGGTAGCATAGTTGGAAGTGCCAGCACCTGGCATTCAGATAGAACAGGCTGTACTCAAGACAACCTTCAGCATTTACTTTAAGACCTATATAATTTATTTCTCTTTTGTATGTACTATAGTCTTGTGCCTATGTAGTTGAACAAACAGTGGAATATATGTCTCTCTTTGTGGATGTGTGGCCTAAAACTTTGAATGTCTGACGAGAGAGAGCCGTGTGTATAGGTCAGAGACAAGAATAGCTCTCAACTCCTGATGAGTGCCTGTGATTCGTTTGCTGTGTGTTTACCTGGCCTAGTGTGCTGTTACCTTCAAACAGGAAGAAGTTTTACCTTCCGAGGCCCTTCTCTCCTGTCCGGTCTGGCATGTCAGAGAACACTTAACCTGTGACAGTGCCCTTTTAAGCAGTTTACTTCATTGGCAGTAAATCTAGTTGCCTCAAAAAGTCCTACATCAAGATGGACTTTTCCTTTCCAGAAATGGGATCTAGTATCTGCTCACTTTGGAACTGGGTGGACTATTTTAACGTGGCTCCCAAAATGCAAGGATGGAAGAAATCTGTAAGCCAAGCCCCAAGGAGGAAGTGCAAAGAAAGTAAACCTGCTGTTTTTGCCACCCCTTTCTGTTTGCTTGTCATCGGTAGCTTTACTGTGCATAAAGTTGTTTTGAATGCAATGCTTGTCAAATAAATATTATGAACCATTTTGTAAATGAAATGTATTATGTTGAAAGCCGTCAGCAGTTCCAAAATAAGCTTTTTTGTTGTTTGAAGACAAAGTGTGTTAGATGAAACCAAAAAGCCAAAAAAAAGGTAATTTCGTATATAGCACCTGAGTATAATCTTTCTTTAAGATTTCTTATAGCATAGCTTTTTCAGTGCTAAGAAAGAATCTCTATGTATTATTTTGTTGTAATAATGGCTTGCTAACAAAGCACATGGTAAAAGTACAAAGTTGGAAGATGTCAAGGTAACTTGGCAAGACTTGCTGCAAAGCCTTGCGGAATGGAGGAGGCCCTGCCCGCTGGCTGTCTCTCCCTCCACCCTCTCTCCAACCACTGCCTGCTCTGAGACGTCCTGTTGCGGCAAGCTATACCTTGGGTCACTCTTCTGGAATATTTTGACTTTAGACTGTGTCACAGGCAGAAAAGGAGTTGATGGAGAATGGACTCTTAAAAACTGACGTGTTTGAATCAGTGCTAGAGGGAACAGATTGTGAATTTTGTTTACAGCATCCAATATTTGGATTTTTTTGGTTTTTGTAAATAAAAAGAAGTTATTTTTTTCTATTGATTTGTGTCTGTTGTCTTCGGTGTGTGCACTGGTAAAAGACCGTGTCCTCTGAATCCCAGCCCACGTCCATGAGAAAAGACAAGGCAGTATTTGGAGAAGACTAGCCTTCAGCAACTTCCTAGTTGGAGAACAATAAGTTAAAACATCCAGCTTTCTGCCAGCCCATCTCTGGCTCAATGAGCTCCAAAAGAATCTAGCTAAAGGGGTGCCAAAAATTGTTATCTGGGTATTAACTTCGCAGTGTTAAGTGAGCCAGGAGTTAGAACTGTTTTCCAGTATCGGTAGAGACTCATGACTCTGGACTACCGGGCTCCAGTGGCCCTGAGTGGCTCTGGGTTTGCGTGAGTAGTCCAAGTGTTGAGACTCAGTCATCAGTGGTTATATATATTATCTGTTTGGGGCTCTGTAGTGTTATTCAGAGTGTTTACTTTGGGAGTAAGTATTGGAAGCCAGTAATTGGAAGAGGAGGTGAAAGCGAGAGTAATTTTAGGATCTAATATATTGTACTTTGTGTGGGTGCATGTGCTAGGTGCAAAGAAATCACCCGTTTGATTAGCATTCAGTGTAGTCTCACCTTTTCAGATCACCAGGGGACATACGTTTATTTATTAACTAAATTTTTTCTTTGTGTAATTTTGGAGACTTTCTTAACTCTAGTAGCATGAGAATTTGGTAAGCTTAGGCTTCTGTAGGACATACTTGTGGTTTTTAAAACCGTTTAAAGTCCTGATGTTGGCTAGAATGCATGTTTGATGCTGCGTCTATGATAGAGCCACTCCTGGTATTAAAAGCCAGCTTCCCTCACACATACATCGTAAAAATACAAGGTGGTTATTTGGCTTGATAATGGTATTTGTGTGTCTTTCTCTTCTTCCTTTGTTGCGACCTCTTTATCCTTCTACAACTAATCCCTCCCATGTCTGTGGTCATCACACAGTTCTTTTTAAACAAGGGTTGAATAAGGACAGTATATATTAAGCTCCTCCTAGAGTTAGATACACCCTGCTATTTCTGGTTGAATTGCCAGGTTGCACCTAACTAAGCTTGGAGAGCAGTAACCCACCCTTTCTTTCCTTAGGAATTTATTTTCCTAAACATTCAGTTCCTTTAAGAAAAAAAAAAAGACAAAAATTAATGTTCGAAAAGCAAAAACAAGGAAATTAAAATCATAGTCTTTAAATGTAAAGTAGAATAAGACTGTTAAAATCATCAAATACTTCAGAAATAAAACTGTAATTTCCTTCTTAGAACAAAGTTTGAAATAAATGATATGAATGTCCTTCAATCTAGTGGCAAATGCTTTCAGGTGGGAGAGGGGGAGGAGAAATGATTTTTAAAATGATTAGCTTTCACCCAGTATGGCCCAGATCTTGGTTTCTAATGCCATGCTCCAAAAAAATGGAACCAGGTCTCCTCGGAAAAATGGCTGTATCTAAGGCTGGCAGAGAAAATACACTAGAGGAATTGGAGCATCTTGTAGTTCCAGAAAGCAACGATGGGCAAAAAAAAAAAAAAAAAAAAAGATTAAAAACCGTAACGATGAGGGGCATGTCAATAGAACAATTCAGCAACAAAATAATAAGTAGTGTTGGGTTATAGCCCAAAGTTAAAAATATTCATGAATCCACACAGGTGGAAATAGATGATTGAATGAATAAATAAATGGCGGCAAAGAGACAAATTTCCTGTGCAGAATTCCAAATAATCTATGTAAATACTGCCCCTCAAGGAGGTAGAGATTAACTCCCCACGTCTTAAGTGTGGGCTGTGTATAATGCCTTCCTTCCAACGTGTCCAATATGGAGATGGGTGAAGAAAGAGTAATGTCCCAGTGGAGAACCCTGACTGTGTCAGCCAGGTGATCATAGTCAACATTGACAGTGATAAGTCATGATAGTAGGCTGTGCCCTTGTTATGATGTGATGAAAATGACACTTCACGTCTGTGGTCTTCCTCCCCAAAACCTACAAGGCTAGTTTAATCATGAAAAAAGCACCAGAGAAATCTAAATTGAGGGGCATTCTATAAAATACTGGACTAATACTCCCCTAAATCATCAAAGCAAGGAAGATCTGAAAACCGCCACAGCCAAGAGGAGCCTAAGGAACCCTGACGACTAAATGTGGTGTGGTGGCCTGGATGGGATCCTGGAACAGGAAAGGGCGTTAGGTAAAACCGAAGGAAATCTGAATAAAATATTGTTGAAATAATGTTTCAATATCAGTTTTTTCATTGTGACAAATGTGCCATAACTAATGTAGGATCTTAACAACAGGGAAAGTGGGTGTAGGAAATATGGGAACTCTCTGTACTATCTTCACAATTTTTCTGTAAATCTAAAACTATTCTCAAATTAAAAGTTTATTAAAAAGTGAAGATTGAGAAAATGACCCTTCCTTGCTATTTCTAGGGCAGTGATTCCATTTGTAAAAATAATAGTGAATAGTGAATTTTATTTTTTAATGTCTTCTGTACTTAAAGTGTTAGGAGAGCAAATGAGTGAAAATAGGATGATGTGTTTTGCTCCAAAGGTTTGGAGACACTTTACCTACAAGTTTTAGGGAGAAGGAAGGGGGTTGAAGAGAGTTAAGTTCTATAGGCAATGTTCTGCTGTAGAAGAGTAAGAGGAATTCATATTACCTTAGAATTTTAAAGAAGGAGGATACTCCATGTAACCACAAACCATTGTGTGGATATTTATTTGGAGTTCTAACATGAGTAAGGGGCTAAAATTTCACAGCTCAAATATACGAAAAACTTTGGAAAGTTGTTTAGGAACTCTTTGTGAGGGAGTTATTATATATATATTTTTAAATACTAGTGGAGTCTAATATTTAGTGGAGTGTTGAAATGAATTATTATTTAATGTAAATAGCCACTTCCGTAATTTATCTGCTTATCTAAACTTCTCTTTTAGCGTATCAGGCTTTCTTAAAGTGAAGGCACGCTTGTTCTTATATTTACTTTCTCAACTCAATCATTGGCATTAGAAATCGTTAAAAATGCAGTTTTGTAAAGTAGATACCCTTAGCAATTTTTAAAAGCAGTAATTCCAGCTTAGCAGTTTATGAAGTTAGGACAAGGCCTGTGCTTTTTTGCTTAGGGACGCAGAGCGCCCTGAACTGCAGGAATTTATGAGTATGGGGCTAAGTTATTTCTAACCTCAATAATGGAAAGTTCCCTTCAGGATCCCCTTCAGAAACTATTGATTTTCCAGCACAGTCTGTACTTATCAGTAATGCCAAGATTTTGTGGCATCATCTGGCCATGTCATTAGAAAACTGCTGAAACCCTATTCTTTTATTTTTTTCTTCTTCTTTTAGCAAAATTCAACATAATGAACTACACAAGGCATTATGGGTAATGCCATTCTATGCATTAATCCCAAATTATGTATGCTTTGGAATTTCTTCCTCTTTATCTCTTCAAAAAAGGTCAAGAAGGTCACGGCTATGTTCTTCATTTTAATAGGGAATAATTAAAAACTATTAAGCTATCTGCATTTTAGAGTCCAATTATCAGAGAAAAGAAGAGAATCAACTTCAATCAGGTTCAAGGCCTAAAGGCTGAATTAGAGTTGCCAAATTTGGTAAAGAAAATCAGGATGCCCAGTTAAATTTGAACTTCAGATAAGCAATGAATTTTTTTAAAAAATGTAAGTATGTCCCATGTAATATTTTGGGCATAGTTATACTAAATACTTATCTGTATTTACCTGAAATTCAAATTTAACTAGAAGACCAGTATTTTATCAAGCAACCCTCTAACCTATATAGGATTACAAAATAAGGCTGAAAAAGTTTCCTACTACAGTTTGAGTCAAGAACACATGATAACTTGTTAATATCTAACTTTAGGTCCCATTAAACACTGCGTTCACATGGGGTACCCATAGCAGCAAACCCTTTGAAACGTGGTTCACTCATTAAATATTTGCTGAATGCCTTTTATGTGTTTAACCTTGTGTTAGACTCTGAGACCCAAAAGAAGTGAAAGGCTGCTCCATTGCCCTTTAGAAGGCTAGCTTCCACTTGCAAGTAGAACTTACTTGCTGAAAATTAATTTTTCAGCTACCCTGGGGTTAATTACTCACGAGGCTTAGCTCTGCATGGGGCACCATAAAGAGCCCTGTGGACTAATGGAGAGTCTGGATGAGGGGAATAGCCTGTGAAATGAGCCTTCTTGGGAGCTTTCAGAGGCAGAGCTCCCCGCAGGTAGCCCCTGTATAGACAGGCACTGGCCATTTGCTTGTTTTGCAGCAAAGGATTAGGGTAGATGTTTTGCAATTTCTGCTGAGGGAAGTGAAAATTCTCCCTGAGCTCCTGGGCACTTTCATTCTCTTTTCAAAACCACTGCAAAAATCTTTAGGACTTAACTCGAATGCACCTTGAAATTTTATTGCCCTATAATCCTGTTTTCTGCAGCACATTAAAATTCCCTTGAATGTTTCTTATGTAACCACTTTTGGTTAACTGTCATCTTGAAGTTATTACAATTTAGTCTTTGCTGCTTTTTCCAGAGCTGTGAAAGTCCCTTTCTCAGATGCTTCAAAAGCACCATGCACCCCAGACCTTACCCCCTCCCAATTTGTGTAAAACCAATTGTGTTGTCAGTCCGGGTATTCATTTAGTCAGCATAGAGATCTTAGTTAAAGAACAGTTATAACTGTCACTGATTATTTATGCGATCCCCTGGACAGCATGGGGTAGAAGAAATCCTCAGCTTTCTCTATCATCAAAACATTTAATAAATACTTACTTTCTCATGCCCTTGGCTTGATACTCTGTGAGGATTTGCAAAGTTATACAAAACTGGCTTGTTTTCACCAGCAGATTTAATTGAAAAGTGACACAGGAATATGAACAAACAAATAAAACACAGAGTAGCAGTGAAATTAAGAAATTTGCCAAAATATGAATATGAGAGGCTAAGCTCATTCCCACTTTAGAGCATCTGCTGGTTGTTCCATTTCCTTGGAAAGCTCTTCCTCAGGATTTTTGCATCTCTTGCTCCCTCACTTTATTATTATTATTGTTAGCTATTGTTACTGAAATCTTACTTTCTCAGAGAGGTTTTTCCCTGATCCTTCTACTTAAAATAGAGTTTCCCTCCAACATTTTTACCAAGTTACTCTCTAAACCCTTCTGATTTTAGGATGTATATTACCATGACATTTGTTGCTACTTGAAATTGTATTATAAATTGATTTATTTCTTAATTTATGGCTTATTTGTCATCATAGAATGAAATTCATAAAGGCAAGAACTTTGCCTAATTTACTACTATGTTCTTAGTGTCTGAAATAGAGCTTGCTACCTAGGAGGTGCTTGTTAAATTTTAGTGAGTGAGTGAATAAATGAATCCCATTTTGTTCAGGATGAGAGGTGAGATGAAATATCTAATTGGGAAAGTGTCAGAGAAGGTGTAAAAAGAGTGTACAGTAACCAGGAACACTGTTAAAATAAGAAAAAGATCTCAGAGATTGCCTGCTCACTGAGCGAGCACAGAGCAGAACCCTATGGAGAAATTCCAGCCTTGACACAAATTAGGAGCAGTAAACAACGGGAGAGAGATGGTCTTGGTGGGAATGTGTATGGCAGGTGCTCAAACCTCTGCTTGGTTCCTGAGCTTGAGCCTTTGAGAGCAGTGGGCCAGCTTGTGCTGACAGCATTTGTGTGGCATGTGCTCAGGGGTAAGAGTGACAGGAAGCACATCTTCCAGTGCCCGTGGGTCTGTTCTCTTTCTTCCAAGCCAAACCTGGCAACTTGGTAAATTGAGGATTGTAGTCCTGGGCAGTGACTACACTCTCTTTCATCAACTGCCACATCTCCCAAAGCTAGAGGGTCTCTGAGAGAAATATTCAGGACAGTGAACACGGAGACTGAGGTTTGTCTCGGATCTTAAGTAAGGGTGGGGGGCCATTAGGTGGGAAAGGCGCTTTGCTATTTGAGGAAGGCTAATGTATAAGGGGCAGTCTGTTCATCGCCATTTCTCAAAAGAGACAACCAGCATTTCCACTGGCATGCTTAGTTGGCCAAGTCTCAGGGAACAAGCAGTCTTGCCCTGGGGAACCAGTTGTGACCATTTGATGTTGATTTTTCAGGAGTGTCCCATTTTCAGAACGCTGCCCTGTTGTCAGACTCTGTACCTGCCATGTTGTTGCATTTGGTCAAAATGAGGCTTCTGACTTTAGGTGCCATGTTATAATTACTGAATAAGTTAGAAATATGGTGCAATAAGGATTCCACATTTCAAGAAATAATTTAAAAATTAGTTTCAAACTTTAATTCTTGCCACTTGTATACATTAAAACTGACTTGAATTCTCTGGATCTTGTCCTGAGTCCCAACCCACCTAACCCACGGCACTTCTCATGAGAAGGGAGTTGGGAGGGAGATTGATCAAGAAAAGTGAAACAGTGTACTTCATAAAAAGTACTGAGCATTTCATATAAAGTTCCCATTATAAAGAAGATAGATTTGGGGCTTCTGAATCAACTTAATGTTTCAAGAGTCACTTGAGGAAATCTATAAAAAAGGACCATATAAAGAAACACCTTTTCTTTATTTCCATAAAATAGACAGCTGTCAATATTATTTTTACCAGAGTATGTGCATCCCAGGATTCTGACTCCATAAGAAGTTTCGTGGTTTTTTTCCCCCATGCACTAAAAGGACCTAAAAGGACACCTGGAGGAAGAGACCTGACATTTGTTGAGTTTTTACACTGGGTCAGAAAGTTTAGCACTTTACATTCATCATCTAAATTAATCCCCAAATGCAATAGGGGAAGTCTTGATTTTCCCTCCTCTACTGAGAAGGAAATGGAACCTAAGAGGGATTAAGTTCTAGCTGTTCAGCTGGAAAGGAGAAGAGGAAGGATTCCAAGGCCAATCTTGAACTTCACATTGTTCCTTATTCTTCTTCTAACCTCTCCAAGCCCTCCGCTTCCCACCCTTGGCTGTGGATTGTCAGTGCTGCTGTTTCTCTCAATCCTCTGCAGTTAAGAGCAGGAGAAAGGATACGCAGTGGCAGCTCAGCCCAGGTGGTGTGAACCCTAGGAAAAAGAGTGGTCATATGATATAAATAGTTCCCCATAGCGGGCCTTCCATATAATGTATAATAGTGGCACACATCCAATTTGACAAAATAATTTTATTTTCCATTTAATCATCACAATAGTCCTGAGAATTAAGTAAAAAACAAAAGCATTATGATTATTGCACTTTAAAAGGGAGAAAAATGAGAGCTGGAGAGACTAAGCTTGTCTGTAAGACATAAAGGCCTTTAGAATTCATTCAGTGATTACATGGAGGAGAGTCTTTTTTCTGCCTGAGACACACAAGCAAATTGGTCTCCAGGTCCTTCTACAACTCTCTCCTATCAATTCTCCATCCAAAAGGCAGGTGCATCATAACAGCACAGCAGGTAGAAGTTCAGGAAGAGCATCAGAGCTTTCCTCACAGGATAAGATCACATAAATTGCCTATTGTGAGTGGATTACCTTATGAAAAATAAGCATGATTTAAATTTTCAGTTGGCAGTCAGAATTCAGTAAACTACTTCAGTGCTGTCAAAGCTATTTTCTGTATGTCCTATTACAGAGAATGGGCCACTTAATCTTTAAAAAGTGATCAATTAGCCTGGCTTACATCACTTCTTACTGACAATGCATGCTACCAGCTGGCTGCTTTTGAATCTGTTTTTTTTTTTAAAGAAAATGTCTGAAAGGAAAGGTAAAGTGTAATTAAACATGTTAACCTCTTAGAAAACTCTGAATGAATTTCTATAACTCCTAAAATGTTCATTAGTCTTCTTGTGCTGTAGGCTTATCACACCTGCTGAGCTAAACACCCCAAACATGTTCCTTAACATTTCTCTCTTAGTTTGTGACTTCTGCTTAATGATGTCATAAGCCTTTCTCAATACACTATGTCAACAAAATTCTTTGTCACTTGGTAGATAGCTCAGGATCACTGGGGGGCAAGATCACATCTGTGGACCTGGATTCTAGTTCAGTATTCGTGTTAGTTGATGTATGTCTGAAATGGTGCTTAAGAGAACACATGCATGCTCAGGCTCCATTCCTGGCAATTTTCATTTAGTCAGACTCGAGTGAAGCAAGAACATCTATAATTTTTATAAAGTGTTTCTGAAGCACAGCTCTGCTCGGAACCCCTGCTTTACAGATGCTGATAGTGCCAAATCTGTGTCACTTAGCCTAGGCCCTCTAGAAAGCAGAGCCTGAGGCAGTGATTATGATCCAAATGGTTTATTTGCCAGATACTGTCACAGGATGTTAAGGTAAGGGACAAGTGTAATTCATTGCAACACACTGTGTCACATGCTGGCTACTACATCACAGTGTACCACAAAGCAACACAACAGGTGATTCAGCAGGCTTGTTCAATCAGCAGAAGAGAGTTCTCCAGAAGGTTTCCAAGGAGGCACTGTAGCTTGGAGTAGTGCACAGGAGAGAGAAAGGAAGGGGAATTTATCTGCCTACTAGTCAATTTATTTTCCTACTAGTCAAGTGTCCCTCCTTGGGAACTACCTCTTCTGCATTTTCAGTTGTCTCATCTGGCCCTTAAGTAGCTATGCAGGAGTACAGGTCTCATGTCCTGCAGGGTGATGCTTCATTCATTTCCAAAGGTGGAGTAGTAGGACTGGCAACAGATGGAATGCTGACCAAGAAGCAGAGGAAGAAGGTGGTCAAGGTTTGCATCTTACCATGCAGTATTATTGAAGGTAATGAAGAGATCATTGAGGAATTATTTAAGCATATCAAGAAGATAGAGTTTGATTTAAAGAGGGAATGGAAGATTGGGGGAGGATAGAAGCCACACAGAAAGTATTGAGAAAGTGAAAATTAGTATTGAATATTGTTGATTGACACTTGACATCTCTTCCCATCTTTTTGTATTCTCCCCTGTATCCTAGGAGTTGGAAGACAAAGAACTCCATTTAGCAGACTCTCTTCTATCTGGGCTCTGGCTGCGATTTAGGTTTTGCTAATAGGAAGCATTTGCTTGAGATATGGCAGAGAGATGTCTTTTATGTCATTCTGGTGCTGCCAAGCAAGTTCCTGTAGATGTACATATTGGTGACAGCATTAGTTTTTTGATCTCTAGACTGCAGCTATGGTGGTGTGATTTTAAAACCTAGAGTTCAGTAGGGCCCTCTGACTCCCCCTCCGTGAGCTCTTCCAAAGATTTTATAAGTACCCTCTTTCTACATTTAAACCCTCTATGGTAGAAATATCCGGAGCAGTTTCTGTTTCCCATAATACAGTCAGACAATTAGAAGCACTGAGAGCAAAGTAGGCTTTGTGAGAGCCTGATGCCCTGAGTCTCATGTTCTACTCCTCATCTTCATCTGTCAGCAGCCCAGGAATAGGAAGGGTCAGCAATGGCAAGGCTGCGTGGTTGAAAGACCACAGACTATGGGGTCAAGCTTTCGAGATTGAATTCTAACCTATCACAACTTATTTAACTTTAGACAAGTTACTCAACCTCTTTGGATTTTTGCTTCCTCAATCTATACAATGGATTAATATAAAATAACTCTAAATAATTTAGATGATTGCTATACAGAGTTAATAAGATAATGGATACGAAAGTTCTTTTAACAGCAATTTGTTGTAAATCTGAAGACTTTAAAGCACCAGTGCTTCAAGTAATGCATGTTGAATATTGTCACCTGGCCTGGAATGAATATGCCCAAACAGTTCCAGAGGCAAGAGCCATTTGCTCACCATTGCACTCCCAGTTCCTAATGCAGAGCTTGACATATAGTGGCTGCTTGATAAATATTTATGGAGTGAATGGATGACAGCAGCTTATATCCAGACTACCAGTTGCAGGTGGGAAAGTAAGAGTAGACCTGGGTTTGGTTTCATTTATGACTGGCCAACACTGCACTCTGTAGGGTGGGTAGAAAGCATTCAAGGGACTCATTGATCAGCTCCTGCCCCCTTTTGGTTGGTGATCTAATCAAGTATTTGGGAGTTTTCAGTGCATTTTCTTCAATAGATGTTTGAAGCAGTTCTCAATATGTAAAGTTTTCTGATGAAATCTTATCAATGTAATGGACATCCAATTGTGGGGAACCTGTGGAGCATGTCTGAATGTAGACCCCTCTTTCTCTCTTGTCTGCCTCATGAAGGGTGCTGTGCAGAGTCTGAAGTTTCCATGTATCAGTATCCCTGTGGAGCTTGTTACAGACTCTTCTTTCCTTGCACGTCTATATTTCTAACAAGCTCTGTGGGTGATTTTGAGGCATAGAGAAATTTGGGAACCAGTGGTATGGTGGCTTTAAACATTTTGTCTAGTGAGAAAACATATTTACATAATCACACATGTATTGTTCTGTAAAACTTTCAGAAAACAATTTTGAAACTTACTAATAGAAATAGATGCTATCTCCTATTCTTATCTAGTCTGTCTTATTCTACTCTATTTAGTTTTTGTAAAATGCCAGTTGTCACCTGCCAAAATGATTCCAAAAATCATGTGTTACCACCTATAGTTTGAAAAATATTGGTGTAAAACCTATTAGAACTAGAATTAAGAATTATGGCTTCTAATAATGTTTCTACCTTATGTTTGTGTAACAAGCAATATATATATTTTTAATTTGCACAACACAAGAGCATTAAGATATGTATTATGACTCCCATTTTACATAAAAGTAAAACGATCAACCATATCTTCTTACTCCAAAATACACTGGTATTTCTGTTATGCATCTAGTTGGGTAGTTTTGGTACAGTCTTTGTCATTAATCAGCCTTGCTATTTGAGGCAAGTCATTTTGCTTCTCTACACCTCAGTTGCCCCATTAAGAATGATGTGAGAGTGGGCTAGGGCAGAGGAGCAGCGGAGAATGTGAGCAAAAGATTGGAATTGGACTAGTTTTCTGCCTTGATCTTCACTGAAAGAATGAAATGTACAGGCAGGACACATATTTTTGACTAATTCTTTAAGTTTAAAATTTAATTCTTTTTTTTTTTTTTCCCCAAAGATTGGCACCTGGGCTAACAACTGTTGCCAATCTTTTTTTTTTTTTTTTTTCTGCTTTTATCTCCCCCCCCCCTCCCCGTACACAATTGTATATCCTAGTTGCACGTCCTTCTAGTTGTGGGATGTGGGGCGCCGCCTTAACGTCGCCTGACGAGCAGTGCCCTGTCCACGCCCAGGATCCGAACCCTGGGCCGCCGCAGCGGAGCGCGGGAACTTAACCACTTGGCCACGGAGCCAGCCCTCAAATTTAATTCTTTTTCTTTCTACAACAACAATAACAACAAAATCACCAGTTAACATTTGTTGAGTAGGTATTCCAGTTCAGGCATGGTGCTTAGAGATTTACATCTTTCACTGACTCCTCGTGACAACTTTATGAGTTTGATGCCATCGTTATCCCCATTGGTAGAAGTGGGAACTCATCTTAAAGAAGTTAAGCAGTTGTCCAAGGACACACAGCTGGCCAGTGGGGGAGCAGTGGGCTTACTCCAGAAGATCTAACCTCCAAGCACACTGTTTTTGCAAGGTGGTCATCCTGACCACGGCACAATGCTGTCTGCTTCCAGGAAGCACCACTGAATACAAATAGCTGGGTAGATCTTATTCTGGAAACTTTTCGAGACCCAGTTGGATTTATTAAAAAGAGAAATGCTTACTGACTGGCTGTAATTTAATTGATATTTGTAACAAATTACTTGTGTAGCTGATACTAGATTTGAGAAATTTTTACCTAAAATTTACAACGCCTCCTTTGATTCTAAAAGTCTCTGTTGTTTGCTCAAGTGATTAAAAAGAAACAATTAAATAAATAACCTGCTTCCTGAAACCTTCACTTATAATCTGTTCCCGACTAGTGGACTGTCTAATCACCTGGAACTTCAGAGCTGTTATCTAAACAATTCACATACAGACTCCAGAAGCCTTCAAAGTTGGGTAAATGTGATAATTCTTTTTGGGGCAGGAAGAAAATATTAGACTTTCTATTTTTAGCTCATCCTTCTAAAAGTTTATATTTGTGCATAATACATTAGTGTAGTCACATGTGTGTTAAACCAATGAATAAGTAAACAAACCTTTATTGTGGATGATCAAAAAAGTTTAGACTACTGATTTTATCATTTTTCTGTGTGAGTCTGATTTTCTCTATGGGTAGAGGTAGGGTCTATGTTCTGCTTATCTGTTGCTATGCAACAAACCATCCTCAAAATTGGTACTTTCAAACAATATCAATATTTAATTTTTTTGCAAAGTTGCAGTTTGGGCAGGGCTCAGCAGGTACAGCTTGTCTCTGCTTTATTAGGGTGGCTTTAAAGTGGGGCTGGAGCCACCTGAATGGAGGCTGTCCACTCCCCAGTCTGGCACTGATGCTGGCTGTTGTCTGAGAAGATGCAAATACTTGCAGACAAAAAGACCTGGGGCTCCTTGGCACCTCTCTCTTCCTCTCTCTGGTCTCTCCACGTGATCTCTCCAGCATGGCAGCTTCAGCTTAGCTGGACTCATTACAGAGCAGCTCAGGGCTCCCAAGGTGCTTGTCCCAAGAGAGAGAGCCAGGCGGAAGCTGAGTGACCTTTTCTAATCTAGCTGCCAAAGTTGTACAGGGTCGTTTCTGCCACATCCTATTTTTTCTTTAGAAGTAAATCACTTTTTTTTTTTAAAGATTTTATTTTTTCCTTTTTCTCCCCAAAGCCCCCCCCGGTACATAGTTGTGCATTCTTCGTTGTGGGTTCTTCTAGTTGTGGCATGTGGGACGCTGCCTCAGCGTGGTCTGATGAGCAGTGCCATGTCCGCGCCCAGGATTCGAACTAACAAAACACTGGGCCGCCTGCAGCGGAGCGCGCGAACTTAACCACTCGGCCACGGGGCCAGCCCCAGAAGTAAATCACTTTTGAAATGAGACTCCCATTTTTGATGGGAGAGTGTCAAAGAATTGGCAAACAGGTATTAACACTTCCGCACTTTGCTTAACCTGACTGGCGCCAGTGAAAGGCCAATGGTATGATTGGGTACCATCTAACTAATTTGGGCATTAAGCTGCAGTCTGGAAGTGAACTGGATGGCTGGGCTGGTCTGGATGGGTCTCCAGACTGAGTGATTAAAGCCATCAGTGCCCTTCTCTTCCTGCCTCCCCACCCCAGCAGGCTCACAGGCATTGGGAAACTCCTCCAGGCTTCTAGCCTGGTCCGTGAGTATTTGAAACAGCATTTGGAGATGGGAATGGGAAAAATATTAAAAAGTAGACTAGGTGACACCCCATGAAGGTGAGAGGGCAGCTGGATTCCTTTTTTCTATGCAGGGAAGCCTGAGAGGAAGGGGTTAAGGATCCTCCCACCCAAATACCATGTATGTCAAAATGTCATCATAGGTATGTGTCTTAATAAAAAATGCATTCACCTCCCATAAACAGGTCATATAAAAAATAGACGTGTGTTCTAATAAAAATATGCACTTTTGCTATAAGCATTTTCCTACTCCTAAGTTAATTGGTGTTCCTAGAACAAGAGTATAGCCAGTGAAGATTTAAACCACTTTCTTCCTTGTTCTTCCCCCAAAGTTCAGATAAATAAAGTATATTTATAACATGTATTTGAGTAAAAACTCTTTTCTCTAGATATATAAAACACTAGTAAAAGAATTCCCTCTTCAGAGCCTATTCCATTGAGGTGGCAGAGCTGAAAGCTTTGTTCTGTGTAGTTTCAATTAAGTTATGATTTCTAAAAGTATATCTATTCCTGAAAATTTTCTAAATTCTTGTTTAAAGACTAATAACAAGCTCCTTGGACATTTGATCAAGTAACTTAAAACTAAGAAGCCAGAGAAGAATGAAGAACATTTGGAAGTTGCTCAGAGGAGAGCCTTAAAGATGATTAAAGGGTTGAGAAATAAGACTCAAGAAAGTATAATTTCTGGAGATTATTCCACTTTGACAGAGAGGAGTTTGAGGGGATGCTCAGTTTGACTTCTGTCGAGCAGATCTCTCTGTGCTCCACCGTGCACTACAGCAATATGCCAAGCGATGTCCGTCATTGCAATTCTGGAGTAATGAAAATTTCTGTAATGATTCTGATTCCGTCTCTGTTCCCTGACATAAGTTTAAATTTCATTAAATGTAATTTTGGTGGCTTCTAACACTTTGAAAATGGGTTATTCGTAGGACCCTTATTCTTAGACCAAGCCAGAAAATAAAGTTTTCATATTCTAAACTCTTAAACAGGAAGGTGCCTTGCTGTTCATCCCCATTTAGCAGGGTCGGGAGCTTAATTTTGGTTACTTTTAGTGAAAAAGAAAGTCTGTAAAATCAAATGTGTAATTAATAAGTGTAGTGGAGTTTGAAGGCTGATTGTTAAATAATTTTCTGTAGTAGTTGTTAATCAACTTTTCTTTCTTTAGAATGACTTAAATATGATGGTACTTTAAGACACTGAAGGTAGAAGTGATCTGCATATTCCTTTGGAGCCTGAAAGCCTATAAATTTTCTTTCTTTTAGTGTTTTAATTTTTTCATTTATGTTAAGGACTTTTCAATATTCTAACAAAAAAGAACACTTGTATGAAAGTATATAAATTGCATTGTGTAATATATATTCTTGCCCCAGATAAATTTTCTTGATCTTAAAACCAAATGTCTCTGTGCTAAATGCATTACGCATAGAAGAGATCTTAGACCCCACTTCTTCTTCTTGTAAATCCATTTACTTTTGTGAGTTTCTAGTTGTGATCTTATTATAATTGATTTTGTAATGGGAGAAATTTTTAGTTGAATTTCAAGAGTATTGCAACTAGCTGTGGTAGAGAGGCATTCGCTTAAGGTATCTTGAGTATATCTTGTAGGCCCAGATTTGCTAGTTCTTACAGTCATCAGATCTGACAAATTTTGTAATTCACATGCCCATGAGTGCCCTACAAATAGATGTAAGGGCTGTACTCAGAAAAAATATTGGATGTTTGTATCTGCTTCATTGGGGTGCATTTAAGAGGGAATATGCCAATATGCAGACCAGGCACATTAGCAGTTTATAAGCTATTGGAGAAAATGTGGAGATTCCACAAACTACGAATACTTATCACATTCTTTGAATGTTTAACACAGACTATTTCCCTTTGATAATACTCTAAGAATTGTTTTTTTAGTTTACTGATATAACTCGTTTCCTTTTGTTTCCCTTATTAACTTTTAAAATTATTTGTATTGTATTCATTAAGGGTTAGTCTCCTCTTTTTTCTGTAGCATGTAGTGCTCATATGGTGGTCTGCCCCCAGGCAATCATTTTGTGCACTGGGGTATTCTTAACTAAATTTGATAAAAACTGAACTAGGATGCCAGATAAAACAATAGGCATGGCCAGTCACAAAGGGAGGCTCCTTTGACTGCTCTCTACAAGCCTTATTTCCTCCATTCCTCAGCCCTGTAAAGTGCAAGCCATAATGATACTCAACTATCAGGAAAGGAAAAGTCATAGCACCTGGGATTACCATAGGTCATCTTTAAGATTCAGTGAAGCTCATTGCTCTTTCAGGCTCTGCTTCCTTTGGGACCCACATAATAAACTCAATGAAATTCTCCACCTGACCCTTTAAACTGTGGACTTGTAAGATGAGAACCTACTAAGGATTTCTCTCCTAGGCCAGAGGATTGACAGAAGTCTAGGTTGCTTGTGAGACCAATGTCAGCTGCAGGCTGCTGGCAGGTTATTTGTTGAAAATTGTTAGAATTTCATGGGATAACTTTTGTACTTTCCCCAGCTAATTATTTTTTTAAATATCTGTCCTTTCTCTGTCTGATTTCTTTTTGTTTTCCCTGAGTGTTTTTTTTTTCTTGTTTTTAAAATATACTGACCTTTTTGGGTGTTGAATTTCTTCAGAGTTGACCCAGACCATTTAAAAGACTGGTAAATCCTCTCAAACTGAAAAAAAACCAAAATTACATACACACACACAGAAGCACACTCACATACAATCGGAATATGTAGAAAGAAACGTAAACTGTTCTGTTATACAACTATTCTTGGGCCCCAGAATTATGTTCATAAAAGCTGAAGGCTAAAGGAAGGATAAAATCCAGATGAACTGGTACTAATGGGACACTTGCTCTGTGCCTTAAGAATTTATCTGAAACATTATGGGCACGTTGAACTGCATTTTTAAGTTTTGGGACTAGGAGAGCTATCAGTGAGTGAAATTCTGCAGTGCATCTTTTTGCAAAATGAAGAATTCTTTTAGAGGGCAGGAGATTGTCTTTAACAGATCTCCTTCCAACTTAACCTATCTTTTATCACTTTGAGCATCAAGTGTATAATCTGAAAAACAGAGATACTAATTTATGCCTGATTAGGTGGTCAGGAAAATTAAAAGAGAATTAGTGTAGGCTTGCTTTTTAGATAAAAGAGGTTCCTATAAATGTTAGTAGGCTTATATTTAAGACCGGCATCTGTATCATGTTAATGTCTTTAATAGCTACTGTCGTATTATTTAATTTTTGTAAAGGAGATGTCAGAAAAGTTGGTGTCTAGTCCTGCTCTGTTGCTAAGTTCCAAGGTGTGACTTTGTGCAAATCATTAACTACTTTGAGTATCAGTTTGTCGTTTCGTTTATTCATTCAGTGTGTATCAAGTGCCTGCAGTGTGCCAGGCGGTGATGTTGGCTCTGAGGATACAGCAGAGAAAGACTGAAATGGAGCTGTTGGAGCAGGCATTTGATGGAGAGAGGCAAGCACCAAACAAAATAAATATGTAACAGGGCATGGTAGAAGGTGATAAGTGGCCTGCAAAAAGTAAAATGGAAAAGGGATAGGGAAAGTTGAAAGTGGACTTTTTTTCTGTTTTAATTAGGGTGTTCAGGGAAAGGCCTCACTGAGAAGGTAACTTTTGAGGAAAGACCTGAAACAGATAAGGGCATGGGCCATGTGGAAATGGAGTGGCGGGGGGGGGGGGGGGGTGGGGGTGGGGCGTGCAGCAAGGAATTCTAGGTAGAGAGAACTACAAATGCAAATGTCCTGCCATAACAGGAGGCAAGGAGGCCAGTGTGGCTGCAGGTAAGTCAATATGAGAACGTCACAAAAGATGAGGACAAAGGTTGGGGTGGGGAAAAGGACCTCGTAGGCCATTTTCTGAGTGAGAAAAGGGAACATTGGAGGAACTTGTATGATTTAGGTTTTAACAGGGTCTTCTGGCTGGAGAATATAAATATAGAGGTCAGGCTTTATTCTTTAAAATCCCTTATAGTCTAGGTCCAAGAGCCTATGATGTTTGACAGTTTCTCTCCCAATTCTTCTACCATTATTCCAGGAGGAATAAAATCTCGTTGAAGCTCTTCTTGGCCCACTACTGGAACCAGTTGTTTGGCAGACTATAGGTATGAGTTCTCCATCAATGTGGGGTCAATAGGGCCATTTAAACCTTCACTTTCCCACAGCTTTCTAAAAATAATTTAAAAGAAGTCATAATGTTTCAGAAGTACTAAAGAATTGGTGATGGGATATATCAAGGTCCGTGATGAGTGTGTGTATCATGTATTTTTGACTTCAGCACAAGTGAGAAGCCCAGTGCAAACCAACTTATGAACGTAAAGGAAGACTCTCCCTTGTCTTTCCAGTTCTTCACCAACTCACGGAAGGCTGCCCTCTGAATGTTTACACGAGCCTATGCCTTACCAATAGGTGAAAGAATCTCTCTCAGTGTGGTATGATCACGTGGGATTCCAGCGTGAGGAACGTGCTAGTTAGGAAAGTCCCATAAGACTTGTAAGTTCTTCAAAAATGTTAAAAAAAGAAATTGTGTTCTGGCGCTAAAGTTATTTGCAATGCTAGTTTTATAAATTTGTTTTTATATGCTAACTCTGTAAATTCCCAAATACATTGTTATTTGGGCAGTAAATATTTTATGTGTGTGGTGACTCATAGTACACCAAACTTTTAGAAGGATGGAATCTAGTAGGAAGTGAAACAGCTGTTGTTCTATACATTTAAACAATGGCTGACAATATTGATTTTTTAAGAAAGAATAGGATAATGTTACCTGTTTTAAAAAAATGTAATTAAATCAAAGCTTCCTTTTTTGGATGTGAAATTTCTATATTTAGCAAGTACACAAAGTTGGGTAGAGATATAGAAACTACATGAAAGTCATTCACATTCTCTGAGAGAGAGAAAAAACCACCAATGTTCTCGGCAATAAATTTTTGTCCTTACAAAAGAAAACATTAACCAAAAGTACCAACACCATAAAAAAAAAAGACGTGGGTGGCAGTTGCCAAAGGGCATTTGGATCCTCAGTAAAAGGCCTTGAAATTCCCAGTAACTAAGTTTAATAAAGGAAAGATAAGAATGTCATATTGAAATTCACAAAATTGACTTGGCAGGATATTCACAATTTTTCTCATGCACATACGTAAGACAATTTCCCTGCGTCACAGTGGATTGAAAACGACATATAGGTTGGTGTTAAGGTTTAAGACAAAGCAAAAGCTAATTGTGTTGTAGCTAAAGGAGCTATTAAAAATGATATTGTTTCAGGCTGGCTCAGTGGTGTAGTGGTTACATTGGTGCATTCTGTTTCCACGGTCCCGTGTTCACTGGTTCGGATCCTGAGGGCGGACCTATGCACTGCTTATCAAACCATGATGTAGCAGAGTCCCACATATAAAATAGAGGAAGATGGGCACAGATGTTAGCTCAGGGCCAATTTTCCTCAGCAAAAAGAGGAAGATCGGCAACAGACGTTAGCTCAGGGCTAAGCTTCCTCAAAAAGACAAAAATGATATTGTTTATTAAATACAAGGGAGTACCACAGACTTCTGGCCAAAACCAGTGATTGTTTTTATGCTTCTGGCTTGAGGAGACCAGGAATATGGGACCACTGTGTGTTACAAACATACTCATAAAATTATTTCCCAGGTTTATTTCTCACTTTGCTCCCTTTGAGAAGTTGCTTATATATCATCAATAGGAGTGAAGATAATAACCAAACTATTGGGAAGAATCATGAGTAAAAGTCATAATCACATAGTTGATTTTCCTGATCCTTTCCTTTATACATTTTTATTGTCCTTCCACCTTGTAAATTAATGAGTGAATGTGAAGCTGTTTAAATTTGAATTTGAATTTGAAACTGTTTAAATTTGAAGCATTCTTCTCTGATGCAAATCACTTGCACATAACGTTAGGACACCTGAGTTAGAGATCTGAGCCTGATCGCTAGATGTCATGTCCACAGCCACTGTGCCACTGTCTATCACCATGCAAAGCCAGCAAGAAGTCCAGATGGCTTAGATTTATAGGCCATTAGGCAAATTGTCTCAATTTTGAAATTCATCTCTTTTAATAACAACAGCAACTACTTAGATAGGCTATTATATGCCAGGCACTATTTGAATTATTTAATCATCATATCGACCTTATCTGATATATATCAGTTAGGTTTTGATGTGTAAGAAACTACCCTAAAACTTAGTGGCTTCAAGCCATAATCATTTCATATTTTTCACTAGTCCATGGGTCAGCTTGGCAGTTCTGCTGATCTAGGCTAGGCTTGTGTGTCTTCTGTCAGCTGTGCGTCAGCTGGGGTGCTTTGATAATCTCAACTGAGCTCTCTTATATCTCTGGAGTCTCAACTGGGACCACTGGGCTGACACATTGGTTCTGGTCTATGTGGTTGCTCATCATCCAACAGCATGTTCCCATGATGGAAGCATTGTCTTCACTAGGAGATGGATGCAGGAGCCTAGAAGAGAGAGGAAGAGAGCAAAGTCCCTTGAGGCCTGGCCTTGGAACTGACTCAGTGTCACTTCCAATGAATTCTGTTAGCCAAAGGAGTCAGAAGACTAGCCTGTAGTCAAGGGGAGGGGAGAAAGACTGTACCTTTTGATGGGAGGAGCTGCAATGGTTGTGGCTATAGGGAGGAATAAAGGACTGTGTCTGTTTTTCCAATCTACCACAAGTGGACACAACTATTTCCATTTGACAGGTGAGACAACTAAGATATAGAGTTTATGACAAAGGTTATGTAGGTTCTAAGTGGTCAAGTCAGGATTCAGACACAGGGAGTCTGACTTCAGAATTTATGTTCTTAACCCGTATGCTACATATTTATTTTGTGTGTGTGTTTCCTAGGTGTCACTGCTGCACATGTCATGGATCATGGGAAATCATGCTTATTGCCTTCTTTCATGAAAAGGTCCTCTGACTCCCGTGGCACCATCCATTCCACGCCATCCCCCGGACCAAATGCTAGCAATAAATAATGCTTCTTTCCCCTTTAGTAATTTTTCCTGGTTTTTACTCTTATCTCAAGAGAAAAATCATGAGGTTTTTAAAAGTGGATTTTAGCAAAGTGTTGCCTGATAATGTGCTTCTTCATTTACAATACCAATAGCTGGGGGTAGGAACTGGCTTTTTAATGTTTTTATTTCATATTTTTTTAGCAAATTGTAAAGTATTTTCTAAAATTCTAGAACAAGCTCTTTATTTTACTAGCAAGTACATTCCATTAAGGTAGGGACCTCAGCTCCATGTTATGCTTGTTTCCCTAGCAGTCAGCAAATGGGAGGTGTTCAGTAAGAATGAATTAAATGGAGGAATGAAGGGAGCCAAAATGTTAATGACTGTTAATAAAAATTTTTAATCATTGATTTTATTAAGTAGATTATACTAATATTATACTCTTTATTTTTCAAAATAACTTTCTATGTTTTTGTTTATTCAGTGCCATTTTCTTTTCTCATTTCATGTATGTGTGTGTTTTCTGTGTGATACCATAACACTATATCCAGATTCTAAAGAAATTGTTTGCTAATTTTGAATTCTCTTCCTCTATAATTTCATGTTATGACTCTCTTAATCGGGACACAGTAGTGTTTCTAGTGTTCATATTAAAGCTTTTGAGACTAAGCAAACTTTCAACCAATGTGGGCCTCTGGAAGGATGGGGCTCACTGCCCCCCTCCCCCTGCCCCCGCTATTGCTCTGTTGCACTTTTGAAATCTAATCCCTGGGCTCGACCTGGTGCTATGCATTAATTAGAACCCATGCAAATATGAGTGTTGAAAACTCCTTGAAGTTCTTTATTGGAAACTCTTCTCAGTTACCTAGTGAGTTGTTAGCTCTGCTTTTCTCACTTTACCAGTGGGAATTGAGACACAGACTGGGTAGGCAGCTTGTCAAATACAAAATCAAGGCCAAGGGATTGGGTAGCCAAGATAAGAACTGAAGGAACCTCATTTTATAGCCCGTTGTTCAAGAGACTAAGAAATGTAGTTTGTAAGGAAAGAAAAATACGGAAAACAAATACCACCTCTCTTAATCATGATTTTGTGTGTGAAGAATTTTGATTAGAACATACTAAAAGTTTGGTATGTGGTTGGTTTGTAGAACTGACAGTAGATCCATATAATAATTAATAGGAAAAACATTTCATGATTCATCTCATTAGCATGTATAATTGCTACTGTGGAGAGAGATCTTACGCCTAGAAGACAAAGAGCAAAATGAGCTTAAATTGATTTTTCCCTCTACCGATTAGAACACAAGTCATCAGGATGTATGAGAAGAGCCCCAAGTGAGAAAGCCGCTTGTTATGAGTTCTTCCTCTGTGAAAAACCCCATTTTAACCCCAGAATCTGTCTACCTCCAGCAATTGGTCTCAGAATGTTTTCCATGAATATATTTCATTAGATTGACATTTCTTATCAATGAAGATTCTGAGGTTTTATCAAACAAAAGGAAGTGGGATTCACTCCTCAGTCTCACTGACTCAGACGTCTATGGTCTTTTCAAGACATCAAACTGCTTTTTTCTCTAATCATTATTTTAATTATATTTTCACATAATTAGTACCATGCATTCGTAGAGTTAGTTGTATATTTTGCCAATTTCTCTATTTGTCTCCACAGTAGGGAAAGAAACTGCTTCAGTGTGAGGGCCACAAACATTTTGTCATCCTTCCCCTTGATGCTTCATCATCTGTAGTTGAGGGTGGAGAGTGAAGTAGATGCCCAGCATGCACCTCACTGCTGGGCACCTGGACAGAAGAGGACAAGACACGTCCTCAGAGAAGGTGAGAGAAGGCACACATGATGTAAACGAGTTCTGCTAAAAATTTAACTGACTTAGAATCGTTTTATTTCTTTTCAATTATAATTTTGGGTGTCACATTAGTAAAGACCTAATAGGAGGGAGTGCAATTTGCTTGAAGAACTAGTTGACTGCTCTAATATAGAAAATAAATTTAAATATGAAACACACACACCTCTGTGACAGCCTGTTGTATAGCACGATGCGGTGGATGAGACCTTTCATCCTGAGCACCGGGGAGAGTAGTAGGGAGTGCCCTATAAATCAGCAGTTCTCTTTGTTATTTTCAGTTTGTAATTTTCAAACTGCCTGACTGAGAGGCAGAATAATTAGCGTAGTCTTCCCCAGACTTGTAAAAAGAATTGACCAGAGCCCTTGTTAAAAACAGAGATTCCCAGCTCCGCCCAGATCCTAATGAATGAGAGCCTCCAGGGCAGGGCCCTGGAAGTTAATATTTTTAATAAGTTTGAAGGTGATTTGTCCTAGCTAGTAGTTAAGAGGCCTTACAGAGTTCACCTCTGTCATTTAGTGTGTTGAGATGAAGAGTTATTTCACCTAGCCTAAGTATCGGTTTCCTCCTCTGCACAATCAGGGTAATGATAGTACTTCTCTCTGGGTGCTTTTGTGAACACCAAATGATATAATGTCTGCAAAATATTTGTTGGTGTTTGGCACAAATGCTGGATATGCATTAGCTGCTTCTACTACTGCTACCATTACTGTCATCATAGCCATGAGCTGTGACGCTCTGGGTCCTCCCAATTGGAGGAAGTAATGCATATAGATATAGATAATTCAGGGAATCTTTCAAGGGAAAAGCAGATGAAGGAAAAGAAGCTGTGACAGGTTGGATGAGGGCTGAGACATTCTAGGTTAGAGGCAATGGAAAGAGCGGACTTGGATAGAGTTCACAGGGAAACTTAGGGCATCTAGTTCAGTTCATATCCATGCTCCAGTATTTGCTTTGTCTTCCCTGCCCTAGGAAGGAATCAGATGGTTGGCTTATTTGCGTTGATAAGAAACATTTTTTGAGGAACTAAGACATGATACAGTTTAATTGGTCAGTAATATTTTCATTTTGTAAAGTTTTCATTTGGAATGTGCTGATAAGAGAGTATTATTGCTTTGCATGACCAGAGCTATCAGATATACAAATATGTAGAGTTCTCATAACATCAACTTCATTCATTTTTTCATTAATTCAGTGCATATTTGTTAAGCACCTGCTATGTCCTGGGCACTGTTTTGAGCACAAAGGATCTATTAGTGAATAGACAAGCTAAATTCTCCTGCCCTCAGAGAGTTTATGTTCTTGTATATGTGGGGAGATAGACACTAAACAAAATAATGAAGAAAATTATGTAATGATAAGGAGAAGTAAAAGCAAGGAAGGAGGATAGGGAGTATGGGTTGTGTGTGCATCTGTGTGTGTGTGTGCACCCAAAGTGAGGCTAGACAGTGTAGGGCCTTAGCAATGACTTAGACTTAGACTTTAAGTGCTATGGGAAATTTCTGAAAGGTTTTGAGAAAATGCTATTTTAAAGGGATCCCTCTGGTTTCTGGATGGTACATTCCAGGAAGGCAGTGGAATTAAGAAGGAGGCTATTAAAATAAACTAAGTGAGAGATGATGACAGCATGGGCAAGGGTAGTGGCAGTGGAGGTAGGAGGAGTGGTCAGATTTTGGATCTATTTTGAAGGTGGAGCCAACAGAACTTGCTTATGGATAGTATGTAAAAAGTGAGAGAAAGAAAGGAGTCAGGGAGGACTCAATGTGAGCAGCTGAAGTGTTGGACTTGCCATCCCCTGAGATTAGATCAACTGTAGAGGAGCAAGTTTTCACAGGGAGACCAAGAGTTAGGTTTCAAGCATGTTAAGTCGGAGATACCTATTAGCCATCCAAGTGGAGATGCTAGATCCAAGTGGATATAAAAGGTCTGGATCTTAGGGGAGGGATTTGGGTCAGAGACATAAATTTGGAGTTGTAAGCTTATATATAACATTTAATGCCAAAACTTAAATTGCATTACTGATGGAAGATACAGGAGACTGGATCAAGGACAGAATCCTGGGACTTGTAAACTCTAAGAGGTGAGGGGGATGAGGAGAAACCAAATCAGAAGACTGAGAGAGCAGCCAGTGATGTGGAAGAAAACAGGAATCAAAGGAAGTCAAAGGAAGACATTGTTCAAAGGGAAGGGAGTGATCGATTGTGTAAAATGTTACCAAAGCCAACATGGGTATTTGAATTCATCACTAGATTTAGCAAAGTGACAATCATTGGTGACTTCCATGTGAGCATTTTAAGTGAAGTAGTGGTACAATAGCTGGATTAGCATGGATTCAGGAGAGAATGAGAGTAGAGGAATTAGAGAGAGAGAGTACACAAATGAATCTCAGGGGAAGAGCTTGGCTATAAAGGGGAACTTAGAAATAGGCAGTAGCTGGGTTGAGAAGTAAGAGTTGTCATATATTTTTTTTAAATTTTTCCTTCTTCTCCCCAAAGCCCCCAAGTACATAGTTGTATATTTTATTTATGGGTCCTTATAGCTGTGGCATGTGCGACGCTGCCTCAGCATGGCTTGATGAGCCGTGCCATGTCTGCGCCCAGAATTTGAACTGGAAAACCCTGGGCAGCCAAAGCAGAGAGTGCGAACTTAACCACTTGGCCACAGGGCCAGCCGCAGAGTTGCTGTTTTAACATGGGAAAACAACGGGTGTTTGTAAGTTGAGGGGAGTGAACCAGGGGGCAGGAAAATTAATGACACAGGAGAGAGAGAAGTTCTCAAAAGTACTGTCCTGGGCCCTCCCCCGAACATGCACCCAAATGTTCATATTCTTCTCCAGTCTCTGTTTCCATGTTTCAGGCAACAAAAGCCAGGGCCCAAGGCCCTAGACAACCCAGACTGTTTACAACTCCCTAAAGCCCCATGATCTTCAACATCTAGCTGCATGTAGATTTGTGTTTGATTTTTGCTTTTGAGAAAGAAGGAAGCAAGGAAGGAAGGGGAGAGAAAACATACTATACATATTTTTGGCAACTGGCTTTTGTTGCCCACTTCCTCCTTTAATTTCATTTAATTGTTATAACAACCCTTTTAGATGGGTATTATTTCCTTTTCCCAGATGGGTAAAGTGAGTTCATAGTCATTAAATAACTTCTTCGAGATCTCAGAGCTTGTCAGAGACTGAATCAATTCAAACTCAAATCTATCAACCCCAAATTACCAATTTCACAGATTTCTCTGAAGTAGGAAATTCATGATAGGTCTGTGGTTTGACTTAACCTTGGAAACATAGATTCTGGCCCTTACTCATTTCCCTACATGATCTCATCACCTGTATAGAAGACCTACGTTCAATTACATGTGATTATTAAGCACTCCATGTTCCTTTTACAGAGAACATTTGTTTCAAAGTCAAATATATTTTGCTATAAAAATGACTATCCCGATTATTCAGTGAAAAAGATGTAATCCTATGTAGAACGATGTCTAAAGTTATCCTCCATTTCCTGGATACCTCTGGAAATAAGGCATTTTCTGAGACACAGAAGGAGTCACATAATTTTGCCCTTAAGATGAGGTTAGCAGAAGGATCTCATTCTGCACAGACATTTTGAATATGCCTGGGACAGAAACTGTAACACACAGCTGCTGACAAGGGACTTCTGGGACCAAGAAAACCTGGGTTTACTTTTGTGTATATTCAGCTCTCCTCTTAGGCAGTTCAGCCCAGGTCTCTTGGCTGCTTCCTGTTGGGATAGCTTGTTTCTCCATACCAATCTGCAAACTATTGGAAAAGGGAATTTATCTACTGTGTTTGGTCCCTTGAAACTCTAAGCTTCTTAGAGACATGCTGATTCTGCTTCCTCAGGGAGAATTCTCCCAACAGTATTTCCACCAACTTCTTCCTGGATGAAGAAGCCTTTTAAGGTACTCCTGGCAACAAAATGAGATGCACGAAAATCGTTTGGTTGGATAGATTGGTGTAAGTATAGGTAAGTCTTGACAATTCTTCACAAATGGTATGTGCAGAAAAGAATAGGTGGGAAAAGGTAGGAAGCTGATAAGAGCTTGGGAACACACATGATTTTTTATAGTCAAATAATCAGAGCCATATTAGGAATGTTGTCTTTGGAAAATAAATAAATAGGTATTCAACAAACATTTCTTGAGTACCTACCAGCTAAAGAATACAAATAAGTTAGGTGACTTTCCTTCTAGAATTCCCAGCCCAGTGGAGGAGATTGATAGTTGGGTGATAAAATAAAGGCCATAATTCCTACCATGAGATGTTATCTCATCCAGTCCCGCCCGTAGAGTCAATGGTGCTCCTGTCTAACAATCTCACTACCAACATTATGAAATACACTTTCATGGAGAAAGGGAACATAAAATCATATTTATATTTTCTTTCATCAACATGGAAAAGATTAAAAGAGTTCAGCAAAATTAAACACAGAATTGAAAGTTATTATGTTTAATTTATAGCTTGGTGACTGGAAGGAGAGCAGTAGAATAAGAAATATGAAAAGAATATGAAAAAATTGAGTTGTATTATTTATAAGGCATTTGTGTAAAATATAAATAACTAGTTTTTGCTAGAGGAAAGAAACAATGTTACAATTGAAAGTCAGCTCCTTGACTCAATTTTTGTAAGGTTTTTTTTTCTCAATCAATTTTTTCCTTCTATTGTCTGTCTGAGGTTTGCTAAAGAGGTCGTCCAAGATATGTGGTTTTCTTTTCATATTTCTTTCCTCCTTTGGGAATGTTCATGACTAGGTTTATTGGGTAATATTCACATGTTCATAAGCTACTAATCTTTCCTCTGTGGTGTCCTCTTACTTCAGAGAATTCAAGATATTTTTATAGAAGTTAAAAAATAATTTTTCCCTAGATGCCTGAGAGGTCAATAGTCAAAAATGGGAGTTATTAAGAAAATAATTAATGACTTTTCATCTAAGCTTTCATAGTATATTAACCAAAAATGTACTATTTTATGGTTACACAATCATGGGCCTGATCACCCTATTTGATGTATCAACAAGTTCTTATTGTTCAAAGAGACATTAACTTCTTTTTGATATTGTTTTAAACTGTGACTTCCTCTTTCATATTTGTAAAGAACGATTATATAAATGTCACCTATTTAATAGTACTAGTATTATTTTTTATTTTTTTAATGCTTCTTTTGGATGCTTAGACTCTAGTATTTTACAAGCTGAAGACTGCTCTTGTGCAATTGTTTTTACCTGTTAAGTCACTATTTCCACATTAATAATAGGGTAAAGATATCAGGCTTCAGTTTAGATTATGACAGTACCTAATGTCTTTTCCACATTTACTTGAAGCAAGGAGAAGACTTCCTCTCTTGTTTTCATGAGAATTTTATGAATTCCAATATGTATATTTTTCCAGCTGTAGTATTTCAATTGCAATTGGAAATTACCAGTTGAGATATCACTTTTCTTATGAAAAATTTCCTAATACTAAATCCTAGCAGTTAAAGCTACTTCAACTACTCAAGTGGCATGATTTCTTTATGCTTAACTTAGATTTTTTTACCTTTTCTTCAGTTACTTATATTGATACTTCCGTGTCAGTGAAACATTAAGTTATATTTTTCTCATATTCGCCACATTTTTATAATTGTAATTACCTTTTGTGTGTGGCGGTGTGTGATATAGCCCTAAATAGATGATTAAGATAAGTAGAAGCTCTCGGTTAATATTGCTAAAATGGAGCCATTTGATCTGATACCTGTTTTTGATTGCAAGTGAGACTCCTTGATTGCAAATGTTTGTGTGTCCAGAAAATCCAGGTTGGTAATCCATTATACAAGAAGTCTGTATCTTTGTTTCATTTCAGTTAAATTGTTTCCTTTTTATATGTGTAATAGACTGGCTCAAACAGACATGTGGGGCTAAAGGAAAGGTTGTGAGGCTCACGTGGAACTTTGGAGTCATCACCAAAGACTTTTGTTTGAACAACACCTTTTTTGCTGTTGAGGTATCTCCCTTTGCTTCCAGGAAAAGGAGATAGTGTGTTTTTAGTGGGGAGCACGTGTAAATGGGAGTCAGGATATTTGTATGGGTCATTTCTGCCACTAGTTAGTTGCCTGAGATCAGGTTCTTCACTTGTACAGCATGAGAAGGGATGAAAGGATCATGGAGTCCTTGCTACCTAGGGTTGGAAATGACCTTATTTTCTCTCCCTTTACCTACAAGTTATCCATTTATTTTTCACTGACTCTGTGGTTGATAAAATCCATCTAGAAGTAGCCTCTTAGAAACTGGGAGGGTTAGACTATCCACTGTTCCACAGAGCCAGCCTTTGAAATCACCCCCTTCTGAGGAAACTCGCTGAATATGTCTGAGGGCAGCTGTTAGATTGTAAGGCAGGTTGCAGCCATTAATGATGCACTTTCTTACCTGAGCTCCTAGAAAAGAATTGCCTTCATGAATATATAGCAGTAGCAATTTAATTGTACCCTAAAGGAAGTTACAGTTAGCATCTGTACAAAATGATGAAAAGCTGACTGAAAATGGAATTTTACTGTCTTACCACTTTAGTTTAAAACATTGTTTGTTTTCCCCACCGTGTCTGTTTATTTCAAACTTCAAAATAAGGTTGATAGCTTGTTCTATGAGCAGTTTTCGGTCATGTTGCACAGGGCATCCAGTTTCTATTTAACAAAGAGAACAGTTAACAGTATCCCCTACTCAATGGGCCACGATTAACTGTGGTTTCATTTGAATTTGAGTAATGAAGAGCCATGATGACTGCCCTGGAGGGACACAGTGAGCCAGCGGCATAGTTAGGGAAGGTTCTAGGGGTTAAGACACCTCTATTTCTAAAGAAAAGTTCTCATGTATTCTGCAGGAGACATTAAAAGCACTTACTCCTTTCCCTGTGTGTCATGGAAACAGTGAACTTTTTCTTATCCATCTTTCTTAGTACATGGGTCACTTTAATGATGATGAAATTTTGCTTACTGTCCCATGATGCCTGTAAAGTGCTATTTTTAGTAATGGAGGGATCTGAGGATTGAGAGAGAGATGGAAAACATTTGAATGCTGAGAAATACCAGACTCAAATTCAAAAATTTGGTCCTAGACAAGTAGCTCAGCGCATGGAGGTGATCTTTGTTGTCTCCTATATGCAACACAAAACATATTTTAAATATAAAATGTAAACATAGTAATAAGAACTTATTGAGATCACTCATAAGAAAATAATAAAATACTTAAGAATAAATTTAACTTAGTAGGTGAACGATCTCTACTCTAAAAGTTACAAGACATCGATGAAAGAATTTGAAGACACAAATAAATGGAAAGGTATTGAGTGTTCATGGACTGAAAGAATTAATATTGTTAAAATGTCAATACTACCAAAAATCATCTATAGATTCAGTGCAATCTCTATCACAATTCCAATGGCATTTTTAAAGAAGTGGCAAAAACAGTCCTAAAATTTATATGGAACTGAAAATGACCCTAAATAGCCAGAGAAAGAAGAACAAAGCAGGAAGCATCACACTTCCTGATTTCAAGCTTTAATATAAAGCTAGCATCATCAAAACAGTATGGTACTGGCATAAAAACAGACAAATAGATCAATGGAACAGAATTGAGAGCGCAGAAATAAACCCAAACATATATAGTCAACTAATATTTGACAAGGGAGCCAAGAATTCTCAATGGAAAAAAGAGTCTCTTCAATAAATACTGCTGGGAAAATTGGATATTCACATGTAAAAGAATGAAGCTAGATCCCTATCGTACACCGCTCACAAAAATTACCCTGAAATGGATTAAAAACTTAAATGTAAGACTGGAAACTGTGAAACCTCTAGAAAAAAACATGGGAAAAAAGTTTCTTGACATGGGTCTTAGTAATGAATTTTTGGATATGACAAGTAAAGCACAAGCAACAAAACAAAAAATAAACAAATGGGACTACATCAAGCTAAAACATTTCTTCACGTCAAAAGAAACCATCAACAAAGTGAAAAGACAGTCTACAGAATGGGAAAAATGTTTGTAAACCATATGTCTGATAAGGGTTAATATCCAAAATATGTAAAGAACGCATACAACTCAATGGCAAAAAACCAAATTACCCAATTAAAAAATGGGCAAACAACCTGAATAGACATTTCTTCAAAGAAGGTATGCAAAAGGCCAACATGCACTTGAAAAGATGTTCAGCATCACTAGTGATAAGGGAAATGCAAATTAAAACTGCAATGAGATATCACCTCATGCCTGTTAGAATGGTTATCAAAAAGACAAGAGATGGTGAATGCTGGTGTGGATGTGAAGAAAAGGCAACCATTGTGCACTGTTGGTAGGATTGTAAATTGGTGCAGCTACTATGGAAAACAGTATGGAGGATCTTCAAAAATTTAAAAATAGAACTACTGTATGATCCAGCAATTCCACTTCTGGGAATACATCCAAAAAAATGAAAACACTATCTAGAAAA
Source organism: Equus przewalskii (assembly GCF_037783145.1). NCBI lineage: Eukaryota > Metazoa > Chordata > Mammalia > Perissodactyla > Equidae > Equus > Equus przewalskii. The sequence continues at coordinate 35,289,185 of NC_091839.1, read as the reverse complement.
GATATCTGCACCTGCGTGTTCATAGCAGGATTTTTTACAATATTCAGGACATGGAAACAACCTAAGAATCTATCGATGGATGAATGGATAAATAAATTGTGGTGTATAAATATATGTATATATATGTTTACGGTAGAATATTATTCATCCGTAAAAAACAAGGAAATCCTATTGCAATAATATGGATGGGCCTCAAAGGCATTATGTTAAATGAAATAAGTCAGACAGAGAAAGACAAATACTGTATGATCTCAATTATATGTGGAATCAAAAAAAGAAAATCAAACTCATAGAGAAAGAGATCAGACTTGTGGTTACCAGAGGCAGAGGGTGTGGGGAGGGGAGATTGGAGGAAGAAAAACAAAAAAAAGAAAAAAAAAGAGTAGTCATAACAGAAAGTTACGTGGTTTGGTTATATAAGATTGATCACTTTGTGCCTCTGGTGTATCTGAGATTCTACAGAAAGTAATGAACTGGTTTCTCTATTATGACAATTAGAAGAAAAGACTAACTTCGTATTTAGAAGTAGTATTCTAATTATACTCTAGAAGTAGTTTCAGGAGTGTTTTAGCATGAATATATTAGTGTATCAAAAGTCATGAAGATGACTTTAAGGGAAAGTGTACTCTCCTACTATTTTACTTTTGTCTTTGTTTTTTTGTTATTTGTCTAACCATCTCTCCTCCCTCAGATGAATCTGAAATATTATAGAAAAAGAATAAGTTATTAAGCTCATCTTATAGAATTATCAAAAAGACCAAAAAGCTGCTTTACCTTCCAACTTTAATTAAGGGTGACATAAGATTTTACGCTTGTCATGTACCAATAATGTGGTTTTTAAAAAATGTCATCTTGTAGGCAATCCAGTTGAAAAAGAAAATAATAGTTTTAAAACCGAGTTCAATATTAAATATGCGTTATATTACTGCTTGTTAGTTGGAGAGTTCAGCCTTCCCCTTATGCTGTCCTTGGCTTTACATCGTCATGCTAATGCATCTTCTGAAAATCTGCTTGTGTTATTTCTGCTTCAAACGTTGTCATCAAGGACAAAAAGTTTACAGTCTGCAATTATAGGTGATTATGTTTATACAGTTGGGAAAATAGTGGAATAATCTGAAAAACAGCACATTTTATGTATATGCATTGACTCTCACTTCTGTAGTGAATGGATTTTTATGTTTCTAGAATGTCATGTTACTGTCGTCAGACTTTAGTCACCCATTGATAATGACAATTGCATTGATTGCTTCAGCATCAGCTGACCTCCTGTGACTAAATATATTCACATAGCCAACAGTTCATTTAAAAAATCAGACCTAGAATTGCTGATATTCTGTTCTCTTTCAATGTCCAAAGTCCCAATAGATTTTAGACTGAAGTGTTGTCTTGAGATGGAGCTTTTCTTGAAATAGAGAAATGGAGCTTTGTTTCAGATATTTAAATAGTCTTTTTAGGCCTCATGATTCTTTCCACAGTCCGTATCGTTGTTTTCATAAGTGCCACTTAAGCAGCTTATGATTGAGAGTATGGTTTCTTCCAACCAAATTTAAGACCCATCTTCTCCTCAGGACTTTTACCTCACAGTGAGTGATTCTCCATGTTTCTCTCCCTCCAGCCCACTCCCCTGCTCTAAATATTTCTCATTTTAGGAAGTTAATCATGAAATCTATTAATTATAAATTGATCCAAGCCATGTGATCTCCATGTTGATATGAAAAGGTAAAAAAAGCCTATCGACCACAGCACCATGTCAATTCAAGGGCAGGAAAGTGACATGCATAACAGATGAGGCTGTGGACAAAGGCAAATGTGGATTTGATTACATTGCAAATTTCTTACTTTCTGGTCTTGTGATGTTGGTCAAGGTATTTCATTCCTTCAAGTTCATTTTCCATATCTATAAAATGGTGTTGATAATGCCTCCTTTGTGGTATTTTTATGATGAACAAGTGAGATAGTTTTCAAAAGTACTTACAGTACCTGACACATTGTAAATATATTATTTTAAATTATTTTTATTATATCATTGTGCTAAGTCAGTGAAAAAAATCAAAATAGATTGTTAGACTGTTTTTGAATATGGTGGACTAAGAGAAAACAGACTTATTCCCCTGCCATAAACAACTAGAAAACAGGGTAAAATGCGTGAAACAATTGTCATAAAACATTGAGCCACAGGCAGTGTAAGACTATGATTCATGAGAGCAGAGAAGCAAATGAAATGAATTCTACCCTACAATCACCTTGGTTTTCTGCCTGGAGGCACATTTTGGAATGTGCTAGAGGGAGGGGTAATCTAAGCAGAACAGGTTAGTCTTACCGTGTTGAGGAGACCAAAAGCAGAATTCAGTGAGGTTGCATTAGCTGGAAGTTCTAAAGCGGAGTTCTGGAAAAAAGTGAGCTAATCAAAAAAAGAAAAAAAAAAGACCTTCAGAAAAACCTGCATAGGAGTTCACCTGAGCCTTAGTTGAATCCTAAGATGTGCACAAACTCCACAAGGCAGGGTGAAGAACAACCAGAGAGCTGTAAACTGAACACAGAATGGGAAGCTTTTTGAGCTCTGGTCAGCCAGAATGGAGAGTCTTTGTTGATCACTGAGAAATCATAGACATCTCAGAAAGGTCATGCCTTAGTAGTAGGGCTAAACTACATCTAGAATAAAGACCATTCTTGACCCACCCTAACAGGAATAAAAACAAGTCTTAAAGGATTAAGTAATCCACAAATGACAAAACTGCTTGCTAAAACAAATCTCAGTACTCTTGAAAAAGAAGACAACAAAATTCAGACACTCATTGTCATTACTTGCAATGCTCAGCATCCAATCGAAAACTATTATACGTGACAAGAGTCAGACAGGGTGATCCATAACCAAGAAAAAAGTTATTCAATAGAAACAGAGCCAGGAATTACAGAGATGGTAGAATTAGCAGATGAGAACTTTTATATGGATCTTATAAATAGTTCAAGAATTTAATGTAAAACATGGGCATGATGAGAAGAGAAATAAAAAAGATAAAAAAGACAAAAATTGAATGCAACCCTTAAATGTGAAAAAACACAATGTCTGAAGTAAGAAATTCACTGGATGAGATTCATGGAACGTTAGATACTACAGAAGAAGACAGTGATATCAAATCCAAAGAAATAGAAACTATCCAATACAGAATGGAGGACACAGAGGGAAAAAGTCTGAAAAAAGGAGCAAGGAATATTCAGATTCCAGGAAATGGGGTCTGAAAAAAAGTATGAGGAATACGAAGTTGGATAAACACAAAGAAAATACATCCTAGTCAAATTGCTGAAAATTAACAACAAAGAGAAGATTTTAGAAGCCACGAGAGAAAAAAGACAAAGGAGAAAGTTAAGGATGATCTCAGGCTTCCTTTTCAGAAGATAATGGAAAACCATCTCTAGCATGCTGAAAGAAAACAAATCCAATGAAGATATCCTTTAAACATGGAGATGAAGAAGTTTTCAGACATACTGAACCTGATAGATTTTTATTGCCAGCACATCTGCACTACAAGAAATGTTATAAGAAGTGCTTCAGATGGAAGGAACGGACTCCAGATGGAAACTTGCATCTACATAAAGGAATGAAAAATGCCAAAAATGTTAAGTATGTGAGTAAATAGGAAAGGTATTTTTTCCAATTTAAAACATTTCTTTAGAACATAATTGACTGTTAGATAAAAGTTTATAGCAATGAATTGTGAGATTTTTTAACATATGTAGAAATAAAATGTATGGTGACAATAGTGTAAAAGACAGAAGGTAAGAAAATGGAAATATACTGTTCTACATTATGTGGTTCTTACATTATATATGAAGCAATATGGTATCACTTAAAGATAACTGCTGTAAGTTAAAGGTATATGTTGTAAACCATAAAGGAATCAATAAAAAATAAAGCAGAGGTGTAACTTGTAAGGCAATAGGGAAGATAAAATGGATTAATTAATAAATTAAATACAAAGAAAAAGGAAAAAGAACGATAAAATAGAAAGAAATAGCAAGATGGTGGATTTAAATTCAACTATAACAGTATTTCCATTAAATGTAAGTGGTTTAACTAGTCTGATGAAAAGAGAGAGATTATTAGATTGGTAAAAAGAAAAGCCAACTCAGCTATATTTGTTGTTAGCATTTAATCATAGTTATTTTAAATTCATTGTCTGATCATTCCGACCTATGCGTTATAGCTGAGTCTGCTTCTGCTCTTGCTCTGTCGCTCATACTGTTTTTTCTTGCCTTTGAGTATGCCATGTAATTTTTTGTTTAAAGTTGGATATGATGTGTCAGTAAGAGGAATTGAGATAAGTACACCTTTATTGTGAGATTTTATGTTAATCTGGCTAGGAGTGGAGCTATATGTAATGTTTGCTTTATCTGTTGGTGCCACAGGCTTCGAATTCCTCCGTTGTCCTTGTTTTTCTTACCTCTTATTGACTTTCAGCTTCTTGAAGCACTCTTCTCAGAGAGAGTCTGTGTCTTGCAAGTCTTTGAGCTGTAATCCAGTGTTGTTACACTGCAGCCCTGTTGATGCAGCGGGAGGGAAGCAGTCCATAATCTTATGACTAATTTCAGCCTTTTAGTGAGCCTGTATTTGGGCTGTGACCTTCACAAGTGTTTCTTGCCTCCCTCCCCCTGCCCTCACACTTAGATGATACAAAAAGACTAGAAAAGCCTGGAGTGGGGAAAATTTCCTCTTCCCCTAGGTTGGTTAAGCCTCTCATAGAGTCTTTTCCTTTGGAGAGTAGTCTTCCTTCTGAAGAATGTTCCGGGCATATTTCACATGGTTACTCTCCCCCTTCTTTGCCAGAGTCAAGAGGTAATTTTTCTTAAATCTTCACCTGGTCAGATTCTTGGAGGTAAAACCCACAAAAGTCTGGAGGCTACCCCTAAAACTACAGTCTCCAAGAGTGTCTCCCTGTCCTGTTAATCCACACCCAGCCTTCAGCATTTCTCCAAAATTATAATTTAAGTGTTTATACTAGTTTATGGCTATAGTGACTGTGCTCTTGGTAAGCAGATCCTAGCTATGAATCTCTAAATTCTTCTGTCTCTTCAGATTTTGGAGTGGCAGTTGTCATGACACCTCTCTTGGATCCCAGAAAAGTTGTTTATTTTCAATTCAACTTTTTCTTGTTTTAGGGACAGAAGTGAAGCCTTCCAAGCACTCTGCCTGTTGGATCTAAAACCAACTTTCTCTACGAGGAACATACTTAAATATAACAACTCCTAGGGGGCTGGCCCCGTGGCTGAATGGTTGAGTTCGCGCGCTCTGCTTCAGAGGCCCAGGGTTCGGATCCTGGGCACAGACATGGCCCTGCTCATTAGGCCATGTTGAGGCAGCGTCTCACATGCCACAACTAAAGATATACAATTATGTGCTGGGGGGATTTGGGGAGAAAAAAAGAAAAGCAGAAGAAAAAAAAGATTGGCAACAGTTGTTAGCTCAGGTGCCAATCTTTGAAAAAAATTAAAAAACACATAGGTTCGTAGTAGAAGGATTGAAAAAGACATACCACACAAGCACTATTCTTAAGAAAGTTGAACTATCTATATTAATATCAAACAAATAGACCTTAGAACAAAGAATATTACTAGGGATAACGGGAAACATTTCATAACGATAAAGGAGTAAATTCAAGACATACAGTTCATAACTGTCTATGCACCAAATAACAGAGCGTCAAAATATTCAAAGCAAAAGTTGAAAGGAAAAATAAACAAATCCACAATTGTAGTTGAAGGTTTCAGCACTCCTTTCTTGGTTTTTGATAAAAAAGAAGATAGAAAATTAGTAAGGATATAGAAGACTCATTCCTCCCTAAATTGAAGCCCAAATTCAGTCTTATCCCAATTAAAATCTCAATAGGCTTTCTTTATCTTTTACAGAAATTGACAAGCTGATTCTAAAATTTATATGAGAATGCCAATAATCTAGAGTAGCCAACAGAATTTTGAAAAAGAAGAACAAAGTTTGAGGATTTAAAATACTTTATTACAAGACCTACTACAAAACTACATTGTTATGAGTATTGGCAAAAGGATAGACACATAAAGCAATAGAACAGAATGGAGAGTCTTGAGGATTAATTGATTTTTTTTTTAAAGATTGGCACCTGAGCTAACATCTGTTGCCAATCTTCTTCTTCTTCTCCCCAAAGCTCCCTCTCCCGCCCCCGCCCCGGACGTAGTTGTATATTCTAGTTGTGAGTGCCTCTGGTTGTGCTATGTGGGATGCTGCCTCAGCATGGCCTGATGAGTGATACCATGTCTGCACCCAGGATCCTAACTGGCGAAACCCTGGGCCGCTGAAGGCGAGCCCGCGAACTTAACCACTCCACCACAGGGCTGGCCCCAAGGATTAATTGATTTTTGACAAAGGCGTTGAGGTAGTAGAATAGTGCAAAGATGGTCTATTCAACAAATGGTGATAGAATAATTGGATATCCATATGAAAGCACTTGAAGTGGATAAAAATATATATATTTATTGTATACTTAAGTCAATTCAAAAGGGAATCATAGACCTAAAGGTGTAACACTTCTAGAGGAAATCATAGGAGAAAACCATCATGAAACTAGGACAGGTAAAGATTTTGTACATGAACTATTTAAAAGGATGAACCATAAAAGTAATTGGTAAGTTGGACTTCAAAATTATAAACTTTTGTTCTTATACAGAAAATTAAAAGGCAAGCCAAAGACTAGATGAAAATATTCACAATGCATATATTTGACAAAAACCTGTATCCAGGATATATAAAGAACTATAATAACTTGGTAATAAGAAAACTAATAGCCCAATTAAAAGTGGCAAAAGATTTGAGCAGATGCTTTAGAAAAGAAGATATAGGAATGGTTAGCACTGGAAAAGTCAGTCAGAAGATGCAAATTAAAGTCACAATGAGATGCCACTACATACCCACTTGAATGACAAAAATTAAAAAGATTGACAACACCAAGTGTTGGTAAGGATGTGGAGCAAGTGGAAATCTCATACATTTCTGGTGGAAATGCAAAGTGGAACAACTATTTTGGGAAATGGTTTGGCAGTTTCTTATAAAATTAAACATACATTTAGCATACAACTCATCAACTCTACGCATTATTTACCCTAGGGAAGTTGAAATTAATGTTATAGAAAACTTTTAAATAAACTTTAATAGTATCTTTATTCATAGTACCTCCATTTACATATATGTCTCACAAACTTGTGAAAGGATAAACAAATTTTGGTATATCCTATGATGGAAGATTATTCATCAATTAAAAGGAAGAAACTACTGATTCATCATGGATGCATCTCAAGGCATTATGTTAAACAAAAGAAGCCAAACACAAAAAAGGTACATACTCAGTTTATGTGAAAATCGAGAAAAAACAAATCTAATCTAGAGAGAGAGAAGCAGAGGAGTGGTGGCCTGAGGCTTGAATTGAGGAGGCTGACTCTGCAATGACATACCAGGAAACTTGACGAGTGGTGGACATGTTCAATATTGTGAAGGATAGTGCTGGAATTTCACAAAAAGGTTAACTTTCTCAAAGTTACACAGCAGGCTGCTAAGGGCTGAGCCTTTCTATTCTGCCACACCACCTGCATCGTGATCCTAATGAAATCATCAAATTTGCAGAATTGGGATGTGATGTACCTTGTTTTGTTTATTTGCTCACAGTAGCATAGAAGTCTAAAAGTACAGCCAGTGATGGTCAGGGAACAAGATGCACAGAAGCTAAACAGCTGGTTCACTTATTACCAAACGCCCCCATCCCTTTCCTACCTCCAGTAAACTGTGGCAAAGCAGCACACAAATCTACTTAGCTGGATCTGTTCTTATCACTCTGGCCACTGCTATCTTAGAGAAATAAGCAGGTTGACCTGGCTGAAGTAAGGAGCAGACACTATAGTAAATGAGCTGATTGACGGAGTCTTTGACTGGCACAGTCAGAGCCATAAGTTAGATTCTGGGCAGGTAGGAGAGGAGTGGGGAGCTTACTTACTAAAACTCCTGAGTGTCTTTGAAAAATTGGATCTATTTTCTTTAAAAATGTTTAAATCCGTTCCATGGTACAGTCTGTAACTATTAATACCTACCTCACCCACCTGTATTAGTGAGATAAATATTGAATCTGAAACACAGTATGTAAGATTATTTAGTTTACTTTTTGAAATTTGTAAGTTATTCATCATTCGAGCAAGTTCCTAAAAAAATATTGAAACCGTTTCCTCCACTGAAAAATATTGCTAAGAATTAGCTTTAGAAGTCAGCTTCCCTGCTCTCCCCAGCTAAGCCACTTCATCTTCAGAAACATCTATTTCTGAATACTAATTTGATGAAAACCATTCTAACAAAGTAAAATTGCACTGAAGGTTTTCTCCAAAAAGCTGGCTCTGCTACCTACCTCATGAGAGTGTTTTTCATACAATTACATAAGGTGATTCAGGCAGACATTTGGGTTGGAACACAGTTTTCATTAAGGTTTTCAACGTTCTTGAATGTTAGATAAATCTCAGGAAATCTGTAGTTGACACATCCGTTTATCTCCTTGCTGTGGTTTACAGTGACCAGAGCTGATGTCAGTCTTTCCTCAAAGGCAAGGAGGAGCTTAGTAATGATTAGATATACAAATAGAATGTAAAATTTAATGTTGGATTTAGTCCTCATGAGCTTATGAGTTATACTTAAATTATTTGCGGTAAAGGAGAAATGATGGTATTCTGGAAGTTTCTCTATCTCCAAAGGAATCCCCAGGCAGCAAATCTTGTTAGTTTGTAATTAAATTATTCATCTGATGTTATCAGCATGCAAATGGACTAGAAGACTAGGCTTTCTTCAGTGTAGTAAAATCCTTAATTAAACCAGAATTCAAATAAACATAACCTTCAGTCAACTTTCTCTCTTTCTTTCTTTTACTTCCTTCCTCTCGCCCTCCTTTCCTCCCTCTTTCGCCCCCATTTCCTCCCTACTGCTTCCTCCTCCTTTTTTTCTTATAAAATACTTGAATAAAGAGAGAGAACGAAATGATAATATCAGGGATTTAAATGTAAAAGTAATTATAATAATATAATCTCTATGCAATGTCCTAAGGTTAGTCAATTCTGGCAGAGCCTATCTACCTGGGCTCTCTTCAATGCTGTCCCAGGAAAAGCAATTTTAAAATGATAGGGCCTGTGGGGTCCAGAATCACACAAGATTCTTTGATCATCACAAGTTATTTACACAACAGACGAGAATTTCATTACCTGAGCATTTTTTAAACATAAGTTTTTAGCTGTAATTCACATCAAATAATATCTCATGCTTATCTTTAGAGACAAACATACTTTCTTGGCAGAGGAAAGCCCACTGGTTTGAGAAAAAAACCTCTTTTCTAGAGTACAAATAACATTCTCTTCTGGCATGAAGGAGAAATGTGCTTTAAACTTATCTGATTTTTATCTTATATCTAACATTCCTAAGTCAGGTTGTTTCAACAGTGTTGTCAAGAGCGTGATGGATTTTGTTGTCAATACAACTTGATTTGTGAGGGACTTAATAGAGAAGAGTGACCCCAGGAGGAGTTGGAAGTGTGGTATTGGGTTGTAGGTGGCAGCTGGGGACAGGTGTTGGGGAGAGTTTCTAGATTAGCAATGTCCAGCTTTTAGGAGACTTTTAGGCTCAGAAGAGCTCATCACCAAAGCAAATTAAGTGAGAACAAAGGGGACTGTTGAATGTAGCACTTTACAGAGGTGGGGGGTTTTGGGGGGGGGGGTGAGGGATGTCATCCACATTTAGAGGGCTTCAAAAGCTAGCCAGGGTGTCTAGAAAGGAGTCAGAATGATAAACTTCTGATGACTGCAGAGTGACTGAAATGAAGTCACTGATTCTCAAGTCTTCTTCCCAGCCTCAATTTGCCTGCAATAAATTCTTAACAGTTAAGGGGCCTACCATGGTGGTGATTCTCACATGGTAGGGCAGGGATACGGAATCTGCTTCAAGGGAATCAGAATCTTGGGAAAGTCTCATATTGAGTCAGATATGTCCTCCTTTGCGAGTGAGTGTGGCTGTCATTCTGTTCAGGAAGAGTACCTCATATAAAAAAGGCGCTTTGACTAAGCTGCTTAGGTGAGGGGAGAGCAGGCTTGTGTACAATACCTGGTCACTAAAATACCTTTAAAGACTGTGGATTGTTGTTCATCAAAAAGTGTTGTGTGTGTAAGTTCAGGGGCAGAGAAGAGTCACTCTGCAAAATAGAGGGTGGGTCCAGTGCCGTGGGTGAGACAATGTGGACAGCCATGACTGGTGTCCAGGGGAGAGCAGAACTGGATAGAACAGGGTTAATAGAGAGTGATTTCTGGAGTGATTTTGAAGAGTTTATAGTTTCCCATACAAAATCTTTAGTAAATTTTTCATTGCTCCTAATGATTTTGATGCAAGTGGGGGAAATGCTGGGAGATAGTGACAAGCATTTAATTACTCTGGACACATTTTCTCATTTGTAAAATCATGATATCATGATTCTAATCACCCGGTGGAGGTAAAACTAACCTTTTACCTCTCTCCAAAGGAATATTTATCAATCTTTGGAATAATTATATAGGGATGCACAGCCAATGGGAATAAAATGTTGCAAACTATAAGGCTTGAACTGAAGGAAGAAAATGGGAGAAAGAAATTCTTCCTTTTTGTAAAAAATTACTTTTATGGCATAAAAGTAATACTTCTGCCCTATTACAACCATTATTATTCTTTATTATATTTTCCCAGTATATAATATATTTGCATTTTATACAATTATAACTATAATGTATAAATGATATTGTGTCTTCCTTTTTCACTTTCCAGGTGAAATGCTTATTGTAGTATGTATATTTATACGTATCGCTGTCTCTATGTATTTATCTACTATCTATAATCACTGAGCTTAGCCATGTAGCACTCTAGAAATTTATTTACTTTTATCCCATAAAATAATGTTTTACAAAAAGGAAGAATTTCTTTCTCCCATTTTCTTCCTTCAGTTCAAGCCTTATAGTTGCAACATTTTTTCCCCATTGGCTGTGCATTGGCTTTGGTTTTGATACAGTTTGATCTAAAAATCACAATAATAAATGTATTTACTTGTGCATTGTCTTTATAACCATCACTTAAAAGTACTTTATATAAATTTGAAGAGATCTTCCAACATGTACCCACTTACTGCTCTATTGTTGAATATAAAGTTGTTTCTAAATTTTCACCATTTTAAATAACTCTGTAATGTACAACTTTATAATATAACTTTGTTTATCCTTCAGATTATTTCCATGGGAGAGATTCATAAAGATGAAATCAATCACCATACAAATTTTTATGAATCTTTATAATACATAGTGCCAAATTAAGAAAGGTGAGAAGCATATTCTTGTTTTTTATTGAAGTAAATCAAAGATGTTGCTTATCTGTACTTCAATTTTTCTTCACATCCAAAAATTTCTCAGTGTATATTTTTCAGCTGAAGGAATCTTCATAGTCAGATATTTAGTGATAAAGAATGGTTTTGTTGTTCATTTTCTCTCCTTGTTTTCCCCACAAATACGTGGAATATGAGGTTTATTCCAAATTAAGTATTCCAAATCTTATTTGATCAATAAAAGTGTAAGTGAAATCACCTTTGTCTATTTAACCGAATAGCCAAACTCTAATGGGATAATACCTGACTGATGATGCTTGACTGGCTGCCTGACCAGATGAGTGAATAATTTCTTCTGTAAACACAGATGATCTTCTTTACTAAGAAGAAACAAGGAGTTGCAAAACTGACTCTCAGTGCTAATTGGAGCCTCCCTCCCTTGCCCTCAGTAAATCCTCTTTCTGTGACAAGGTGTTGGCGTAGAGGAATGAAGTTTCATAAAGCCAAAAGGGGCAAGCGGGACTGGCATGGAGAGGGTTGGTGCAGGTGATTGTAAGTTACATCTCATATATCTAAAGGAACCAATCATATTTAATCATTATACTTGTCCTTTTTCCTTTTAGCTTCTAAATAAACATGATTATTTTATCGCATAAGAAGAGGAATTGCAATATTAAAACTATTGATTTTGAAGATTTAAAAATTTCTATTGGATGTAGTCTTCTCTTTGCAAAAAAGCAGCACCTTATTTTGCTAAGCAAAACAATAAAAAATGAAACAAACACACCACCCCAAAGTCCTTTCCCTAAACAGAATACGCTCAAGCTTATGATAATTATTTTCTTTGAAGCAAGAAATATCCGTGTTGTAAATTTGGGCTCATTGCTATTTTAAAAGGTATATTTTATAATCAGAAATGTAATTTTGAAGCTGAATATTAATAGTTAAAATTCATTTAAATTCTGTCATACGTAAGACCCTATAAGCAATATAAAATTAGTTGCATTAGTGAAAATAAATTGTAATTTCAAGAGTAAATTTTAGGATAATATGAAATGATAATGGTAAAAGAAGGTAGATTATATATTAATAATATATTAAATTACATTAAAGTATGAAGTATATTTAAAGCATATTTAAATATACCATATTAAAGTTTGTTTACAAAACTTGTATTGGGTGTTTTAATATTTCATCAACTTGTGATACAGAATGCACTTTAGTGTACTTTCGAATTGCAAGTAGTTGTTTCTTCAAGTGACTTTTGATTAATGTTTTAAAAAAAATAAGATTAGTTTCACTCGTGGAACTTGGATAAAGGTGGTATTTGATTCTCAGCGAATGTGTGGTAGGAACCCTGCCAAGCATATTGCAAACTTGGCTCTAGGCTGTATAGAGAGAGAGCAGTTATTGGTAGCAAGAAGGCATACTGGTTCCCAGTCTGCACTGAATTTTTACATCCTGGACAAAAACTTTGAGGGGTGTGTGTGTATGGATACATAATCCTTACTCATTTCATCTTTAGGTTGGAGAAAGTCGCTTAGTCGAAAAAATCCCTGTATGACTAATCATCAGGAAGATTAGTGCTGCCTTTTCCCTTATTGTTTATTCTCCATCTTACCATGGGAATAGTTCCTTGAAAAAATTCACATTTTTGAGATTAGTTAGACATATTGTGCTGTCCAATATAGTAGCCACTATCCATATGTGGCTATTTACGTTTAAATCTAAATGAATTAAAATTAAATAAAACTGAAACTTTCCTTGCTTGGTCTCACTAGACACATTTCCAGTGCTCAATAGCCACCAATGGCTTACAACTACTGTATTGGACAGTGCAGGTCTGGGGCCACAGGACATTTTCATCATGACAGAGAGCTCTGTTGGACAGTGCTGAGCAGAACTAAATATTTTATAAAATGTCCTCTTTCTAATCAGAATCCTATATCTTGCTTGATTTCTCAAATAACAAACAGTAAATAAAACAGTAAACAAATGAAATAGTAAATAATAAATTTAAATGATTGTTACTCTAAAAGCATATAATTACATTTGTTTAATGTGGCATATGTGGGTTTATATTAAAATGAAGACAGCTTATATATGGATTGGTAAAGAAATCCCAAAAGGAAACTTGGTGATGTTCACAAGTTGGGCCCGGGGGCAGCATCTGTGAAGGTGCAGCTGACATTCACACAGCTCACAGGGACACCACAAATTCAAGATGGCCTCTAATTTCCTTGTCCAGTGCATTTTTTTCTGTCATCTTAAAGTTGTTTTTCTCAGTTTTATTTGTTCAAAAGATATTGAAGAACCAAAAAAGAAAATGCAGTTCTCTACTTGAATAATCGTGTTTTGCTTTCCTTTACTCAGGTTTTTTGGGATGGGTGTTAATTAGATCAAGTTTCTATATTACAGAGAGGTATTTTTGTAGTCCAGATACTATGACTTATGGAGACTTTACATGGATGATTCCCTTTAAATTTCAGAGGATATACAGAAAAAAATAAAAAAGGAATGTCAGTCTAACTCAGTTAAGAATGACAGGTCATGGGGCGGGCCCCATGGCCGAGTGGTTAAGTTCATACACTCCTCTACAGTGTCCTGGGGTTTGCTGGTTCGGATCCTGGGTGGGGACCTATGCACCACTCATCAAGCCAAGCTGTGGCAGCATTTCATGTAGAAGAACTAGAAGGACCTACAATTAGGATATACAACTGTGTACTGGGGCTTTGGGGAGAAAAAAGCGGAGGAAGATTGGCAACAGATGTTAGCTCAGGGCCAATCTTCCTCACCAAAAAAAAGCAGAAAAAAACAAAAAAGAAGAACAGCTCATAGTGTATCTTGAACATTACTTCACAGCATACAAAAATTAATATAAATATGACAGATAAAATACAAATATTTTGGAGGAAAACATAAAACAATATTTTTGTGATGCTTAGGATAGGTAAATATTTCCAACTGTAACAAAAAACATGGAAAATTGTATTATGTTGAAATTAAGGACTTCTGTTCATCAAGATGCCATGAAGAGAATGAGAAGGCAAGACACAAAATGAGAAAACATATTTGTAATACGTATAATGGACAAAGGATTTGTAAACGGAATATATAACTCCTACAAGTTAATGATAAAAATGGTAAAAACTCAAATAGAAAAATGGGCAAAAGTTATAAACATGAACTTCAAAAAGAGGATGTCCAATGTATATGACCAAAATATATGAAAAATTGTTCAGCTTTAATAATCATCAGGGAAATTCAAATTAAAACTATAACATGATCTTATGACACATCCATCAAAATGGCCATAATAAGAAACATTGAAAATACCAACACTCAGACTCTGCTGCTTGGAGTGTAAATTTGATCAAACCTGTTTGAAAACTATGTGGCATTAAAACTGAGCATATATCCTGTCACCAGCAGTTCCACTACTAGGTTTATACCCAACAGAAATATGTACAAATGTATGGACAAATGTGCTCCAAAAGGCATAAACACGAATGTTCATAGCAGTGTTATTCACAAGCACACCAAACTGGAAACAACCCAAGTGCTCATCAAGAGGAAAACGGATTCATCTATAGCAGAGGAGTATTATGCAGCAGTGAAAGTGAATGAACTACAAAATACGCAACAACATAGAATGCATATCATAAATACAATTTGAAGTAAAAGAAACAAGACACAGTAGGGTATATAATTTATTAGTCCACTTATATAAAATTCAAAAATTGTGTAGACTAAATCTATGGTATTAGCTAAATCAGGATGGTGGTTACTCTTGGAGGATGAGTGTTTAGAGACGAATGGTTTCTTGGTGTGTTCACTTTGTGTACACTTACAGTGAGTACTCTCCTGTGTGTATGTAACTTTTCAATAAATTCAATTCAATAAAATGTTTATGTTAACAAAAAAATAATGGGTCATCAATTTATAACCTTGATTCCGAGAAGATCTGCACCTGGGCAAAGGCCTTTGACAAAGTTCCTGTGTTGCTAAGTACATCCAGAAAGATGTGGGTGAAAAGCCCCTAATTATTAACATCTACTTTTCTCTTGTGAGAGGCTCTACAGAAAGTAAGAACATCTCACATAAATCTGCAGAAAAAAAGCTTCCTGGGGCCTCAGAAAACACTGAGGAAAACCAATTGGTTCTACCCAGAACCCCTCAGCAAGTCTTTTGTTTCTGAGCCCTACCAGAGACTGACAGAAAGTCTTCTGGTTGTGTCAATGCCAGAGCAAGGCACTCTGACGTCACTGAAACCAACGGGATGAGCAAGAGGAGAAAGTTGAGCCTGACTTATTTGAGAAATGTTTTCTGTTATCACATATTGACCTCAACGGCCTCTGAGGGCTGTCAGAGTTATGGCCTGAGCAACCTTAGTGCATCTGTCTGCTCATGATACATCAATGTCAGTTCAGAGAACTTAGAGCTGTGGTACAAAATGTACTCAGATCACCATGGGCCTCTTTCCAACGAAATGTCAAGCTGCATGTGCCTGAGCATTTTGTACTTATACATGTACACACATGCATACATGCAGTTTGTTAATTTATTCAACAGCTGGTTAATGGAGGGTCTATATTGTGCAAGTCATTTAGAGAGAAAGCATAGTAGTGCTTTCTAACGCTGCTGCTGGAAATTAACTCTATTTTGAATTCTCTTGGGATAAATGTCATGCTACCAATATTCTTCTTCTCTGGTGCCAAAAATCTGCAAGTGAAAAATTGTATGCTCAATTAAGTCCAGAAAACCAGACGAGAGCTCCCAGACTGCACTCCTCAGTCTCAGTTTGTATACTTTACGCCAAGACAAGTTAAGTTCATTACCTTCTAGGACATTTCTAAGTATTAATATACACCAACGAAAACAAACACTGTTTAATATTCTCTGAAATTAGCCAAAGGGCCTTTACAAAGGAAATCTTCCTCCTAAAAGATATTAGAAAGGAAAAAACATACTTTTTAAAGGAGAATTTTATTTTAAAAAGTAAGTTGCTCATTCCACTTCGGTGGCCCAGGGTTCGCCGGTTCGGATCCCGGGTGCGGACATGGCACCACTTGGCAAGCCGTGCTGTGGTAGGCGTCCCACATATAAAGTAGAGGAAGATGGGCATGGATGTTAGCTCAGGGCCAGTCTTCCTCAGCAAAAAGAGGAGGATTGGCAGCAGTTAGCTCAGGGCTAATCTTCCTCAAAAAAATAAAGTAAGTTGCAAAAGAGCTTAAGAAGAATCACTAAAATGCATGAGGAAAGTCTTTGAAATAATTCCAAATATAGGAACAGAGTACTTTTTATTACATTGCCAAAAGAAAGGTTATTCTGTTGTTGTTTGAAGGACTTGACTCATTAAAATCTACTTATATGGGTAATGAATTTGTTGGGTGAGAAGCTCCCAACTTTTGGAGAGAGAAATGTGATAGTTCTTTGAATTCATCTGTCCATGAGGCAGGGGTCCATGAAGAAGAAATTTAAGCCTGGAGAACACGTTTCATCTACGAATATTTAGAAGGAGCCCCATGAGGCCCACATTTAATCTATATTCACTGAAAACACTTGTACCTTTTACACTCTGCGTATTCATGCCACTGGATTCACTAAGTACATAAGCTGCCGCTTTCAGCTCTGGTTCGCCTGTTTTCTGCTGGTAAAGGTCACACTGACTCATACACGAAACCTTTTGTTTATATCTCAGAGGCAGCTGACCCCATTGCACCTGCTTTTGAATATCTGGCAAGAGACAAGCTTGCAAATGAATATGACTCTTTCAAGAAGTTGCTTATTTTAAAATGAAATTAGCATTTCCATAGGTGCCAAACCACTGGCAGAGGAGAATGGAGACTTCTGTGCAAGTGAAGACAGGTATATTGTGGAACCGTGGCAGCATCTGCATGTCACCTTACCTATCAATATGCCTCTAAACGATTGCTGAATGAATGAATGAAGAAATGAACCAAATAGTTTCCTTTGCCCCTTTTTACCCAATTTCCAACATTTTATTTCATTGACAGAGACCTACCCTATGACTGTCAACAAGGAAATATGATTTAAGCACTTATCCTTTTTTCCCAATACTATCTGTTCCTTCCCAGTATTAACCATATGTATTACATGGACTAAAATCCTTACTATCATAGTGACTGACATTCAACCATTAGAATTATCCTTTTTTTTAGATTAACCAGTGCCTAAACCTTTCAAAGGATATGTGAGGAGCCAAAAGGGATAAGCCTGGAGGGTATTGAGGATTAAATGAGGTGGGGGTGGGGGTGGGGTCACTGAATGAAATACCAAGAGGTTAGATTTCCTTCTGTGGTCCAGTGGAGAGTGGGTGGAGGTTTGGGGCAGAAGAATATCATGGACGGATATGTATTTTAGAAAAAAAAGTTCTGGTGGTCATGTGTAGAACTGATTAGGAGAGTCTAGAGACAGGATGTTCAGTTCAGAGGCCATCCTAATAGATTGCTCTTAGCCATTAGGATAGTTGTTACTCCTGTGGGGTTAGTGACTGGGAGAGAGCACTAGGAGAGTTTTAGGGTATTGGTGAGATTCTTACCAGTTACAGTTCAACAAAAAGTGTAAAAGAAAGTTAATGATGCCTGAATCAAAGCAGTGGGAATGGATAGGAGGGAGTAGTTTCTGGGGATAAGACACAAAGATTTGCACAATGATTGGAAGAGGAGAATAAAGGAAAGGAGAGAATAAAAAGATGACTTTGAGATATTTAGTCTCAGAAATGGCAGATAGTGATTTCTTATAGAGTTAGGAACCTCACAAGGAGGAGGTTTTTTTTTGGAGGGGAAGGGATGAGTTCAGTATTGGATATTTGAGGTGCCAATGAGATATTTGGGTGGGAATATGCAATAAGCAAATGTGCATACTATTGGAAGCTCAGATGAGAGTTAAAAATAGGAGTTTATTGGGAGTTACACAGATGGGGAAAAAAAGCAAATGATTGAAAGAGTAGAAATATGGGAGATTCCTAAGAAAGTAAAGGAAGAAGTCAATTGAATACTAAACCTTAGAAAACTCTATTTCAAAATTTTGCCTTATGCCAACCTAGTCTATGACATGGCAGTTTTGGTGTAAGTTGTGTAAGATGTATAGTTTTGTTTTAATTTTATGAGGCAAGATTTTGTGTTTTATGTATTTACCAAATTATCTTCAATGAAAAAATATACCTTTGTAAATATGTAAGAAAATTATACAATGAAAGAAATGTATTTTATGTGGAATGACAGAAGACTGAAGGTAGCAGAATTGTTGAGATAATATCTGAAAATACAATTACCCCTCTGGTTTTATGACTGCATATTTTTGTTGATAGAAATACATCTTTTTAAGCATTTGTTTTAAAAATTTTCTTCAAAAATACCCAACCAAATGAGGTTAATGATCTTTGGACATGCCAGATTTGACCTCACCATTTGTACCTTCTTCATGTTCATTTTATCAATTTGCATACCTTTAAGAAAGGGAAAATATAGATGTATCCTCAATGTATATTTTGTAGAGTACAAATACTGAGGAAGTATTATTACCATAAAATAATTTAATTGGAAAGTATACATTTTATTTAAAAATTCAAGTGTTGGGCTTTTATTTTTGGATTTAGTCCTATTCGAAATGGTTTAATCAGTTCATTAATTGAAAGAGGGCTTATAGAGGATTAATAGAAAAGTCATGAAGAGGAAATAGATTCTTAAAATAAATTCTAAATAATCATAAACTTTTCCAAAAGGTTTCCATTATCAATATGAATTTTTTGGAAATCTTTGCTATTGTATAATATGCATAAATCTTCTCTGTGGGCACTATAAATTTAATCTTCCAGTCCTGACTTCTTTTGGACTGATGTATATGCTGTCATGACCTCATTTAAAGCCATGTGACACTATGCTGACATAAGTTTGCTCTAGCTGTCACATGCTAGAGACCAGCGACAAGCACCTACCTTGGCAGAGTGTGTCCCCGAGACACTAATCTGCCATCTCCGTCTGAATAACCCAGATAGGAGGGCTGGTTTTCTATAGCCATTCAGTCCTAGTAGGGAAGGCTAGTTCATCGGGTTTGGTATGTTTGAGGTGTGGAGAATATTTTCTTTGAGAACGCAAGGTAACTCATGAGACTTGTAATAAAAAGATTTGTTTGGATTATAGGTTCCTGGAGAGCAAGATTTTCTTTACATTCCTCAATGCCACCCAATACAGCATTCTGTGTGTTCCACAAAAGACACGCTCATTGCTTGTTATAAAAAGGGAAGGTGACTGACGTTTTAAATATTTCATTTATTTAAGGAAAATATCCTAATATTTTTAATTCCCCAAAATACATACATTTTACCTTTGAAACTAAGGAGTTAGAAAATTTTGTCAGATGTACCAGGAAATATGAATAATCAGTCAATATATATGATGACTATAAAAGGCAAATTGAGACTTTTCTCTCCATTAGATAGAATGATTTTTGTATTCTTAGAAGGATGATAATATGCATTTCTTTCGTGGTTGGTCCCTTTTAGTACCTAATACTCTACTATGGTGCTTAAATATATCACTGATGTGAAATGTCCAGTGCAGAATTCCCAGATACAACAAGAATATCTAAATTTCACTCCCCATCTATTCCCAACCTTCTCCCCATTTTTCTAAAACCCGTCAGTAAATGAACACATTCATTACTGCCTCCCCCTCCTTTGTTTCTGAGGCAATTGATGGACTCTTCTCCAGGCAATGATGATTCAAGATGTTGGAGGGACCAAAGCCAGAACTGTCACTAGCCTTGCCTTTCAAAATGTTCCAATCACATATTAATCCTTTTCCAAATAGATGGCGGACAAATCCATTTTGACCCAGAACCAGAACAATGAAGCCAAATCTAGAATCATTCATTTTGGCTAAAGTCGCATCATTGGCAAATACATTTTTCAAAATTTTGTTTTATAAGGAATTAAATCCAATTCCTTTCCACATGGCGAAAAGCCAATAACGAAAGCTGATGATTGTAAAAGTGAGACCAAAGAGCCACAGGACATATTTATTTTGGAAAGAAAGTTAAAAGACTAAGCAGTTAAGCCATAAAACATTTCATACCGGTTTAGATTAAACTAACAGTTTAAAAGATAAATATTTTGCATTTTTTATGCAGATGTCCAAGATAAAAATAGCTGTTGTGCTAAGAAAGTTTGATTACTGTAGAAAAGCTTCCATAAATAGTTCCTGAGGTATATGCAAAATGGGAAGCAGTATCATTTTATATTCTTCCTCTCTTAAGAATATTGTTTGGTGTTGCCACATACTTTAATTGTTCTTGTGTTTGTGCACACACGTGTTTGTGTGTGTTATCCAGATTCTAACACATGTTCACAATACATGTAAATGTTTTTGCAAGAAGGTTTTTCTTATCAAGCCCATTTTGAATTCAACTATTAATGTTCTGACCTAGTTTAGTAACACTTGTAAATTTGAGAGCATATTCCTCATTCATTCTCTGGGTTATCAAATAGACTTCTATTGAAAAAGCTCAGCCTCAAGGATGACTCTTATGAGCCTTTAGGTGATATCACATAATGCCTAACTCTTTCTTAGATATGATCTTGAAGCTAGACATTGACTGTACCAAGATTAGAATGGTCAAGATTATCCCATCATGGTTGGAGAGGAAAATGCCTTTAGGGCTGAAATAAAAGTATATTTCTTGGAATAACATTTATCATTACTTATCCATTCTTGGCTACCTACTTTGTGACTATCAAAGAGTGAAAGAAAAGAGTTTTGATATGATTTTCTCTTCACAATATGATAGTGTTTTTTAATAGAATTCTCTAGGATGGACCCAGTTCTAGATAACATATTTATCAACTCTTTGGTTAAAGTACAGATTCAACTCTTATCAATTCTCACATGACTCAGAAGTTGTGTAATAGACACTTTAGTGCCCTTGGATCCCTTTTACCGGCACTGTCTCTGAGTTTTTCTGTGTGTTGGTGCTAACTGCTTGCACCTGTGATCTTCAGAGGCTTGCTTTTGGACACTGGCACTTTCCTGCCCATAAGGAGAGCCAGAAGGCTGGGGAGTTTAGCAGAATATGGTAGTTATATAACCCAAACATGTATGAGTAGGTTCATGTGATAGTTTTTGTGTAATTGAGGTGAAAAGTCTGGGTTCTGGTGCATAATAGTCTCACTATATTTAGTATTTATGACAAATAGGGTTTAGTGCAGGAAACAAAAAACTTATTATGCATTTTTAAGCAGAAAATGATTTAAATACAGTAAATTATAATGGTAATTTTTGGAAGGGCTGGACAGCAGATGTTAGGCTAGGGAGCAGGAATGACTCATAGAATACCATGAGGTTCACCTGCCAGGAAGAAAATGGGGAATGAGAAGGTCGCCATTGAAGAGAGTGAGTTCAAGAATATGCTACTGCAGCTGCAGTCCTAGGATCAGGAAGGAACAATTGCTGCAACTCCTTGAGCGCTGCACATGGGACACACCTGCTCAGTGGCAGATGTCTCTCAACACCCATGAGATTGGTGATTGGATGCTGGAAGCTTTATAAACATTCCTGGCGGCAGAAAACAGCCAAAAGCAGTATGATGAAAAGATGGCCTTCACCTCATTTGTGCATTTCAAATATCTCACGATTGCTTCCAATTGGTAGGCCAAAATCCTAGCTGCAAGAAAGTCTGAGGAGTGGCGTTTTAAGCTTTCTAGTCATCAGAGTACTAGACAACATATTTGAAGAAGGTGGCAATAATTGCTGAATGCTAATCTGGAGCATTATGTTACCTAACTCCAAGAAGCATTATTCACCATACAAATGGTGGCCTGGCACTACCAATTGACCATATTGCCCACAATGCCAATTAAAAATCGCCTAGAATCAAATGTTCAATTTCAAGTGTCACATATTAAAATACGTGTTAAAAAATAGTATCTGTTCATGGGTAGCCATTAGAATGGTAAAAGATGTAAAATCACATCAAAAGAAGAAAGGAATGGAGATGAGAATTAAAACAGCAATCTATAAACATCTGAGGAAGCTAGTATAGACTTGTTATGGGTTTCACTATATGGCAGAAGGAAGATCAACAGGACATGTTAACAAAGACGCAGGTTTCAGGTTAGGTTTTTCATTTGAAATTTCATCTAATATTCCTTTCAATTCTAAGACCCTGTGATCTTCTAGACATTTTCAGATAGTTCTAGGGTCCCTCAGTACTTTTTGGAAGGTTCAAAGTAAAGTATGGTTTTAAAAGCCCCTTCATTTTCATTATTTTTTAACACTAATTCTACTATCTTTTTTAAAAAAGACATATGTAACAATTTCATCTCTTTTACTGCCTCTGTTATTTTTATTTTATTAAAAAATATAGTTTTCCTTGTATGTACTTAAACTATGGCTTTATATCCTACAAAATTTCAAGAGAATATGCTCTGAAATTAAAAAGGCATTATTCAGTAATATTTTAGTGTTTATTTTTGAAAATACTTGATTGTTAAGAAATTAATATTCCAGGAAAACTTTGAAAAAAAGAAGTGAGGGCATAGATTGGTAGTTTGGGCAGTTGAGAATCAAAATGAATTCCAAAAGGAAAAAATGCAAAAGTATATTAATAATTTGAAAAATAATAATCCCAAACTCAAGTATTTTATGGGCAGAAGAAACCTAGACTACTGAATTGCCAAAAGAGACATAGATGAAACCAGAGAGGAAATGATTTTGCCATATGTGGTGCCAGTAAATTAAGACTGATGTAACTTTGGCCTATCAAGGAAGAATCCTCATGAACCAGGGTGGAGATGGTATTACAGTTTCAGCAGTGCCGCAGTCAGCTTTGGGCAACTGAATTCTAGAAATAAAGGACAGAGAAGTGCGGAGATTTAAGGAAAGTAACTAAAAATAATTAAGAGAACTGAATATGGATACGCAGGAATGATAGAGAAATTGTATGTTAAGTCTAGGAAAATAATATTTTAAAGGATATGGAAGATATGATAATTATCATAAGTAAAGTACCTAAAATTAAAATTCATTTCATGTAACTAATCAATCTGGGAAACTGCAGTGGAGTATATATCAAAGAACACTTTTATATGAAAACCCTTGGGTTGGGCTGTAACTGAAAAATAATTCCAATCCTTTAAGGGAGAAATAGGAAAAGAAATAATCATTCTAAGTCAATAATTGCTTAAATCAGCAATAAATTACAAATCTCATACTTTCTAATATACATTACGTGCTAACAGAAGAAAAAATATATATAATATTTTGAAAATATGTATGCAAAATAGAACAAAATTTAAATCAAAACAATTAGCACATAGTCAAAGGTGATACTTAAATGCAGCATCTCTAATTTTTATCTATGCAATAAAATTAAAAAAATCATTTTTCATGAAAATCAGGGATACTTTTCACAGTATACTTTAGTTCTGTTTCCTTAGTTGACAGCATCCATCCGCCACACCATCAGTTCTGCACTCGTTTTCCTAAGTAGCAATGTTTTTCCAAAGTTGAGCTGAGCCTGCTTGTTGACTATTGTGTGATCCTGAAAGTAATTAGCTTAACTACTTACCCTTAGGCTGTGTCTCTTCTTGATGACAAAACATTAGAAAAACAGTGAAAGTTTTTTGATCAGTCAACCAATTTGTTTTCCTACACAACAGTTGCTCAAACAGACAATACTGATGCACACAGGTGAAAAAAAGAGGTTTGCAGGTCTCCCTCAGGCCGGAAGTTATCAACTTGTTTCATTGACTTCAGGCTATGAGATTTTCCTTGTGGGGAAAGCAGAGGAGACCCGCTGTCTGAGAGGCTGGCTCATGCACTGCGAGATCAATAACCATGTGAACACTGATCCATGCACCCATTACTTACTGTGTGCCAGGCACTATATTTATATATATTATACATATATCATCATCAATTTTCTCAGTCTTCCAAGGTACATAATATTATTATGTCATCTCCATTATATGGTGAATGAAATTGAGGTGCAAAGGGGTTAAGCAGCTTGCACCAGACAAACAGTATTCAAACCCAGGCTCTTAACCATCAGTTAAACTCTACTACCTCTGTTACTGGGAAAGAGATCAAGTAGCATTATCGCTTTATTATTCTGAACAGAAAAATTTGCTTAGACTTAAAATGGAAAAAGTAATTAATGTGAAGTTATTTTCCCCCCTTTGCTCATCTCTTCTGGACCTTACTGCTTAACAGGTGATGTGTTCTTTCAGTTTTCAAGTGATACTATCTAGAAGTTTTCCCCAATGAATTGGTATGAAGAGACATACGATGAATTAGAGTTAGTGATTCTTCCCTCTTATTTGAAGATTTGGCTAGAGCAGAAAATAGCAAGGAGCCTATCAGTTTCCTTCTGGCAGAGCCATACTCGTCATTCAGCTTCCTCCAAGTGCTCATCTGTTGTTTCAATGGAAGAAATAGTTTGAGCCATCCAAAAACCCTCTTTAGTGGGTTAACTAGGTCCTTAAGTCAGACTTTGGTTTTATTGATTTGGCCACTTTATTGAAAATTAAAAATTTATATTTTTAATGGCATGTAGACCCATCTGGCATATGAAAATCTCATTTGTAATAACAGCAAGTCTTAGAGTTCTTCACTATTCCAAGTAGTGCTAGGAGAGGTACTGTGTCAAAAAATAAATGCATTTTAATGTTTGACTCTATGTACTTGTAGACAGTAAAACGGGACAGTTTTCTATACATTAGTTTAAAAATGATTTTACAGTAAGTCCTGAAGTTTTTTAAATACCTCTCACATCTTCTCAAACCATGATGGCAACTAAATTAATTGTTCACCATAATCTTGCTGGAATTTATTACATCAGTGCTCCTCACAAGGTCAAATTTGAAATTTCTAATTATCTAAGGTCTTCAGTCAGAAATAATGGCCGTTAAAGCTGGTTTTGTCAGAAATTTTGTATGTTCCTGTTTCTATAATATTCTTTACAAAAGTAAGTAATAGTGATGAGGCAACTGACCTGTAATCTCACACATGTCCCATTTGAAGCAGTGGTTCTTAACTATGGGAGCATACTAGAATCCTCCAGAGAGATTTTAAAACATAAAAATTCTTGGGCTCCACCTCAAGAGATTCTGGGTTAATTGATTTGGAGTAGAGCCCTAGTATCAGCATTTAAGAAAAATCTCCTCAGTTGAGGATTGGAAACAATGGTTTAGAGTTATTCAGTACTTCAGTTCACAAGTCTTTGAGATGTCTATTTTCAAATAAACATTTTTCAAAAGGAAGATTACTTGTCTGAACCGTTAATAAGATGTTATGGTCAAACTTATAATCAATTGTTGACTTTATTTTTTTCCTACAAAAGGATTTTCCAACTAAGAAAATGTACAACTAAGAACATGTAGAACAACTAAGAAAGTGTAGGATCAAAGTAAAAAAGCATATTGGAAGTTTATTCATATTACTGATTGAATTCTGTATGTATAGCACAACTCAACTGAGGCAGGGAATACATAAGAACCAGAAGGCATTATTTTGTCCTTTCAATTGCATTCAATATAATGTTTAATGAGGAATTAGAGGAAAGAGCCAAGGTAGATCATCTGAGGGAGGAAAGAAGGGAGGTGGAATGGAGTGTTATTCTCATGATTAAGAATATTCTACTTACCTCGTCTTACTCTTGATTATTTCCTGGGCTGAGACTTTTACTTTCTTTCTCCTCCTGTTTCCTTTTTCTCTTGTCCATTCTTTACCACTCTGATTCATGATGTCTCTGTTTTATTGTTAACCTAGATTTTTTAGAGACAATGACCAAAATTTTCATGTCAGAGCAGTTGGATAAATGGATCCAACTTTTCTGGAATATTTTGCTATTTGGACATTGAAATCCTTCATAACTGTGTCACAGCTATGTGCTCACAAAATCCTGCTTCGTTTTCTCTCTGTCAATGCCCTCTAGCCAAAGACCACCAGGAAGACACCTGTAGTTGAACAAGTTGGGTTTATCATTCATTGCAGTGAGAGGGAATATGGGAAACCATCAAGCTTCTCAGTGTAGTAGATTGAATAATGGCCCCCAAAATAATATCTCCACATCCTAATTACCATAACCTGTAAATGTTACCTTATTTGGAAAAAATGATCTTTGCAAATATAATTAAGTTAAGGATCTTGAGATGAGAACATCATTCCAGATTATATGGGTGGGCTCTAAATCCCATGACAAGTGTCCCTATATGAGATAAACAGAGGAGCGGGTAATGTGACCATGGAGGCAGAGATTGGAGTGATACAGTCATAAGGCCACAATCTAAGGAATGCCAACAGCTGTCAGAATGTAGAGGAGCTAAGGAATGTATTCTCCCCCAGAGCATCCAGAGGGGTACAGCCTTGCTGACACCTTGGTTTCAGATTTCTGGCCTCCAGAATTTTGAAAGAATAAAGTTCTATTGTTTTATGCTACTCAGTTTCTACTAATTTGTTCTGGCACTCACAGAATGCTAATATACTCAGTGACACGGTGTTAGAAAATAAATACTATAGGATTTGGGCTTTGGTTGGGGATTTTGGCAGGGGACTAAGGAAGCATGTCTAGAATGAATGCTGTCAGAAAGCAGGGATAATTGTATGATTGGGTACCCCAATCAATGTTACTGGTAGAAAGGGAAGACTAGGACAAGGATAAAGCTGTAATTTGTAAAGAAGTAGCAGTCACTCATTTTGGCCAAGAGAAGAGGTGTTTGATATTTTGTGGGTCCCGCAATGAACTTGGTTTTTTTTGTCTTTGCTTAGATAAAATTAAGTAGCCTTGCATTTTCTCATTTTATTATGGTCTTAGAGTAACCTTATGTGAGGGTGTTATTCTGTGAGTTTAAGTCCAATAATATAAACCTTCTAACTTAGCTGTACCAGGCCAGCTTCCAAATGTCAGTGGGTACTCTATTATTCTATCTTGATTTCTTCAATTACCTAGATTCCTTCCACCTCTATGTGCTGGAGGAGCCAACTAGCCCATAGTTGGGAGGTAAGTTCATGCAGAATTGAGTTTTGGTATTTCATTGAAGCCCTTCAACACTGGATGTTTTTTGTTTGTTTGTTTTGTTTTCTTATTTGGAGGGTAGAGCAATCATATATTATAAAATGATAATATTCATAGTTTAAATTGAGCTCCAGTGCTTTCTTAAAGCCCCTTCACATTGAGTTTATTTTGTTTTCCTAGGAGTAAGTCCCTCTTTGAGATTTTTAATTTTCTGATCAGATTTATATTGTTCTTTGGTGAAGTTGTTTTTCGGCACCTATTACCTGCTTGTCTAATGCCTTGTTTTGTCTGTCTGTCAGTCTTAAATGTTGCTTGTATGTAAAAGTAGAAGTCTATAGGGAGAGGACGGGCCTGTAAATCTGTTCTCGAGCCAGCCTGGGAGTTGACAAGTTCAGAAGATTTCTTTCCAGCATCCTTTGGACAAACGTGGTCCCAAATCACCCTTTCAAAACCTTTTAAGGACTTCTTCCTCAATTTTGTTTTTGTGTCTCTGAGAATTGCTTTTGTTTTAGTTCCATCTGGAATCAGGAGGTTTTATCTGGTCTCTGATGGGTGACAATTGGTCTTTGACCAAGCTCCAGTGACAAAAGCTCACACAGGCACCAGTCTCACAGACATGTCGTAGTTCTCATGGGATCTTTTCCATCTAAAACTCTGCCTCTTCCAGGCCAAACACCTGCTTCCCTTATGTTTCCTCGATATAATGCTAACTTTTGTGAATGCTTTTCTCTCACAGTTTCACCACAGACAATTTGGAATTACAGTGCTCACTCTGGGGGTCTTTTGGTATGGACAAAATTGTTCATTTGGGAGACAGCTTAGCCAAAAATGAAACAAAATTCTAACTGTCCAATGGTCTATTTTCTTTAATTGGTGTGAGGAGGCTTCTAAACACAATTTGAACAACAAAAAAATTGCCTCCTTAGAGATTCTTTAGCAAAAGCTGAGGCAGAATGTGAGAAACAGCTCTTCTTGTGGAACCATTCCAATGCTTCCCTTCTATGTCTCTCTTCTCCTTATATCCTTTGTCATAACCCTCAGAATCTTGTTCGTGATTTTCAGAGTTGATGACCAATAATTTCATTTCAGAACAGTTGGATGAATGGATTGAACTTTCCTGGAATATTGTTCCATTTGGACGTTGAGGAACTAGAACATAATTTGTTTAGAGAAATAAGACAGGTATCTAGAAATCTAATCAGACATCTCACTTCAGAAAATTTTAAGTTTAAAGTTTGATACATTGGTAAAGTTTTATTAGGCAGATGAAAATTACATAAATTGGTATTTTAGTATGAATAAAGGAATTTTTTTGACAAAAGGCTAATTTGGCTTTTAAGATTTTTTAAGTGGCCTCATTCATTTAACAAACATTTATTTGATGCCTACTGTGTGACATACACTTTTCTGAGTACTGGGGATACATCAGTAGAAGAAAGAGACAGGAGATTATATTCTAATGGAGAAGGAAAAGTAATAAACAAAATACATAAACAATTACAGTATTTATATTTTTGGAGGCAATAAGAATTTGGAGAAAATTAAATCAGGGAAGGGACGAGTGGGGGCTAGTGGGGAATTGCACTTTTAGATAGGGTAGTCAGAGAAGCATTCACTAAGGAGGCAATTTGTGAGCAAAGACTTAAAAGAGGTAAGAGAGCAAGCCCTGAGAAAGCTCACATTCCAGACAGAGGGACCAGGCAAAGGCCTTGAAGTGGGAATACGCCACACATGTGAGAGGAACAGCAGAAGGCCACTGTGGCTGGAATGGAGTGAAGAAGGGAGGAGCTGTGAGAAATGAGGTCAGATAAATGATGGACTTCAGATCTTAACCAGCCATCAGACCATTGTACAACATTTGGTTTTTACTTCAATGAGTCAACAAGCCATTGGAGGGTTTTTAGCTGAGGCATAGTCTGATTTTCATTTTAACACAATCACTCTTGCTGCTGGGTTGAGATTAAACTACAGTGGGCAAGAAGGAAGAGGAGATATTAGTTAGGAGACTATAACTGTGATCTGGATGAGAAATTGTGGTGGCTTGGGCCAGGATGGTAGCAGTGAAGGTGGTCTGAAGTGGCTAGATCCTGGGTATATTCTATCGGTAGACCCAGTAGGATTTGCTTTTCAACTGGTTGTGATGTGTGAAAAAAAGAAAGAGGAATCAAGAATGACTCTAAATGGAAGGTTGGGTTTGCCATTAACTTAGAAGAGGAATGTGATGGGAGAATAGGTTTTGGGGGTTAAGAACAGGATTTCAGCTTTGGTCTTAAGTTTGAGATACCTCTTAGACATCCCCATATTAAAGAAGCCACCCACAATTTAGCTTTACTAATATAGTATCTTGAACAGTTTGCTGTTGCTTAGTGTATTGTTCTTCCTTTCAAAGAGATTGTGATCTCTTTTCAAATAGGAATGATAATTTAAATTCACTTTTTATCTTCCATATTGTCAAGTAAAAGTTTGAAGGTCATAGTTTCTCTATAAGTCTGTTGACTTATTATGTAAAGAATCAGATGAATGTATAATAAATCAGACATGAATTCTGTTTCACGTAAATTCATTTAAAAAATTCGGTTTAGTATTGTTTATTCTCTGTGTGTTAGCTGGCTCATGTGCCTTATTATTCAAAGAGCACAATAGAAAAAAGAGCTTTGGCAGATAGAAGAGAAAAGCTCTCTAGCAATTAAATCCTGCATGGAAAATGTTACCAGAAGTGATTCCTGTACAATACGCACATTTACAGGAAGAATCTCATTTGTATTAAGTCTGCATTTCAGCTCATTCACAATGAGAACTCATGTCCTAGGAGCTATAGCCAGGAAATATGCCAGAGATGCAGGGCCTGGGTCCAGTTAGGTGGGACCTTGGCAGGGCCAAGCATGTAAGAACAGTTTTTCTTGCATCTTGCAAAGTTGATGATAGGGATTTTATTACCAAGCCAAGAGTTCAAAACCAAATTATGATGCAATGAAATAACTAAACTGAATGGCTATTCCGAAAGAAGCATCTCACGTGTGTTCTAGGAGGAAGGCGTTTATTTTATTATCATTGTTATCTTTGAATAGAGTATTTAGCAAAGTAGCTTGATTCCGGAATAACATAATCTCTGACCTTGTGAACCTAAATGTAAACACTCAGTGGATGCCAAATTAAACTCCTTTCTAACTGCCTCACTCTCTGATACTGATTCCCTGACACAGTAAGCACTTAATAGGTACCAGTTGACTTGAATTAGCTTGGTACAAAGAAAAAGAAATGTAGAGACATGAGACTATGATTTTTTACTTGTCCTTGGGTCAGGATAACTGAGAAAGAGCACTCAGAGAAACTTTAAAAAAGTGATACAAAGGAAAGATCCAACTGCATATGAAAAATTGGAAAACAAAATACATATGGCTTCATAAACTCAAAATGTAGCTAATTTTAAGTGGAAGATATCGGTTGTGTTCAAATGCAGCATTTCATGGTTAGCCTGTAAATTCACTTCCAAGTATTAGGTTCATGCTCACACGGCAGTTGAATCCAAGGATGTGATCTGGTCTTAAATACACTGGGATATTCCTCATGTTGATCTAAGTCCTCCCAAACATAGTGCATGACTAGGGACTGATGTAAAAGCATGTGTTCATTCTTTCTTCATTAAGACACTATGGAAAGTTCTCATGCATTTGGATAGGATAAAAATTTCCCTCACTCTGTATATTATCCCTTAGTTGTACAGTTTGATTTATTTACAGATTGGTTGGCTTTGCCAGTTTAGGATTAATTATAAAATGGCAATCAATAACAAGCTTTTTGTTGTTGCTTGGCTTTTCATTTTCTAGAAGATTATTACTTGGCATGACTGTTTTAAACTGGCATGAAGAATTCATTTAGGGTCTTGGGTTTTTGGGTGGTTAAAGTGGGAGGTGGAGCCCATCAGAGGACACAATTCTACATTTTCTGATACTTTCAACCTGCAGCTGTTTATATTCTAAGGCAGAACCTCTCCAAGAAGTCAATGTTAACAGAGCTACCTTTCTCTGCTATCTTCTGCTGAATTTTGCTGTCTTTGTGCTAATAAAATAAAGGTTGGGAAAAGGGTAAAAGTCCTGCAAAAGCAATTACAATCAAAATGAGTCATCGTGCTCAAAGGGAAAGTTGCTTGTCTACATTTACAGTATGTACGTCACTCCAATGATTCTTAACTAATTAACAATATCACCATGGTCTTTTGTTACCGTCACAAACCTATTAGACTTATGTAAGGGGATATTTTTATTTCCAATTTTATACAGAGTTCATAAGAAGAGGCCAGAACTTTTTTTTAAAGGAAACTTCACCTTACAATATTATTTATTTTTTATGGAACTTTAAATATCTCTAAAATGTGCTTGCAGAGAATTGTGTCCGGTTGTATCTCATAGTTTCCGCATCTGTACAACTGTGCCTGTTCTCTTGGCTGAGGGCAAACAAGTTCACTTTTTGTGGTCTACATTCCGGTCATTAAGTCTCACTGAACTTCCTAATATAGAAGACTTTTTCAAGAGACAAATGTCCAAATAGCTGATAAATGTTATATGTTTCCACATTGGCTTAGCAGTAAACAGTCAGAGAATAAACAGGATTTCAATATAAATCCTTCACTGAAGCAGTTATTATTTTGAGCTAATCATATTAGAAATGCAGCTATTAAACTCCAAAAGAGCAAATCAGTATCAGGAATGTGAAACAAACAAAAGTACATCACTATTGGCATATATAGTTATTTATAATTCTCCTAAATCCATCCACCCCATTATTAGCCAAGCTTAGTTTAAAACCCCTAAGCATTTATTTGATATCAGTTGAGATCATATTAATAGCTTTTTTTGACAGAGAGGCAAAGGTTGCTTCTTTTCCACTGGGACTCTGATGAGTTCTAGACCCAGATGACTTGGGGAAAGTTGAACCCAATGAATCTACTCCTTCATTTGCATAGGGACCATATCCTCACACTTTGGCTATACTGCCTCTCTGCTCTCTGGAACTTAAAGGCACAGTCCCCTAGATATCAGTTACCATCAGAGGAAGTCATACTGGTCCAGATGTCTAGTTGCTACAGAAACAATATAGAGAGAATCTGCACTCCTGCAAAATAATGCCTTTTTGAGAAAGTCCTGTTAAGTTTGGAGTAACTGTTTTGATATGCTGAATGGACTGAGTGGTACCACACCAAGGGGATGCCTGAATGAAACTTGTGGTGTCTTCCTAGTAGTATTAACAGAGCTACCTTTCTCTGCCACCTTCTGATGAATTTTGTTGCCTTTATACAGGCGTTGTTATAATTATTTCTTTAACTTTTTTCTTTTTGCTCAGCATGGAGATGAGTGGAACATAAGAGTATGGGAGCAGAGTTGAATTGTTTGGCCAGGTTGAGGAGAGGGAGACAGAGAGGTTTTATGCAATTGCTGTTGATGAGGTCTTTGGAGAAGAGGGGAATTTGAGGATTGTTTGCCATGAAATGTGCTATAGATAAGTGCCCTCTTTCATTTCTGCCCCAACATCTTTAGCAAACTTAAAATTGCTCAATAATACTGTATGTGAGTGGGCTTCTCTGGACAGAAGTAGAGAATACAGGAGGAGAACGACTTCAGCATTATGCTGGAGAGGAAAACCTTTTGCAAATGCAAATGAGGAGTAAAACAGACTGACCAGCAATGAGCATCTATTTTTGTTTGCTGTGTAATTACAATTGGAGATGCAAGCCAAGATATATCACTTCCCTAGTTCATCAACAAGAATGACTCCCAGCAGTGAACACGGAGTGCCATTTTAGGAAATGATAAACCTGGCAAACTGTCTGCCTAGACTTATCCAGAATATTCTGCTCCATTCTTTCAGTGTGAGCATTTTCCTGGGGCTGATGAGGCATGGTGATGGTAGGAGACACATGTATGGCCAGATTCCAACCTGAAGGAAGTAAATCTAGATCTGTTGTCAGGAAAAAGTACTGGCTCTAGGAACACTTCAAGCTAGTTTAGGGGGAAAAAAGTCTGTGGCATTTATAAAGTCCTTCCCTCAGAATGAACCTGCAGAATCAATGTAGATTCTTGACCAACACCATGTGTTTTCATGTTTACACCCAAAGTGATACCTCTTAAGTACTACTCAATTTTGAAATGTCAATTTTCTGAACCAGTTCCAGGCCATCAGAATAACCTGCAGGCCACTAAAGTTTCTCAAATGCTTAGTTCACAACCACATGTAGACTCCATGAAGTCTTGCCTTGTATTAGAATTTAACCCTGGCATGACTTGTCAAGTCCACTTGTATGTGGGAATGTGTCAATGATGGTCTGATTAAGCACTTTAATGACTTTTCAGTCTTTACCCTTCAGTGTAAAGATAAGTGTTTAACTTTCAGTTGAATAAATTCAATAGCTGGGTTGATGTTGGTCTCCAAATAGATTTCAATTCCACTAAGGTAATATTTATTAATGCTTTGTATATTATAAGCTCTGTGCTAGGGGCTGAAATAATTTAGGAAATATAAAAAACAAGTGTCTCATTGTTCAGTTAGTCTTTTTTGTAATTGCAGTAACATTGGTTTATAACATTATATAAATTTCAGATGTACATCATTATATTTTAATTCCTGTGTACATTACATCATGTTCACCACCCAAAGACTAATTACAATCCATCACCGTACACATATACCTAATTACCACTTTCAGCCCTTCCACCTCCCTCCTTCCCCTGTGGTAACCACCAAGCCAATCTCTGTCTCTATGTGTTTGATTGTTGTTGTTTTTATCTTCTATTTATGAATGAGATCATATGGTATTTGTCTTTCTCCCTCTGACTTATTTCGCTTTAGCATAATACCCTCAAGGTCCATGCATGTTGTCACAAATGGCAAGATTTCATCCTTTTGATGACTGAGTAGTATTCCATTGTGTATATATACCACATCTTCTTTATCCATTCATCCCTTGGTAGGCATCTAGGTTGCTTCCAAGTCTTGGCTATTGTGAATAATACTGCAATGAACATAGGGATGCACATATCTTTAAGCATTCATGTTTTCATATTCTTTGGATAAATACCAAGCAGTGGAATAGCTGGATCATATGGTAGTTCTAGTCCTGTTTTTTTTTGTTTGTTTGTTTTAAAGATTGGCACCTGAACTAACAACTGTTGCCAATCTTCTTTTTTTTTTTAATTTTTTTTATTCTTCTCCCTAAAGCCCTCCAGTACATAGTTGTATATTCTAGTTGTGAGTGCACCTGGTTGTGCTATATGGGACGCTGCCTCAGTATGGCCTGATGAGTGGTGCCGTGTCCATGCCCTGGTTCCGAACTGGTGAAACCCTGGGCTGCCGTAGTGGTGTGAGTGAACTTAACCACTCAGCCATGGGGCTGTCTCCCCGATAGTCTTGTTATTTGAGGAATCTCCATAGTGTTTTCCATAGTGGCTGTACCAGTTTGCACTCCCACCAGTAGTGTATGAAAGTTCTCTTCTCTCCAACACTTATTATTTCCTGTCTTTTTAGTAATAGCCAATCTGATGGGCGTGAGGTGATATCTCATTGCAGTTTTGATTTGCATTTCCATGATAATTAGTGATGTTGAACATCTTTTCATGTGCCTGTTGGCCATCTGTATATCTTGTTTGGAGAAATGTCTATTCAGATCTTTTGTCCATTTTTTAATTGGGTTGTTAGTTTTTTTGTTGTAGAGATGTATGAGTTCTTTATATATTTTGAATATTAACTCCTTATTAGATATATGGTTTGCAAATATCTTCTCCCAATTGTTAGGTTGGTTTTTCATTTTGTTGATGGTTTCCTTTGCTGTGCAGAAGCTTTTTAGGTTGATACAGTCCCGTTTGTTTATTTTTTCTATTGTTTCCCTTGCCCGGGTAGACATGGTACTTGAAAATATGCTGCTACGACGGATGTCTAAGAGCATACTGTGCATGTTTTCTTCTAGAAGTTTCATGGTTTCAGGTCTTACATTCAAATCTTTAATCCATTTTAAGTTGTTTTATTTGTAGCATAGGATAATGGTCTACTTTCATTATTTTGCATGTGGATGCCCAGTTTTCCCAATGCCATTTATTGAAAATACTTTTCTTTCTCCACCGTATGTTCTTGGCTCCCTTGTGAAAATTAGCCGTCCATAGATGTGTGGGTTTATTTCTGGGCTCTTGATTCTGTTCCATTGAGCTGTGTGTCCTTTTTTTTGTGCCATCACCATACTGTTTTGCTTACTAAAGCTTGGTGGTATATTTTGAAATCAGGGAGTGCGATACCTCCAGTTTGTTATTTTTCTCAGGGTTCCTTTGGCTATTTGGGGTCTTTTGCTGTTCCAGATAAATTTTAGGATTCTTTGTTCTATTTCTGTGAAAAATGTCATTGACACTTTCATAGGGGTTGCATTTAATCTGTAGATGCTTTAGGAAGTATGGACATTTTAACTACGTTAATTCTTCCAATCCAAGAGCATGGAATATTTTTCCATTTCTTTGTGTACTCTTCAATATCTTTCAACAATGTTTTATAGTTTTAAGTGTACAAGTCTTTCACCTCTTTGGTTAAGTTTATTCCTAGGATTTGATTCTTTTTGTTGCAATAGTAAATGAGATTGTATTCGTAATTTCTCTTTCTGCTACTTTGTTGTTAGTGTATAGAAACACAATTGATTTTTGTATGTTGATTTTGTAGCAACTTTACCATATTCACTTATTATTTCTAAAAGTTTTTTGGTGGATCTTTACGGTTTTCTGTATATAAAATCATGTCGTCTACAAATAGTGACAGTTTCACTTCTTCCTTTCCAATTTGGATACCTTTATTTCTTTTTCTTGCTTGATTGCTCTGGATTGGACTTCCAATGCCATGTTAAATAAGAGTGGTGAAAGTGGACATCCCTGTCTGTTCCATTCTTAGTGGGATAGCTTTCAGTTTTTTTCCATTGAGAATGATATCATCTGTGGGCTTGTCATGTATGACCTTTATTATGTTGAGGTACTTTCCTTCTACACCTATACTATTCAGTGTTTTTATCATAAATGGATGCTGCATCTTGTCAAATGCTTTCTCTGCATCTATTGAGATGATCATATGATTTTTATTCTTCATTTTGTTAATGTGGTGTATCATGTTGATTGATTTGCAGATGTTGAAACATTCCTGCATCCCTGGAATAAACCCCACTTCATCATGGTGTATGATGCTTTTAATGTATTGTTGTATTCAATTTGCTAGTATTTTGTTGAGGATTTTTGCATTGATGTTCATTAGTGATATTGGCCTCTAGTTTTCTTTTTTTGTTGTAGTCCTTGTCTGGTTTTGGTATCAGGATAATGTTGGCTTCATAGATTGAGATAGGAAGCTTCCCCTGCTCTTCAATTTTTTGGAAGAGTTTGAGAAGGATAGGTATTAAGTCTTCTTTGAGTGTTTAGTAGAATTCACCAGGGAAAGCATCTGGTCCTGGACCTTTATTTTTTGGGAGGTTTTTGATTACTATTTCGATCTCCTTTCTGGTGATTGGTTTATTCGAATTCTCTATTTCTTCTTGATTCAATTTTGGAAGGTTGTATGATTCTAAGAGTTTATCTGTTTCTTCTAGATTATCCCGTTTGTTGGGGTATGGCTTTTTGTAGTATTCTCTTATGATCTTTTATGTTTCTGAGATGTCTGTTGCAATTTGTCCTCTTTCATTTCTGATTTTATTTATTTGGGCCTTCGCTCTTTTTTTACTGGTGAGTCTAGCTATAGGTTTGTCAATTTTCTTTATCTTTTAAAAAGAACCAGCTCTTGGTTTCATTGTTTTTTTCTATTTTTTTTAAGTCTCTATTTCATTTGTATCTGCTCTGATTTTCATTATTTCCTTCCTTCTACTAATTTTGGGCTTTGTTTCTTCTTTTTCCAGTTCTTTTAGGTGCACTGTTAGATTGTTTATTTGGTATTTTTCTTATTTGTTGAGGTAGACCTGTATTGCTATAAACTTCCCTTTTATAATCATTTTTGCTGTATCCCCTAGATTTTGGCATGTCTTATTTTCATTTACATTTGTCTCCAGGTATTTTCTGATTTATCCTTTGGTTTCTTCATTGACCCAATCATTGTTCAGTAGAATTTTGTTTATCTCCACATATTTGTGACTTTTATGATTTTCTCCCTGTAGTCGATTTCTAATTTCATACCCTTGTGGTCAGAAAAGATGCTTGGTATTATTTCAATCTTCTTGAATTTATTGAGACTTGTTTTATGGCCTAATATGTGATCAATCCTGGAGAATATTCCATTTGTATTTGAAAAGAATGTGTATTCTGCAGTTTGGGGATGGAATGTTCTGTATATATCTACTAAGTCCATCTGGTCTAATGTGTTGTTTAAGGCCAATGTTTCATTATTGACCTTCTGTTTGGAAGATCTATGCATTGGTGTAAGAGGACTGTTAAAGTCCCCTACTATGTCTCCTTTTATGTCTGTTAACAATTGCTTTATATATTTAGGTGCTCCCCTGTTGGGTGCATAGATATTTACAAGTGTTATATCCTCTTCTTGGATTGTTCCATTTATCATTATGTAGTTCCCTTCTTTGTCTCTTGTTACAGTTTTTGTTTTAAAGTCTATTTTGTCTGATATAAGTATTGCCCCCAACTTCTTTTTCTTTGCCATTTTCATGGAGTATCTTTTTCTATCCCTCCACTTTCAGTTTGTGAGTGTCTTTAGGTCCAAAGTGTGTCTCTTGTATGCAGCATATATATGGGTCTTGGTTTTTTATCCAATCAGCCACCCTATGCCTTTTGATTGGAACATTTAGTCTATTGGCATTTTAAGTAGCTATTGATGAGAATGTACTTGTTGCCATTTTGTTAGGTTTTTTCTGGGTATTTTAGTAGTGCTTTTCTGTTCCTTTCTTCTTCTTTTTCCCTCTTCCCTTGTGCCGTGATGGTTTTCTTTAGTATTATGTTTCGGTTCCATTCTCTTAATTTTTTGTGTATTTATTATAGGTTTCTGCTTTGTGATTACCATAAGGTTCATATAGAATAACCTACGTATATAGCAATCTGTGTTAAGTTGATGGTCTCTTTAGTTTGACCTTTTGCTAAAAGCTCTATTCTTTTTTCCCCTCCTGCCATGTTTTATGCTTTTGATATCATATGTAACCTCTTTTTTTGTGCATTTGTGTCCATTATCCTCTTATCATGGAAATAGATAATTTTAGTATTTTTGTGTTTAGACCTTCATGTTAGCTTCATAGCTTGTTGATCTGCTATCTTTACTGTATATTTACCTTTACCAATGATTTTGTTGTTTCTTTTTTGATAATTTTCTCATTCCTGTTTGTGGTCTTCTCTTTTCCACTTAAATAAGTCCCCTTAGCCTTTCCTGCAAGGCTAATTTCTTGGTGATAAAGCCCTTTTGTTTTTGCTTTTCTGGGGAGCTATTTATCTCTCTTTCCATTCCGAATGATAATCTTGCTGGATAGAGTATTCTTGTCTGTAGGGTTTTTCCTTTCAGCACTTTAAATATATCATGTCACTCCCTTCTAGCCTGTAAGGTTTCTGCTGAGAAGTCATCCAATAGCCTTATAGTGTTTCCTTTGTATGTAACTTGTTGCCTTTCTCTTGTGCCTTTTAGGATTCTCTCTTTATCTTTAATTCTTGACATTTTAATTGTAACGTGTCCTGGTGTGGGCCTTTTTGGGTTTATCTTATTTGGTACTCTCTGTGCATCCTGTACCTGGATGTCTGTTACTTTCCTTAAGTTAGGAAAGTTTCCTGCTATTATCTCTTCAAATGGATTCTCTGCCCCTTTGTTTCTCTCTTCTCTTTCTGGGACACCTATAATATGGATGTTAGGGCATTTGATGTTGTCCCAGAGGTCCCTTAGGCTGTTCTTGTTCTTTTTAATTCTTTTTTGTTTTATCTGTTCAGCTTGGGTGATTTCCTCTAGTCTTTTGTCCAGCTCGTTGATCCATTCTTCTGTATCATTTACTCTGCTATAGAGTCCCTCTAGTGAATTTTTCATTTCCAGTATTGTATTCTTCATTTCAGATTGGGTCTTTTTTTATATTTATCAATTCTTTGTTGAAGTTTTCACTGAGTTCATCCATTCTTATCCCAAGATCAATGAGCATGCTTATGACTATTAGTTTGTATTCTTTGTCAGGTAGATTGTTTGTCTCTGTTTTGTTTAGTTCTTTTTCTGAGGTTTTGTCCTGTTCCCTTACTTGGAATCTATTCCTTTGCTTCCTCATTTTTCCTCTTTCTCTGTGCTTATATCTATGTATCAGGTAGGTCAGCTATTCCTCCAAATCTTGGAGAGGTGGCCTTATGTAAGAGATGCCTTATGAGGTCCAGCAGTGTGCTTCACTCTCATCACCAGTTCCAAATGTTACAGGAGTATCCCCTGTGTGAACTATGTGTGTGCTTCTGTTGTGGCAGGGTTGCCCTTACTTCAGGTGCCAAGGGAGGCTAGGCTGTTCTTCTAGCCAGCTGGTTGTACTGCTTAGCTGCATTTGGCGCCATGGTCCCTTTAGTCACTTTATCAGGCAAGAGGAGCCCCAGCACAGTTGGCTGCAAGATCTCATAGCACATTCCTGTTGCTGTTTTCTGTTATGTGAGTAGGTTTCCAGTGTAGCTGGTTACTGTAGGCTTCCAGCCTGCAAGGCTGTAGTCAGCTGTCTCAGGATTGCAGCTGAGTGGGGCCAGCCCCAGGCATGGGACCACCCAATTGTTTCAGGCTTTGGAAGGTGGGATTGACGCCCAAGTTGCTGTTAGAGAAGCACAAGTCTGCTGAAGCTGACAAGCCCCACTGCCCACAGGGCCATACACCCCATCAACAGATTCCTACCTTGTGCCCATGTCTTGACCCACTAAAGTGGACCCAGTTACCCCACTACAGAGGCCCACACACTCCACCAATGCCCCATGTACTCTACCTGCTCTTCCTCCAAGCCCTGCCCTGCAGAGGAGGACCCACTTGCTGAGCTGCAGGGGTTCTAGGCACTCCACCTATGTGGGCCCACAAGTGCCTGAGGGCTTCCTGTTGGGTGGGGCCAGTCCCTAAGTCAGGCTGCCTGCCCTGGCTGAGCTGGATTAAATCAGCGCTCTAGTGAGTGGGGCAGATCCCTGTGCCAACAGTCCAGAGGAAGAACTCCAATGGTGTCTGCCTGCGTCTGTGTCAGCACACTGTACTAGGTCACAATAATGCCTGTCACCAGTGTCTCAGTCCCTGGGGAGGTGGGCCCAGCCTGGGGAGATCTCACCTCTCACCAAGATGCACCCAGAGCCTATCTAGTGAGTCTCTTTTCTCTGAAGGACTGTGCACCTTGCTCTTTGGTGATTTTAGGTTGCTTTCTGAAATCGGTGAATTTGTGCTTGGGCCCTTTAAGAGCAGGCTTTTTTCCCCTTATGTCCAATAACTTTTCTGGGGGTATTCCTAGTTTTGTTAATAACCAGCAAAGCCAGATATTGTGTCACTCATATCGGTTGTGCTGAGTCCAAAATCTACTTATTGTGGTAACACTTCCCTGCTCAGATCCCCTACTCCTCCAGGAAAGGCTTCATACCTTAAGATTACTCCCAGTAGACTGTGAAGCCTCACAGCTAGAAGGTAGCTTTTTTCTCTCCAGAAAGGAATTTCTGCCTCTTCTCCCTCAGTTAGCACTGTCCCTTCTTGTGGGCATTCTTTTTATCCAGTTTTCAGTTCTCTCTCAGGGATAATTGTTCCAAGAGTAGTTGTAAATTTGTGGTGTCCATGGTAGGAGGTGAGTTCAGAGTCTGCCTATGCTGCCTTCTGGATGCTGGGTCTGTTCAGCTATTCTTTTTTTTTTTTTTTAAAGATTTTATTTTTTTCCTTTTTCTCCCCAAAGCCCCCTTGTACATAGTTGTGTATTCTTCGTTGTGGGTCCTTCTAGTTGTGGCATGTGGGACGCTGCCTCAGCGTGGCTTGATGAGCAGTGCCATGTCCGCGCCCAGACTCGAACCAACGAAACACTGGGCCACCTGCAGCAGAGCACGCGAACTTAACCACTGGGCCACGGGGCCAGCCCCTGTTCAGCTATTCTTATGGAATTGATTCAGATTAGTACAAACCTTCTCTTATTCAAAAGGCTTTTGTAGCATATAACTTGGAAGCTTCTCCATGCATGTCCCTATGGTCCATTCACCACACAGACTTTTAGCCTTTATCAACCATAGTGGCCTAACAACTGTTGCAAAGGATCTTATTTTTATTTTTAAAATTTTTATTGAGAGTGTTTTTGACTTCTTTCACACTTGTGGTCATTTATATGGATGTTGCAGAAAATGAAGGTAATTCATCCTGGCCCTCCTGATTTATCTTAGCACCTGAATTTTATCATTATGTGAAGAATCCAACTTACTTGTGACCAAGTGGTACTTCAGCAGCTTCTGGTCTTTAACAGAAGATATTTTAAATGGTACGTGTTCTCAAGGGAGCACTCCCTTTCAGAAACACTGAAGTCTATGTCCACAGTCCCGTTGGAAGAGCAGTGATTTGATGTAACTCAGCCTGTGCAGGATGTGGTTTGTTAAAATTGAGCCTACATTACCAGTATTCTCTTGAACTCTGTGGCAAGAGCTTCCATTTGCATATTATGGCAGCCTTTCTATTAGAGATTTCTTCTTTAACTCCCATGAGACAAATAACAATATAGTTTTTCTGGTTATATAACTTTCATCATCCATTTAATGGTGAGAGGTTAAAATTGACTTCAATCAAGATGACCTTTATTCTGGGACAGCCTGGTGGTGCAATGGTTAAGTGCACACGTTCCGCTTTGGCGGCCCGGGGTTTGCCGGTTCGGATCCCAGGTGTGGACATGCCAGCACTTGACAAACCATGCTGCGGTAGGCGTTCCACATATAAAGTAGAGGAAGATGGGCACAAATGTTAGCTCAGGGCCAGTCTTCTTCAGCAAAAAGAGGAGGATTGGCAGCAGTTAGCTCAGGGCTAGTCTTCCTCAAAAAAAAAAAAGATTACCTTTATTCAATTGAAAATACTTTCCTGTGGTAAACTTCACTAAGAATTCTACATAGAAGTAAATTCCACATTATATTGCCCAAGAAATTTCCAAAGTTGTGAGTATTCATCCTTCACCAGAATTTTAATTTAAGCCATTAAATTCTCTAAAATACCGGTACCAGTAAAATATTCCTTTTTGATACTGTTGTGAATTTATCAAACGTATGCATTCTAGGAGAGATTCTGTCCTGAAGTATCTTGAAGACATACCGATTAGGTTACTCTTGGTTGTTTTCAACATAGAATAGTCTTTCCAGCATATGAGTTCTGGGGATTCATCTCACCTCACACTCCTTGCTCTTCTTCAGGGTATTTATTTTAAGCAGAGTTAGCTCAAGTTTCATGTAAAGGCTCCAACTCTGCTTGCTTATCAGGGTACACCTGTTTGCCAGTTTAGGTTGAGCTTGCAATTATACTTCTTGCATTTTTTACCTCCTTCCCAGTTAAGTGTTCAATAGGATGCCTTCTAGTCACCAGAGGATGTTGAGGTAGCAGAAAACAGGCTGGGAATACTCATTACTCAATAATACTCATTAACTGAGGTAAGAACTATTCTGAAGAAATCTGTCCTCATCCTTCAACCCCATTATTTATAATTATTAACTCAAAAGTAAAACATCATAATACAAATGATATATAACGTTGATATTGAACCATAGAGGCAGCCCTGTTGGTCTAGTGGTTAAGATTTGGTGTTCTCACCACCACAGCCCAGGTTCATTTCCAGGACAAGGAACCACACCACCCATCTGTCAGTTGTCATACTGTGGGGGCTGCATGTTGTTGTGATGCTGAAAGCTATGCCATAGGTATTTCAAATACAAGCAGAGTCACCCATGGTGGACAGTTTTCAGCAGAGCTTCCAGAATAAGACGGACTAGGAAGAAGGACCTGGCCACCCACTTCCAAAAAAAGTGGTCATGAAAAACCTTGAATAACAGTGGAGCATTGTCTGATATAGAGCCAGAAGGTGAGAGGATGCTGCAAAAAAGATGGGCAGGGCTCTGCTCTGCTGCACACAGAGTTGCTAGGAATTGGAATGGACTCGATGGCATTAACAACAAAAATTGAACTATATCTTAACTCTAGCTATCAATAGTCTGGTAGAAACATATTTCTTGGTGTTGCCGTTGAGAAGAAATATTGAAGAAATAGAATAAGTAGTTTCTTCCTCTCATATAATTGAGACTGTAAGATCTCATTTGATAGTAGTATGTTTAATGAGAGAATACAAGTGTAATATACATTATTAGGTCCCAATTTATCAGAGTAACTCCTGGATGTAGGAGAAGAGCTTCTCA
Source organism: Equus przewalskii (assembly GCF_037783145.1). Classification (NCBI taxonomy): domain Eukaryota; kingdom Metazoa; phylum Chordata; class Mammalia; order Perissodactyla; family Equidae; genus Equus; species Equus przewalskii. The sequence continues at coordinate 35,245,435 of NC_091839.1, read as the reverse complement.
TCTTATCACTATGTGGTTGGAAGAAATTCAGCTCAAATACATTAAGCACTAATTGATTATATGGTAGATGCTTGGAATACAACATTGAAAAAGGTAGAGACCTTGCTCAAGGAATTTGCAACTGCACTGGGGGATTGATCTCATCCTGACTAAATAGACCAGGAAGGTGAGGCAGCTTAGCCATCTATTGCTTCAACTCTCTGGAATAAAATTTGGCATTGCAACGCTTAAAAAAATACCTGTGATCATATTTTCTTTTTGGAGTTGGTTAGAAAAACATATAAATCAGACACCTGAAGTATGCACACAGAATTCTTGAAGCCATAAAAACAGGGATTTTCTTTAGTTTGCATCTATTAAAATAGAAAAGCAACCCACTTGACAGAAAGTGGACTTCCTGACGGCTTGGGCAGAGCCAAGCTCTGCTGTACACAGTGCTGTACATTCACAGTAATGGGACTGTGTTGACACGTTGCAATAAATGGGCTTATGCTGTTGCTGCTGCTGCCACTACCCACTAAAGGAAGAATTTCAAAGATACATTTTCCAGGGTTAAGATTTTAATGACTTTTCTTCGTACTGGTAGTTCACTCTAGCAAAGTACAGATAGCTCCTGGCAGCACATCTGAAAGGATCATCCGTGGACATATGAATGCCACTGTGGAGCTTCCAGGGATGAGTGCAAAGTGTTTTTCGCAATCTCAAAACTGCCACATTGTTTGGAAGGTGGATGGTGTTAATCATTTTCCTTGATGAAGATAATTCTTGATCTTCCTGTATTTTTGCTTTGTTCCAGTTCATACTCTTTAAGGAAGACTCTCTTGGTGTACAAGAACCCTCTATTGATAATAATAAGCATTTTGTCTCATGATGTGTAGTGAGAGAGAAATAAGAAGGACATCTTAATCGTCTTACTTTTAAGCTATTTCATAATGTTTTTTCCCCCTATTTTGCTTTCAGGGGTTTAGCTGTGCTTCTGCTTTATTGATAGAGTACAACTTGCTAAGAAACAAAATGGAAAGAACATTAGAGAAAAACATTAAGGATTTAGTCCTCAAATAAATAATCAGAAAATGTGTGGGACACTTTGACAACAATGGAACAGAAATTATTAATATATGCATATTTCCAGCATTTCATTCCCCGCCCCCTCACCACCTGGTTCTGCTTAACTTCTGAGGGCGCGTGGTGGGGGAGTGTGTTTATGCTTTAGTGATGTATGATATGGGAGTAATGGGGAGGACAAGAAGGGCCACTTGGGATGGGATTTAAGTGAAAGGGGCTAGGGAATCTTTAAGGAGAGAGATTGAAAAGCAACTTTGGTGTGAGGAAAGTGGATTGAGGGGAAGGACTTTATGAAGTGTTACTGTGGCTTATTTAGTCCGTGTCAGAGCTTTAGAAGATTGCACATTAAAATATTGAGTAATTTTGAAACAACTTTTGTCTTTTGGACTGAGTTTCCTCAGTTATGGTACCATTCCAAGAGCCTGCACCACATGAATAAGTGCTTGCCGAGTCTTCCATCTGAAGATGACTTTACTTAGTTTAATATCCTTTATATTTATTTCATCTCAAAAAGGTTTTCTTGAACCTTTGTGGCATGCCTTAGGTGGGTTCCTTAGAAACAGAGCCTGACAGGGATTCAGGTGTGCTTGATTTATGGCGGGAATGCTCTTCAGGAAAATCTCTAGAGGAGGGAGTGAAGCAGAGTAAGGAAAGAGAGAGAAAGAGGCAAGTGAAGATGTAGTTTCAGGTCAAGCCTCATCCTGTTCTGATGCATGGGAGAGGGTTTGGACACTTAACTGCACTGAAGAAGCAATCACTGAACCATAATCACTCAGTCATGGGCTATGCTAAAGAAAAACTTGTCCACAACACTTGTTAAAGATGGTAAGGCAGACTTTATTCAAAGGAGGCTACTGCAATGGGGTTTTATAGGAGGGGAGAGATATAGAGCTCAACTTCAACTCCAACAAGGACAAGTAGGAATTATAACCAAGGAGCAGGGAGGGGGCCAGTGGGTGAAAAAATTTCTAAGGGATAAGGGAGATTCTTGCTAGACTGACTCAACAGAGTTTTTACTGAAGGCAGGCTAGGCTGATAAGGTATCAGGCATAGAGGATGAGGAATTTGATCAGATAGAGGGTGGTCAGATACCAGTTTGGGAGATTTCCCCCAACCTGACTGAGCAGGATTCTTACTCAAACTGGATTCTACAAGGACAGAGAAGGAAGCCCAAGGTCCAGCCTAGGGGAGCAAAGGGTTTAGAGGAGGCTGATGAAAGCTTGATCACAAGAGAGAGCCTTTGTTAGGTGGTACATATCCTTCTTCGGGGGTGAAGTGGCTTCCACCAGCCCAGGGTGGTTTTCTGGAGGAGGGGGCATCTGTGAACTGTTACTCACCAAAACTCGCAGTGGCTAGGGGGTGGGTGGATGCACCAGATTAGTAAAGGTGATCTGGTGTTCTGCATTAGGGTTTGGATATATAAGAGCTGGCAGCATAGAGGTTGGCATCTATGTTGGGCAATTTGAAGAGATGTAGTATTTCTCCCTTATGCCAGTCAGACCACATAATATCTGTACTCCTTAACACAGAACTTTAAGGCTTGTGGCTAGGTCTCCAGCCTCATTTTAGAACACTCTATCCCTTGCATTCTACCTTTACCATATACCAAACTTCTGTGATTCCCTAAATCTACCTTCTCCCCTCTCATACCCTACTGTTTCTCATTCCTCATTGGTACCTTCATTTGACTGTTTCCTACCATTCTTCTCGCTGTCACTTAGATATCACTCCCTCCTGGAGGCTTTTCTTGGTACCCTGAATTAGAATCCTCTTCCAGCCTCCTGAGGGCTTGTACTGCCTTTGATAATACTTTCCAGAATGGATTTTAATTAGATGGTTGGCTTCCTTATCCATGTATCCCTACAGACTACAAAGTCTATGAAGGCAGACATTAAAATTGTGCTATTATATTCCAGTACGTGGCATATAGTAAGTACACACATTATGAATTTATATAGGAATATATACAGGATAAATGAAAGAGTATCTAAAATTTCCGTTTCTGTGAGAATGAAGCTGTTATAGCCCTGTTAAAATGTATAGTAATACCAGATATAGATTGCAAATATATAATACAAAATATAGATTAACCTACACATCTAAAAGGAGACCTTCTAGGTCAAATGTAACTTTTGGCAGGACCGAGAAAGAGCTAGATGGTGGATCCCAATGAACGGGCTGCAGATTTAGGTAAAAATTTACATAATAGTGAAGCTATTTCTCTAATGTATATAGCTGCTGTCATGCCTAATAACATGTAAATTTATATGAAAGTATATGTGAAATCAAGGTAGTGTTTATCCTTATGCATTGTCCCAAAGGAAATTAAAAGTACAGGTATCATTGGTGAGGAATATAGTAGAGGTCTCCATAGTTTTTATCTTTAAAGAGAAGCTATTCAGGAAAAGGCTGGAAACTGCTTGCCTCGAGCAGAAGAGAACCACTCCATCATGATGGATCTGGATGGAAGTACTGGTGCTGTGTGGTGAGGAAGGGCATGAGCTTTGAAGCCAGGAATGCTTCAGTTTAGTGCCAGCTGTGTTGCCAGGATGACTTTGGGTGGTACCATCGCCATCCTCATTCCACAGCTTCAGCATTTGTAACAGTTTTGACCTACTAGGTTGTTATGGAAAGTCTGTGAGATTAGGCTGAGCACGTTGCTAGCATGCAGTAAATGCTCAATGACATCTGCTGTTTCACCATAACACACCACATGGGGAGAGAATGGGGTAGGGGCGGTGGTTGCTCAGCCTGATGGATATGAGAAAATGGGAGATCTGCATGAATGGAGATATTCTTGTTTAGAATAGTGTGAGAGTAGAACTGACTGTAGATTCCACTCATTGCCCCACTGTGCCTGGTTCAGACCTGCGTTTAGAGTGTAAGAGTGTAATGATCATTGCTGCCTCCACTGAGCGATACCCTGTTAGGAACTTCAACTTACACAATCTCTAGTCTTTACATTATGTGAAAGTTACATACTATCATCTCAATTTTACATATAAGGGAAATAGGCTCGGAGACATCAAAGGATTTGCCCAAGGTAATACAGCCATGAAGTGGCAGAACCAGGATCGGACCCAGATTTGTGTAGTTGAAGGCAAATGTTAAGGTTGATTTCAGAAAAAAAAAAAAAAATCTGAGGGCAAAATGAAACTCAAGACCTCGACAGTGCATTTTCTTTTGCTCCTGCCCTGTTAGTAAGCCATTAGCTAGTCCTCAAAGCAAGTGCATGTCCTCAGTGACATAAAGATGAGATAGAAGCTAATTAGAACGTAACTGAAAAGTAATTCTGCTATGATTTCCCTTGGCCCTAGTCTCCACAGTGACTCTACACCATTTCTCATTGCAGTTTCTCTAAGTGCTGGGGAATGGATGTACTTTGGGTTCCATTAGATTCATTCTATTTTCTCTGCAGTTTACTTTGCACTGTCCACCCTTCTGCTAGACATACATCAACCTTACAACCACAGGTTTCTGAAAACTGGAAGCATCAATTAAAGATATTTTTTCTGGCTCTTCATTTTATGTATTATACAAATGATAAAGATGATCTGTGCACAAGAAAAAGGGCACCGCTGTATAAAGACTATTTATTTTGGATATGAAAGCAGTAATCTTTAATGCTTAATAATCTTATATCTATTCCATTTTTCACCTTGTTTTATGTTGCTGTTAGACAACTCATTATGGTGTGAAATATCAGGAAAAGGGGGTATTTGGCATTAATCATTTTCAACAAGGACTTTTATTGTAAGTCTTTTATTTTTAACCATATTGTAAATTTTCTGACATCACATTGTAAAGTTTTCTGACATAATTTTCCTATAATCAGGGTATATCTTACTACTTTTTCATAGACCCACACAGGATCAGGAAATTTCAGCGCTAAAAGGGGTATTAATAATTATAAAATCTAGTTTCTCAACGTATATTCCAGCGTTCTAGATTCTCACCATCTCCACCTTCCTCCTAAAACAGCAACAAGATGTTTGCATGCTGCGTGAACTCTGGAAGCAGTGATTGAGGATGAATTACAAAGATTTCTTCTAAGTATCTATTTAGCTAGTTTACACTGTGACTCTCTAACAGGGAATACAGGATACAACATTTCTCAAGTTCACATGTTAACAATCCCCTCATCCCACTCCACCCCCACCCATCTTTCGTGGAGCACCTCATGGGACCAGTATGCTCCAGAATACACTTTTGGGAAAAGTGATCTATTTAATATCAAGTAGTAGTCTATGATATCAAGGTGGAGTCTTTTCTGAAAAAACAAATGATTACAGAAGTTGATTCAAAACAGTTAGGGGCTTTTAAATTGTAATTTAAAATGAGTGATGGTTTTTGATAATTAGATTTGATCCAGCTTCTTAGTAGAAAAGTAGTTTTTAATCACTGGCAAAACTACTAGGCTTTTGGTGGCCAGTGTAAAATCTGATTTTTCACATATCAAAATAGTTCAACACATTTAAATGTGTTAAGTGATCTAGTTGAGAATATTTTATGAAAAAATAAGAAGTAATTCACATTTTCAGATTGTATTAATGTAATATTAATTCTTGTAAGTTTTTTTTTAATTTACAGAAGAGGTATTCTGTCAGGAGAGTCAAATGATTTTAAAAATCTAGTTTATTTTGAAACAGAATGGATTATGCCATTGAAAACAGGTGATCAGTTTTTGTAAAGCACTTATTTTGGTGTAGTATAATAAAGCGATATAGGAAAAAAGGAGAAGGCTACATTGGAAAGCTATTTAACAAGTGCCTTTTTTCATCATGTAATCAGGTAGGAGGAGCATCTGGCAGTCTGGGGCACTCCTAGCATCTGGTCATAATGGCCTTAGGGGTGTATGACACAGCAGTAAAGGAATTTCACTTTCGGCTTTGGTGATAATTGTGAGAGGTCTATAAGCAGTTTTTTCTTTTGCTTCGCTAGTTCCTCCTTCCCCACTCCACTCCCATTCTTTTTTTCCCTCCTTCTCAGCATCCTTTACCAGTAGCTTGATAAATTGTACTTGGGTAGCTGCTAAGGAGTAGAAGGAACTGTAGTTGTCTTTCCTCCCTTCTCTTTACTTACTCATCTAGTTAAATCATTGGTCATAATGATGTCATATATTTGTATGGAATATTGTGATTTATATAGTACTTCCACAAGATTTTTTATTTAATTCTTACAAAAACGCATCAGGTAGGCAGAGGAGACATTGTTAATCCTCTTTACAGATGATGAAAATAAGGATTAGGGGGATCAAATGATTTGTCCAGTTCACAGCTAAAGGGCAACAGACTGGAATTAAAGCCAGGTATGCTTTTTAATTTTAATAAGATGTAGAATTTGTTTTTCTCCATTACAAAACTAATTCATGTGTATTATAAAATATTAGAAAAAGTAAAAAAATAAGAATGTGAGAAAAAATTACCCGTATCGCCAACGTCCAAAGATAACCACTATTCAGATTTTGATATACTTCTCTTCAGTTTTTGAAATAAATAGGGATATTTAAAATATAATTTTGGTCAAACTGCATATATGCATAATTCCAGTTTTCTTCTGGTTGACTTTTTTATTTATGCATTTTTAAATGTTATTATAAAAATTTTTTACTTGGCCCTTTTCAAAATACAAAAATTAAACTTGCTGATTTTAAAAGTTGAGCTACATGAGAGTCAATCATTCCCCAGTCCGGGGACCAGTGATAACGCCCAGATGTATAGCCTGACACCCTTACAAATCAATATATGTAAATCAAACTCCATTTTTTCTAAATTATATATATAATATGTAAATGTATTATAATATATATAGCAATATATAAATGAGATCTTAATATATATGTCATATATTACATGCTGGGATTATTTTTAGTGTAGTATTTCTTCCTTTTAAAAACTAGTGTCTCTCTCTTTTTCTTTTCTCCTCCCTCCACATTGCAAAGCTATCAGTAGATGGTTCACATGTAGTAACAAAATTTATTAAAGACATAAGTGTTCCAAAGTAGAGGAATGAAAAATAAATCATGATGCCTTCAGCATGTTGAACGTGATTCACGGCCTTTAAAGATGTTTATGATGAGTGAGCTATACTATTAGGAAGCACTAAGTAAGTAAAAAAATCATAGAAATAAATTGGGAAGGAAATACACCAGAATATTGATGGCAGTTTTCTCCAAGTGATATTTAAAAATTTAATAAATATTTATTATTTATTACTAATAAAGAGACAGACAAATTTTGAGGTCGAGATGGGACTCTCATCTGCATATTTGCCCTTGATCTTTTCCTTGACTGTCCTACTCAATGAAGTTCTTTTTCTTTGAACCACTCTCTCCTAGTCTATAGTGATAATTACAATGTGAATTATGTACCAATTTACTTTCTCATACAGGATCCCCAAGGTTTTTCTCCTTTATTAAGCTGTTTATCAATAGATTAAGAAGACTACATTTCAGATGATTGGCCTTCTAAACCTCCTTTTGACTAAATGAACTCTCTGATAGAACATCAAAGGAAAAACATTTGCTTTCTTTGCATTCTGGTGTCTTTCTCATATATTGTGGAGCAGTAATAATAGACATGTTAACAATATTCAGCTAAGTCCTTATTCGTGAGTCATTTGGGCAATTAAGAATACAACTGTGGGGCATTGAATTAAGAAGAAAACACGTACAGAAATCACTGAAACTATAAACCTTACCTTAAAACCTTTCTGGTTGATGCTAAGTTGCAAGACACATTAGGAAAGCTTTTAGGAGCTCAACAAACACAAGGTGCCATGAGGGATCCTTTGCTTAAGCCAGGACAGATCTTTAAATGGTACAAAAATGGATGTTTTTGTCAGTTTATTTTTTAGTTTCTCCATTTCTCTATAATGCATATCGTATATTGAAAGCATTTTACATCTCCTTTTTGTGAGATGTGCATCTTCTGTGACAACAATTTGTCACCAAGACAACCAAACCTTTGCTTAATGTCCTGTACTTTAGTAACATAAAATGCCTGTTGTTTTAAGTACAGGTTCTTCGTTTTTTCTTAGCAGAGATGGTTTGAGTTTTTACTTTTAATGAAACTGAAACTATTAATCTATTTCCTACAAAACACACCTTTCTAAGTGTTTAGAGTCTCAGAATATGATTGTTTCAGGTCTGAGGAGACATTCTTCTCTTCCACTGCCTTCTAAACCTGACACATTAACGATCGTTATCAGATTTAGCTTTTGGTCTCCATCCATCTGTGAAATTTGAACTTCCTTAATCCTGTTTGAAACACAAGTGAATATAAATAAATAAAACATTAAAATTGAATAGGAAAGTGAAGCTATCCATAAAATTCAGCCTATAGAGACAATCAACTGGACAGATCCAAGCTAAGTCATATTTTTAATTTTTTTCCAGTGGTTTCAGTGTCCCTACGGAATATCAAAATTAATATTGATGCTTTCTGCTTCAGATTTGAAGACCATTTTAGATAGATGCCCACATTCCCAACATTCAGCTCTTTCAGGGTTCCATGCCCTGCTTTTTTATTTGTAAACGATGTGTTTTGTTAGGAGCAGTTGTTGCCTCTGTTTTCCATGGCGAATGTTTGTGATGGAGAATAGCTTTTCTGAGACTCCTTCAAAGTCTTCAGTATGAGTCTACTTCTGTCTCAGAGTTGGTTTGTTCTGTTTTCTACCACCAGCAACATAGTCAGTTTTTTGGTTGTTTCATTCATTCAGAAGACTATTTACATCTAGGAAAGTGAGGAATAAAAAAGTGAGAGCATGAATGACCCGATTTGCCAGGACCCTCGTGGAGATTCGTGCTAGCAGAGCTGATAGCGAGGAGGAAGGCACCGTTGAGTTATCTGCCTAGGAAAAATGAGCTACCCCCACCCCCACCTTCACCTTCTAGAGCTCAGCGTCTGCAGTCGTCAATCCGCTTGTATTTGTGTCCATTCAGCATCAGTATTGCCGTGACATTTTGGGTGCCATATTGTGCCAGCTTTGCTCCAAGTATTCAAGTGTATCCCACCCTACTCTCCAGTGACTTGAAATTCACCAGAGCATTTGTATCTTTATATTTTGGTCTCAAAAATGAGGGGGGGAACATTTACGGGTTTAGCTGTTGCCTTTTAACTACTTAGAAGCTGTATTTAACAGCTGGAAACCTCTGGTTAAATTTGTGCTTACATGCACTTCTGGCATAGTCCTATTAAATCCATATGAAGCCAGATATGATTAGGTGCAGATGTGGTGTGCTTCATGATATGGTACAGGGCCAAAGACTTGAGATGTGGTGTTTTACATGGTGACTCACATTATGAATGGATTTACTAGAAAAAAACAAAAAAGTGAGAGCAGAGGTTTGGTCAGCTTCCTTCTGTGGATCTGAAGAGGGGAATCAAACACAAAAGACCTCCTTGTTAATTTCTCAAAAGGAAGGTAGCGACTATCAACCAGGGACCATGACTCTAAGAACTTAGTAAGATTCTCAAACTTGTTTACTTTCTCCCGTCCATTGTTTCTTATTCTCTGTTATCTCAAACTGAGTGGCATTTAACAGCTTAAAAACATAGGATCTATGAGTTTGTCTCCAGGAGCTGTGAGAACTGAGGGAGATTGAGGAGGAAATGGCCAGAAGGGAGACCTCATCTAACTCCTCAAAAATTTGAGGGCTATGAGGACAGTTCTCAAAGAACTGAGTGATAGCAGCTTTAAAAGCTGAAGGAGAGCTCATTGGATTCCTGAAATCTGTACCATAAAGGAAAGAAGCATGACTATTGAGAATTAACTTGAGCTTGTAACAGGCCAGCATTAACAATGGAAAGGTCCGCATGCTCTGGGCCTAGGACCTCTGTGAGTCAGCTTTCCCAGGCTGTTGCTGATTTTCTCAGTGCTTTCTTTCCTCGGTAAGATCACCAAGATTTTCATACTTACTCTTTTGACTTCAGGGCATGTTGGGACTGAAGAAACTGAGATCACAGTCCTTTGTACATAATGAGGCAGGTTGCATGGTGTTTAAGAGCAAGAGTGACCTCTTTGAGGCTCAGATTTTTCATCTGTGAAGAGTAAATAAGAGTATCTGTCTAGTATTGACTGTCAGCAATCAAATTTGATAATTACTGGTCCTATATATATTGTAATTTGTGTTTTTTACTTACATTTCTTGTCTTTTTAATTGATTTGTAATTTTCTTAAATATGAAGATTATATATTAAACCTGTTGTAGTTCTGGTGCCTAGTACTAAACACTGTGGATTCTTAGACTCAGTGAATGGCTTTTTATGAATGCTATATGCCCTTGCTGGAGAACAATAATAGCTAAAACTTATGGAGTGCTTACTGTGTGCCAGTTTAGATTAACAAAGATAATTGCACAACAACTCTGAGGGAAATTGATCATTGCCATTTTATAGATGAGGAAACTGAGGCCCAGAGTTGAAATAACTCAACCAAGTGGTCCAGCTGGGATTTGAACCCAGGTAGTCTGGCTCCAGAAACCACTCCCTTAATCACTTGCTCTACTGGGAACCACCTGGGATCCCTCACTAGATCCATAACTTCTCTGAGTTAGGGAAAGAAGAGGAAACATTCATGTCTGTCTGTACAAAATGGGCAAGTGGTCTACATGGCCTGAGACTGGAGTGATTCTTGTGTGTTTCATGTCCAATAGCAGAGCATGTTCTTCCTTTTCCAGGAAAGTGTGAGAGTAATGTGAGAGTGCAGAGAACAACTTCAGAAGCAAGATGGGTGTGTCGGATGCTGCCATTCTAGCAGTTAACTCTTGCTCAAGAATGCTCTTTTTTCTTCACTGGGCAATTCCCACAAAGAAACTCTCTTGCTCTATTCGCTAAACAATAAGAACAAGAACAATCACAGCAGTAACACAATTATACTAAAAATGTGGATCCATTCATCTATATGCCATCACCATTCAACTATTCAGTTTTTCAGATGGAGGGAACTTACTGCCATCATGTTCATACGTATATTATAGGTTTGTAAGTTATTTTAAATGTTGTTTTTTCCTCAGAAGACGCTTTGGCTGTACTGGGCAGATGGGGCAGTATCATGGGCTGTATGGACAGACAGATCTGTGCTCAAACCTTGCTGTACTGTGTATTAGCTGCATGAATTTGTTCAAGCTACGTAACTTCACTGAGCCTCAGGGGATAATAATGCCTGACTTGCAGGGTTGTTATGAAGATTATGTTTTGAATTCCATACAGTTTATATGAACAGTGAGAGTTATTCAACTGCCCCAAAGTGAGCTCTGCTTGCCTTGCCAGTATGGCTGCCCTCGATTCACTAGACCATTACACAATTATATGTTTCCTTTCGGCTTCACAAATCCGAGCATAAGTTTTTTCAGCGTTCTTAGAAAATTCAAACGGCAACAATATGTGCTTGTCTTGGGCTCTAAAACATAGCACCTTAGCTCCAGGTGCTCTAAGAAACCTGCACACGTGCTGTTTCATGAATCACCATAATTTTTTTATATGTAGCAGAATGATTATTGACTCAGTTGATTCAATGACTTAATAAGAAGTTGCTGGGTTCTAATTAGAGAAATATCCATTGAAATATGCTCTATATTATCCAACATGCTGATGTAAATGCTAGCTACATAGATTAGTATCTAATCAATGAAGTTACTACAATCTTTTGGTTTCCCAGTATTGATGTGTTCTATACAGTTGATGTGATCAACTCTCCTGGTTTCCTTGGATGCAATACTGTCAGTGCTAAAACTAGGAAAGTCCCTGGCAAACCAAGACAAGTTGGTTGCCTTACATTTAAGAGTGAGAGGAATCTGTGTTAAAATCAGTTACACAAATTTATCTTCTGATGTATTCATTATAACTTCAAATAACTATTTTTAGTTAGTTGCTCCTAAATTAAAGGACTGTGAATTTTATTTTCAACCTAAATGTCTAGGTTTTGTATTGTTTTGAAGCTTATATCAGAGTAAGTATAAATTAGCATTTAGAGTCAGAAGAAATTATTAATCTTTTATCAAATTTAACTAAAGAGAAAATTGTAGGTTTCTGTGGTTGAAGACCTAACTAGAAGATGATTTTCAGATTTTATAATTGGATTCCTTTCCAAATCCTTCTACCTCCTGAAAATGGCCAGCTCAATGCCTTATCCCATTATATTACATTATTAGTATATAATTTACAGCTAGAGTCTGCTTTTTGGCAGGTTTTGAGCCATATCTAAATTCTAGAGCAATATTAGGAAAACATGTAAAAAAAAAACCCAAGGGAAATACTCTCCAGAAAACTTTTACTACTTATCAAAACTAAGAGAAAACAGAGAAACTTTGAGAAAAACTTTGAAGACAGAAGTAATTTTCTTTTTTCAGGATAGAATAGATAATACAATGCTCATTTTCGAATAGAAATGCACATAGACTCAAAGATTGAAAATGTGAAATTAGTTTTTGTTCTTTTGGAGTGGGTCTTTGATGCCTCTATCATGCCCATCCTGTTCCCTGCCAAGCCAGTTCCAAATTACCATCTCCTAACGTTCATCATATTACCTCTCCCTTCTGCTTACAAAAACTCGTTCTCAGGAAACAACTTAAAATTAGTTCACACTACTGTGTAATAATGTAAAGTTTAAATAACTATCCATCCCCCAACAATTATGCTTTAACATGAGTGAAAGTCTTAGTCTGAGAAACAAACCTCTAAAGGTACCACTCCAGATACTAAGAATTCCAGGCAGTAGGAGGAAGATGGTGAACCCGCTGTTGCCTCTGAAGTCATACTGTGGAATAATCATTTCTCTGAGTAAAAATCCAAGAGGTGTTGCCTGGTCATGACTAAAGGCCTATGTCTAAGCCCAGGGGTGTAACTGTTAATCACATAACTACTGATTGAATTATTTCTTCAGCTGTGATCTGAAAGTATATGAAATATATTGCCACCTTTGAATACCTAGAGACCAGACTAATTTTTACATTTTCTTCATTCTCCCAGGTTGACTAAAAATGCACGAATGCAAGGCTGAAACAAGGATCTGTCATTGATACAACAGAGAATGATGGCACCCAAGGATGTGCTGGTGAGAAACTTTAGTTTTTGCCTGTCCCCGAAAGCCCCTTGCACCTGTGTGGCAGCCCCTGTTCCTTCCCTCCTGACAGCATCACAACTTGTTTAGGTAACAGGTGGCAATCCCTGATTTTAGGGAAGGTAAGCCCTTCAGCCACCTGAGGGATGATTCATGATCGGTCCAAGCCAGTCTCTTGGCAATTCTATTCCACTTTGCTTCTGACTGATTCAAGGGTGGATATGACCCAGTTATGGTTAATAGGATGAGAAAGGGGCTCTTGGGACACATTTTCTCTTAAATTAATAAAATGCAGAACCTTAGAGAAGGTTCTCTTCTTCCTGACTAGAATACTGCTGTGTGAGGGTATGATGCATGAGCTTCAGTAGACATCTTGAAGTCATGAGGTGACATACCCGAGGACAAAAATACAGTACTCTGATGATGGTGGAGCAGATGACACTGCTGAGTTGCTATACCAAATTTAGAATGCTTTTCTCCTGATTTCTCATTTTTTAAGGTCATTAAAATCTTTATTGTCTAAGATTTAACCAATTGTTCTTTAACTTGCAGCCAAAAGAATCACCAAGTGCTACAATCTTATCATAATAAAATATATTAATATGAACTACAAGTATTTAAAAATATTATGTAAAATGTGAATAGAGCCTTTTAAGTAAGGTTTGTTATATTCATTTTTCTATAACTTACATTTAAGGAAAAATAAGGCCACTTACGTAAAAACATAATTTCATGATAAATCCCTCGGTTTTCTCTTCCAACCAAATTCCTGTTCTTAAGTCTTTCCTATAGATAAGATCTAGAACCACCATTAGGAAGAGAATCTGGATAATTTGTTGTTTTGAATATTTCAGATATATTATAGGCTAATTTTAGTAGTTTGGAACATACATAGGCCCACGGATTCATGTTTCATCACAGAAGTAGCACCGTTAACATCTCCATTTGCTCACTTCCCTCCACACAAACACAGTAATTTAACTGCTAGCCTTTCCTGTTTTCCCTGTTCTTTTTTCCCACACCTTTAGTTTTATTGTTTTTCCTTGCGTTCTTTTTGCCAGATGTCTTTGCTACTTGAGACTTAGCTTAATTTGACTCTCACCTTGTGCTTTCCTTTGATTTCACTTCCCCATCATTTACTTCTGCTTCACATTTGCAACTGCAGGGGAGGAAGAACTATGCCTCTACCCTCTACTCTACGTCCTTCTGGCTGGCCTAAGAATTAAACTGAGATGAGACAGAATAACAGGATAAAATCAAACACAGATTAATAACATGTCTACGTGGGAGGAGAAACCCAGGAAAACTGAGTAACTCACCAATACGGCCGAAACTGCCACCTTTTAAAAAATAATTAATTAATTAATTATTATTTTTTTGAGGAAGATTAGCCCTGAGCTAACTACTGCCAATCCTCCTCTTTTTGCTGAGGAAGCCTGGCCCTGAGCTAACATCCATGCCCATCTTCCTCTACTTTATATGTGGGATGCCCACCACAGCATGGTGTGCCAAGTGGTGCCATGTCTGCACCCAGGATCCAAACCGGTGAACCCCGGGCCAACAAGAAGCAGAACATGCGCACTTAACTGCTGTGCCACCAGGCAGGCCCCTAATTAATTTTTTAAATTGCAGTAACATTGGATTATAACATTATATAGCTTTCGGATGTACATCGTAATATATTTCGAATTCTGTGTAGATTACATCATGTTCACCACCCAACAACTAATTATAGTGCATCCCCTCACATGTGAGCCTAATCACCCTTTTGCCCTTCCCCCCTTCCCCTATGGTAACCACCAATCCAGTCTGCAAGGCTGTGGGTTTGTTTGTCATTGTTTTTATCATCTACTCATGAGTTAGATCATATGGTATTTGACTTTCTCCCTCTAACTAATTTCACCCAGCATAATACCCTCAAGGACCTTCCAAGTTGTCACAAATAGCCGGATTTCATCATTTCTTATGGCTGAGTAGTACTCCGTTGTGTATATATACCACATCTTCTTAGTCCATTCGTCCCTTGATGGTCACCTAGGTTGCCTCCAAGTCTTGGCTATTGTGTATAATGCTGCAATGAACATAGGGGTGCAAGTATCTTTATGCCTTTGCGTTTTCAAGTTCTTTGGATAAATACCCAGCAGTGGGATAGCTGGATCATATGGTAGATCCATTCTTAATTTTATGAGGATACTCCATACTGCTTTCCATAGTGGCTGCACCAGTTTACACTCCCACCAGCAGTATATGAGAGTTCCCTCTCTCCATCTCCTCTCCAACACTTGTTGTTTCCTGTCTTGTGAAGTATAGCTATTCTGAATGGAGTGAGGTGATACCTCATTGTAGTTTTGATTTGCGTTTCCCTGATAGCTAATGATGTTGACCATCTTTTCATATGCCTGTTGGCCATCCATATATCTTCTTTGGAGAAATCTCTGTTCAGATCTTTTGCCCATTTTTTAATTGAGTTGTTGGTTTTTTTTGTTGTTGAGCTGTATGAGTTCTTTATATATTTTGGATATTAACCCCTTATCTGATATATGGTTTGCAGATATCTTCTCCCAATTGTTAGGCTGTCTTTTCGTTTTGTTGATGGTTTCCTTTGCTGTGTAGAAGCTTTTTAGTTTGATGTAGTCCCATTTGTTCATCTTTTCTTTTGTTTCCCTTGCCCGGTCAGACATGGTACTTGAAAATATATTGCTAAGACCTATGTCAAAGAGCATACTGCCTATGTTTTCTTCTGGAAGTTTCATGGTTTCGGGTTTTACATTCAAATTTTTAATCCATTTTCAGTTGATTTTTGTGCATGGTGTAAGGGAATGGTCTACTTTCATTCTTTTGAATGTAGCTGTCCAGTTTTCCCAACACCATTTATTGAAGAGACTCTCCGTTCTCCATGGTATGCTCTTAGCTTCCTGTCAAATATTAGCTGTCCATAAATGTGTGGGTTTATTTCTGGGCTCTTGATTCTGTTCCATTGATCTGTGTGTCTGTTTTTGTGCCATTACCATGCTGTTTTGGTTACTATGGCTTTGTAGTATAATTTGAAATCTGGGAGTGTGATACCTCCAGCTTTGTTCTTTTTGCTCAGGAATCCTTTGGCTATTTGGGGTCTTTTGTTGTTCCATATAAATGTTAGGATTCTTTGTTCTATTTCTGTGAAAAATGTTGTTGGAATTTTGATAGGGATTGCATTGAATCTATAGATTGCTTTAGGAAGTATGGACATTTTAACGATGTTAATTCTTCCAATCCAAGAGCATGGAATATCTTTCCATTTTTTTGTGTCTTCTTTGATTTCTTTCAACAATGTTTTGTAGTTTTCGGTGTACAGATCTTTCACCTCTTTGGCTAAGTTTATTCCTAGGTATTTTATTCTTTTTGTTGCAATGGTAAATGGGATTGTATTCTTACTTTCTGCTACTTCATTGTTAGTGTATAGAAACGCAACTGATTTTTGTACGTTGATTTTGTATCCCACGACTTGACTGTATTCCTTTATTGTTTCTAAAATTTTTTTAGTGGATTCTTTAGGGTTTTCTATATATAAAATTATGTTGTCTGCGAAGAGTGACAGTTTCACTTCTTCTTTTTCAATGTGGATCCCTTTTATTTCGTTTTCTTGCCTGATTGCTCTGGCTAAGACTTCCAATACTATGTTAAATAAGGGTGGTGACAGTGGGCATCCTTGTCTGGTTCCTGTTCTCAGAGGGATAGCTTTCAGTTTTTCTCTGTTGCAAATGATATTTGCTGTGGGTTTGTCATATATGGCCTTTATTATGTTGAGGTATTTTCCTTCTATACCCACTTTGTTTAGAGTTTTTATCATAAATGGATGCTGTATCTTGTTAAATGCTTTCTCTGCATCTATTGAAATGATCATGTGATTTTTATTCTTCATTTCCTTAATTTGGTGTATCACGTTGTTAGATTTGCGGATGTTGAACCATCCCTGAATCCCTGGAATGAAACCCACTTGGTCATGATGTATGATCTTTTTAATGAATTGTTGTATTCGATTTGCTAGTATTTTGCTGAGTATTTTTACATTGATGTTCATCAGTGATATTGGCCTGTAATTTTCTTTTTTTGTGTTGTCCTTGTCTGGTTTTGGTATCAGGATAATGCTGGCTTCATAGAATGAGTTAGGATGCCTCCCCTCCTCTTCAATTTTTTGGAAGAGTTTGAGAAAAATAGGTATTAAGTCTTCTTTGAATGTTTGGTAGAATTCACCAGGGATGCCGTCTGGTCCTGGACTTTTATTTTTTGGGAGGTTTTTGATTGCTGTTTTTATCTCCTTATTGGTGATTGGTCTATGCAAATTCTCCACGTCTTCTTGGTCCAGTTTTGGAAGGTTGTATGTTTCTAAGAATTTATCCATTTCTTCTATATTATCCAATTTGTTGGCGTATAGCTTTGCATAGTATTCTCTTACTATCTTTTGTATTTCTGAGGTGTCCGTTGTAATCTTTCCTCTTTCATTTCTGATTTAATTTATTTGAGCCTTCTCTCTTTTTTTCTTGGTGAGTCTAGCTAAGGGTTTGTCAATTTTCTTTATCTTTTCAAAGAACCACCTCTTGGTTTCATTAACTTTTCTATTGTTTTTTAGTCTCTATTTCATTTATTTCTGCTCTTATTTTTATTATTTCCTTCCTTCTGCTGATTTTGGGCTTTGTTTGTTGTTCTTTTTCCAGTACCTTTAGGTGTGCTTTTAGATTGCTTATTTGGGATTTTTCTTCTTTGTTGAGGTAAGCCTGAATTGCTATAAACTTCCCTCCTAGAACCGCTTTTGCTATATCCCACAGATTTTGGCATGTTGTATTTTCATTTTCATTTGTCTCCAGGAATTTTTGATTTCTCCTTTGATTTCTTCATTAACCCAATCCTTGTTCAGTAGCATTTTGTTTAATCTCCACATTTTTGTGGGTTTTCTAGGTTTTTTTCCAGTAGTTGATTTCTAGTTTCATACTTCTTTTTTTTGAGGAAGATTAGCCCTGAGCTAACTACTGCCAATTCTCCTCCTCTTGCTGAGGAAGACTCGCCCTGAGCTAACATCTGTACCCATCTTCCTCTACTTTATACGTGGGACGCCTACCACAGCATGGCTTTTGCCAAGTGTTGCCATGTCTGCACCCAGGATCTTAACTTGTGCACCCTGGGTCACCGAGAAGCAGAACGTGCAAACTTAACCACTGCACTGCTGGGCAGGCCCCTAGTTTCATACCTTTCTGGTCAGAAAAGATGCATGGTCTTATTTCGACAGTCTTAAATTTATTGAGACTTGTTTTGTGGCCTAATATGTTATCAATCTTGAAGAATGTTCCATGTGCATTTGAAAAGAATGTGTAATCTGTGGGTTTTGGATGGAATGTTCTATATATATCCTCTAAGTCCATCTGGTCTAATGTGTCCTTTAAGGCCAGTGTTTCCTTATTGATCTTCTGTTTGGATGATCTATCCATTGGTGTAAGAGGATTGTTAAAGTCCGCTAATGTTATTGTGTTGCTGTCTATTTCTCCTTTTATATCTGTTAATAATTGCTTTATATATTTATGTGCTCCTATGTTGGGTAAACAGATATTTACAAGTGTTATATTTTCCTGTTGGATTGTTCTCTTTATCATTATGTAGTGCTCATCTTTGTCTCTTATTACAGTTTTGTTTAAAAGTCTATTTTGTCTGATATAAGTACTGCTAGCCCTGCTTTCTTTTCTTTGCCATTTGCATGGAATATTTTTCTCCATCCTTTCACTTTAAGTTTGCGAGTGTCTCTTGTATGCAGCATATACATGGGGCTTGTCTTTTTATCCAATTGACCACCCTATGGCATTTGATTGGAGCATTTAGTCCATTGAGGTTTAAGGGAGCTATTGATAAATATGTATTTATTGCCATTTTACTTTATTTTCTGGGTGTCTTAGTAGTTCTTCTCTGTTCCTTTCTTATTCTCTTGCTCTCTTCCCTTGTGGTTTGATGGCTATGTTTAGTAATACGTTTGATTTCTTTTGTCTTACATTTTTGCTTACTTATTATAGGTTTCTGATTTGTGATTACCGTGAGGATCCTATTTAATATTTTATGTATATAATAGTCTATATTGAGTTGATAGACTCTTTAGCTTGACGTCTTTCTAAAAGCTCTACTTTTGCACTCCCCTCCTCCCACATTTTATGTTTTTGAAATCACATGTAGTTTCCTGTTTAGTGTGTGTTTATCATTACCCTCTTATCATTGAAATAGGTGATTTTAGTACATTTGTCTTTTAACCTTCATGTTATCTTCACAGGTAGTTGATCTGCTACCTTATTATATTTTTACCTTTACAAGTATTTATTGCCTGGGTCTTTTTTGGTTTTTTGGTAATGTTTTTTAATCTCTATTTGTGTTCATTGATTTCCCACTCAATAAGTCCCTTCAGCATTTCTTGTAGAACTGGTTTCTTGGTGATAAATTCCTTTAATTTTTGCTTGTCTGGGAAGCTCTTTAGCTCTCCTTCCATTCTGAATGACAACCTTGATGGATAGACTATTCTTGGCTGTAGATTTCTTCCTTTTAGCACTTTAAATATGTCGTGCCATGCTCTTCTTGCCTGTAGGGTCTCTGCTGAGAAGTCCACCGATAGCCTTATGGGCTTCCCTTTGTATGTCACTTGTGGCCTTTCTCTTGCTGCTTTTGGAACTCTCTCTTTATCTTTAATTTTGGACAGTTTAATTATAATATGTCTTGGTGTGGGCCTCTTTGGGCTTATCTTCTATGGAGCTCTCTGTGCTTCCTGTACTTGGATGTCTGTTTTCTTCCTTAGGTTAGGAACATTTTCATTTATTATTTCTTCAAATAAATTTTCTGCCCCTTTGTCTCTCTCTTCTCCTGGGACACCTATAATCCTATTGTTAGTATGCTTGATATTGTCCCAGAGTTCCCTTAGAGTTTTCTCATTTTGTCTAATTCTCTTTTCTTTTTTCTGTTCTGCTTGGGTGATTTCCTCTAGTCTTTTCTCTAGCTTGCTGATCCGTTCTTCCGTATCCTCTACTCTGCTATTGAGTCCCTCTAATGAATTTTTATTTCCAGTATTGTATTCTTCATTTCTGATTGGTTTCTTTTTATATCTTCCAGTTCTTTGCTGATGAGCTCACTGTGTTCATCCAGTCTTCTCTCAATATCTGTGAACATCCTCATGATATTTTGTTTGAACTCTTTGTCAGGTAGGTCACTTGTTTCTGTTTCATTTAGTGCTTTTTCTGGGATTTTGTCCTGTTCCCTTGCTTGGAAAATATTCCTTTGTCTCCTCATTATTCCTCTTTTTCTGTGCTTATTTCTATGTATTTGGTGAGTTGGCTATGTCTTCTGATCTTGGAGACGTGGCCTCATGTATGAGATGCCTTATGAGGCCCAGCAGTGTTCTTCCCTCTGGTCACTAATTCAAATGATCCTGGAGTGACCCCTTTGTGGGCTACTTGTATCTTTCTTCTGTGGCAGGGTTGTTCTTACTACAGGTACCCAGGGAGTCTAGTCTTTCCTTCCCTGACCAGCTGTTTGTAAATCCAGTTTGGGGAGCCTCAGCACCATTGACTACAAAGTCTATCAGCACACTCCCATTGCAGTTTTCCTCTTAATTGGGTTGGTACCCAGTGTAGCTGGTTGCTAGGCTCAGGGGCTTACAGTTGTGATAGGCCTCAGGCCCACAAGGCTGTTTTCAGTTTTGTTAGGAGTGCAGCTGAGTGGGGCTGGCCCTAGGCACAGGGGCACTCAATTGTTTCAGACTTTGGAAGGTGGGGCTGATCCTTTTTATGGCTATTTGTGAAGCACAGGTCTTCTGCCGCTGATAAGCCTCACCCCCCACAGGACCACACACACTGTCAACACAGTCCTAGTCCATGTACACTTCTCAACCCCCTGGAGCATACCCTGACACCACACTGCAGAGGCCCCCACCTCTCCCCCAATGCCTCCCACAGTTCACCTGGTCCTCACACAAGCCCTGCCCCACAGAGGTGGACACACTTGCCTGCCTGTAGATGGTCAAGGCACCCAGTCAATGCAGGCTGAAAAGTAGCCTGAGGGCTTGCTGTTAGGTGGGGCCCGTCCCTGGGGCAGCTGCCTGCCCTGGCTGAACTGGATTAAATCTGTGTTCTAGTGGGTGTGGCAGACCCCTGGGCTAACAGGCCAAGTGAAGAACCTCAATGGCGCCCCCTGGGGTCTGTGTCAGCATGCCTGGACCAGGTCAGAACAATGGTTCCCACCAATGTCTCAGTCTCCTGAGAGGTCCATTCTCTCACCAAGATACCCCTAGAACCCAGCAGCTGAGTCTCATTTCACCAAAGGACTGTCAGCCTTCTCTCTGGTGATTTTAGGTTGCTGCAATGAGTGAGTTTGTGCGTGGACCCTTTAAGACCTGGGTCTTTTGACTTTTGGCCAATAGCTTTTCTGGGGGTATCCTCGCTGCAGTTAATAGCCAGCAAAGCCAGACACTAAGACCCTCGTCTCAGTTGGGCTGAGTCTGAAGTACACTTACAGCAGTTTCAGCCCTGCTCTGGACCTCACTCCTCCAGGGAGGGCTGGGTACCTTAGGGTCGGTCCCACCTGGCCAGCTGAGAAACTCCGCTGCTCCCAAAGGTGGCTTTTTTCCTCTCCAGCAGGAATTTCTGTCCCTTCTGCCTTAGTCAGGACTGTCCCATGTTGTGGGGATTCTTTTTATCCAGTTTTCAGTCTGGCATAATTTTTCCAAAAATAGTTGTAACCTGGTTGTGTTTGTGGGAGAAGATGAGTTCAGAGTCTGCTTATGCCGCCATCTTACTGAGATCCAAAACTGCCGTGTTATATACTGTCTTCAGCTAAGACAAAGGAGGATTTTTGCATTAGTGGTTTCAGACTTCAAAGGCGAGGAAGGCAATTTGCATGGAGATGGAGATGAAAATGTTTGATAAACCAGTATTTGCTGGGCCGTCTACAGACAATAGGATCCAAAAGGGATATTTTGATAAAATGGACCTTGCGAGATGTCTTTCTGTCTGTCACATCTAGAATTATCTGTGGTTATAGCTCCTTCCTGGGATAGGCCCTTCTACCTAAAATTATTTTAGGCAGTTAGGGGAAGGTCAAAGTTTCTTTCGGAGTCTTTTTTTTTTTTTTTAAGATTTTATTTTTTCCTTTTTCTCCCCAAAGCCCCCCTGGTACATAGTTGTGTATTCTTCGTTGTGGGTTCTTCTAGTTGTGGCATGTGGGACGCCGCCTCAGCGTGGTCTGGTGAGCAGCGCCATGTCCGCGCCCAGGATTCGAACCAACGAAACACTGGGCCGCCTGCAGCGGAGCGCGCGAACTTAACCACTCGGCCACGGGGCCAGCCCCTCTTTCGGAGTCTTTTGTCCTAAAAACATAGTCAAACCAAAGAGACATATTTTGGGATGGTAAAATTCTGATCCTCTACATGGCCATTCCTGATCTGGTCACCAAACCATCCATCTCTCTTCTATACAACCCCAATAAATTAGGGATTCAAATGGGCCAGGCCCTAATAACGGGTGTTCCAGTGTAATTTAGTATCCTGCATAATCTCTGCAGTATCTATACTTTTATAGTCTTTTTTTAGTTGTCCTTAAATACCTGACAAGAGTGGCAGATAGTAGACATTGGTAGAAAGCACAAGAGTGGTAGAATGAGACTGTACTGGAGTTTTTCTCGTGTATGTTTCCCTATGTTACATAATCTGTGAATGAAAAGAATCAAAGGCTCAAATAGTATAGCACTTTGAATTTAAATAAGAATGTGTCTATCTATATGTATCCTAAATTTCTAAAACTTGAAACATTTATAACTACAAAATAAGGTTTGATCATTTATTATGTCCAAATTAGTGAACGCTGGTTAGCCTAATTGCTAGAAATCAGCTTTCTTCTCAATGTATTCCTTTCTTATTTTTTTTCTTACTGAGAAAGATTGACCCTGAGCTAACATCTATTGCCAATCTTTCTCCTTTTTTTTTCAACCCCCAAAGCCTCAGTTCATAGGTGTATATTCTAGTTATAAGTCCTTCTAGTTCTTCTGTGTGAGCTGCTGACACAGCATGGCTACTGACAGATGAGTGGTGTGGTTCTGCAATTGACAACAGTACCTGGGCTGCCAAAGCAGAGCACACTGAACTTTAACCACTAGGCCATCAGGGCTGGCTCTCCCTCCCTATTTTTTGAGATTCCCCATAAAACAGAGTTGTTAGAAATTTTATGTTTCAGCACTTGTGAACAAATGCAGTTACATGACATGAAGTTTTAAAAATTGCTGTTCTGATGCTTCATGGAGAAGTTTCTAAACGTTAAACCTTAATTGGGAAGTGAGGGGTGGGGTAAGAATGGCTTCCAAAAGGGTATGTGCATGGAATGCTTCTGTGGTCCTTGCTAGCATTACAGATTCTGTGCTTGTCTTTGCTCAACACTAATAAATTCTTCATTGCATGAATCATTACAGTTACCTGTCAGGTTCAAGGAATCAACATCTTAGGAACATCTTGGAAAATCATATGAGGAAGAAAGAATTACTAAAGAATAGGTGGGGAAGTGACATTATATAGAATCATGTCATTTGAGAAGAATTGAAATAAAAAATCAAATTAAATAAGTCATTAAAAACAAAGCCCAAGAGAATTTTATAGCACAATAATAAAAAAAAAGATAATATGTTTCAACAAATTAGTTTTTTTGGAAAACCTGCATTTATCACTGTGTGAAAAGTATTAATAAATCCTCCTAGGGAAAATTAATTTTGCTAAGGAAACATGGGGAATTGTAGCACATGCAAGTCTCTTGAAGTGAACCACTAGTGAATGACAGTATAATGAGAAAAAAAAAGTTAGTTTCTGAAATCTCAATAAGTAACGCTTTTTTTTCTCTATTTTTTTCTTTTTTTTCCTCCATTTTTTTTTCCACTTTAACAAGGAGTCCCTCGGAAGCACTCTTTTACATCCCCCCCCTCCCCCCATTGAATGAAGAGCAAACTAGTCTCTCAAGGAACAGACAGACATGATTGCACAATCTAGGTGAAACTAATTTGACTGGACATTAGTGCTGTGGGCAAACTTCCCCTCAGGACTATGGTGAATTTGCTTTCTTGGGCAAAGTGTCTATTCATAAATGCAATAGACACTACTAGGTGAGCATGTAGAGGTCTGGAAGTTCATATGGAGCAATGGAGAAAGCTGTTTACAAGGCTTCTCCAAATCTATCTTGATTTAAGAAGCTATGACGAATGGAATATTATTCAGTATAACAAGAAATGAGCTATCAAACTATGCATAGACATGGAGGAAACTTTAAATGCATATTACTCAGTGAAATAAGCCAATCTGAAAAGGCTACATTCATATTATTTCAACTATATATATATTCTGGAAAAGGGAAAACTGTGAAAAGAGTAAAAAGATCAGTGTTTGCTGGGGGTTTTGGAGGGAGAGAGGGATGAATAGGAATGAGTACAGGGGACCGTTAGGGAGGTAAAAATATTCTATGTGATACTCTCACAGTAGATACATGTCACATTTGTCAAAACCCCTGGAATATACAATACCAAGAGTGAACCCTAATGTAAACTTTGATTAAGAATAATGGACTTTAGTCAATAATAATGTATCAGTATTAATATTGGCTCATGAGTTGTGACAAATGTACCACACTAATGTAAGATGTAATAGGGGGCACTGGCTGGGGAATCTAGGGAATGTATGGGACTCTATTTACTCTCTGCTCATTTTTCTGTAAATCTAACACTGCTCTAAAAAATAGAGTCTATTAATTTAAAAATCTTATAATAATTTTAGCTGCAAAATAAAAGCTTTGAAGAACCTGAACTATTCAAATATATGAGTCAGGACGAGCTACACTCTTATTAGCAATAAATCCTCCATCTGGATAAGATATGCCCAAACCTTATCAAAGCAATACTAATATGCATTTATAAGGAACACCTTGGGAGGAAATGAACAAAAGGGGGCTCAAGATGAATGAGGGGGATGCATAAAGAAGTGAACACATGTTGAGGAAAGAAAACATACAGAAGTAAATCCTTCCAAAGTTTTATAATAGAGAAATTTTAAGAAATGTTTCTTCTTTGCATTTGACTGGCAACATATATCTTGTTTAATCATAAAGACAAAGTTTAGAAGGTAGCATGAGGAAAAGGCATAGTTAAGCTATAGTAATAGGGTTATGGTAGAACAATTTCCTTTTTAAAAATGACTTCTTTCAGTGTTATGTTTTTATATCATTTATTATTAGAAGTTATTTATGCTCATAGCTGAAAATTTGGAAAAGAACATTATAGAAAACATTTGCCTCCTATGATAATTTTACCCAAATATAATCAATATCAACATTTGGTATATTTCCTTTGAATCTCCTTTTTCATTTATTCTTCGTTTATTCATTTATATTTTCTCAATATTTTAAAAAATTTTGGCTATCCCCCTGTATTAGTTTCCTAGAGCTGCAGTTACAACTTGTTGCAAACTTGGAGGCTTAAAACAAGAGGAATTTTTGGTCTCACCATTCTGGAGGCCAGGAGTTTGAAATCAAGGTTTCTGCAGGCCTGTGCTCCCTCTGGGCCTTTAGAGGAGAATTCCTTCCTTGACTCTCCCATTTTCTGCTGACTCCTGGGATTCCTTATCTTGTGGCCACTTAACTCCAATCTCTGCCTGCCTTTTCACATAGTCTTCTCCCCTTCCCCCATGTGTCTGTCCTCTGTGTATCTCTAATAAGAACACTGGTCATTGGATTTAGGGTCCATCTGGATAAGCCAGATGACCTCATCTTGAGATCCTTAACTTAATGACATCTGCAAAAATCCTTTCCCCCAAAAAATTCACATTCCCAGGTTCTAGAAGTGTGGATGTGGGCATATCTTTTGGGGGGCTACCATTCAATCCACTATACTACTAATATTGAAAGTTACTGGGTGAAAGAGTTTGATTTTTTTAATGTTAAGATTCCTGCTATAATATATCTCACTGGTTCTAAGCTGCTCACATTTTCCTTTTCGTCATCTCTCCAGTTCACGTGCACTTTACACATAATGGCATATCTTGTTGCTAGTTTGTTTTCTTTTTTAGTGGTACTTAAAATTATGCTGTACCTTATACTCAGATTAGATGGACTTTTAAGAAAAACCCTTTATTGGGGTATGATTGATATGTAAAAGCTGTACATATTTAATGTATCCAACTCAATGAGTTTGGGGATAAGTATACACCTGTGAAACTATCACCACCATCAGTCCATAAAGATATCCATCACCTTCCAAAATTTCCTCCTGCCCCCTTTATAATTATTATTTCATGTGTGTGGTAAGAACACTTAACACAAGATCTTCCCTCTTAGCAAATTCCAAGTATATTATACAGTATTTTTAGTTATAGGCATTCTGCTATATAGTGAATTTCCATAACTTATTTATCTTGCATAACTGAGACTGTACTCTTTGACTATCATCTCCCCATTTTCCCCTCCACCCAGCCCCTGGTGACTGCCATTCTACTTTCTGCTTGTATGAGTTTGACTATTTTACGTTCCATATATGGGTGAGGTCATACTGTATTTCTCTTTCTCACTCTGGCTTATTTCACATAGCATAATGTCCTCCAGGTCCATCCATGTTGTTGCAAATGGCAGAATTTCCTTCTTTTTTAAGACTGAATAATATTACATTATATGTATATACCACGTTTTCTTTATCCATTCATCTGTCAATGGACGTTTAGGTTGGTTCCATATCTTGGCTATTGTGAATAACACTGCAATGAACATGGGGCTGCAGATATCTCTTTGAGATCCTGATTTCAATTCCTTTAGATAAATACCCAGACGTTGGATTCCTGGGTCATATGGTAGTTCTATTTTTCAACTTTTTGAGGAACTCTGTATTGTTTTCCATATGGGTGTACCAATTTATATTCCCAGCATCTGTGTACCAGGATTCCCTTTTCTCCATGTCCTCGCCAACACTTGTCTTTTGTTTTATTAATAATGGCCATCCTAACAGTGTGAGGTGATATGTCATTGTGGTTTTGATTTACATTTCTCTGATAATTAGTGAAACTGAGCACCTTTTCATATAAATGTTGGCCATTTGTATGTCTTTTTTGGAGAAATGTCTGTTCTCACTCATTACCAATTTTTTAATCGGATTCTTTGGTTTTTTGCTATTAAGTTGAATGAATTCCTTGTATATTTTGTACATTAACTCATCAGAAATATGATTTGCAAATACTTTCTCCCATTTCATAGGTTGCTTTTTCATTTTGTTGATGGTTTCCTTTGCTGTGCAGAGCTTTTTAATTTGATACAGTACCACTTATTTATTTATGTTACCTATGTTTTGGTGTCACATATATATCCAACAAATCATTGCAAAGACCAACATAAGCGAGCATTCCGCTACATTTTCTTCTAGGAGTTTTACAGTTTCAGGTCTTACATTTAAGTCGTTAATCCATTTTGACTTGAATTTTGTGATTGGTGTAAGATAAAGGTCTAATTTCATTCTTTTGCATGTGAATATCCAGTTTTTCCAACACCATTTATTAAGGGGAGCATCCTTTCCCCTTTGTGTGTTCTTGGCGTCCTTGTTGAAGATTTAAGTCACTGTATATGGGTAGGTTTATATCTGGGCTCTCTATTCTATTCCATTGGTTTATGTGTCTGTTTTCATGACAGTACCACACTGTTTTGATTACTATAGCTTTGCAATACGATTTGAAATCAGGAAGTGTGATGCCTCCTGTTTGTTTGCTTTAATTAAATGCCTATGACAATCCTATGATTTTGGTGCTTTTTTTTTATGGCTTTTTTGGGGGGGGCGGGGGAGATTGGCCCTGAGCTAACATCTGTTGCCAATATTCCTCTTTTTTTTTCCTTCCCCAAAGCCTCCCCAGTACATAGTTGTATATCCTAGTTGTAGGTCATTCTAGTTATTCTCTGTGGAATGCTGCCACAGCATGGCTTAATGAGCAGTGAGGAGGTCTGCGCCCAGGATCTGAACCAGCAAACCCTGGAGGCAGAGTGCGCAAACTTAATCACTCGGTAACAGGGCCAGCCCCTCCTATTTGTTTTCCTTGCTCTTTTTCTTTGGCTATTCTGGATCTTTTGTGGTTCCTTATAAATTTTAGGATTTTTTTTTCTATTTCTGTGAAAAATACCAGTGGAATTTTGAGAAGAAATGTATTGAATCAATTGTAGATTGCTTTGGGTAGTATGGACCAAACAGCTTTGAGAAAAAGTTGTATCAATTTATATTAGTATCAATAATTTGAGAACAGTTTTCAAATATGGAGTAATTTTTAACTGCCCAGTAGAAATGGTAAGCCATAGTTTTCATCTGCATTTATTTGTTTATTTTGACTACTTGCTAACCTTTTATTTTTGTCATTTTCCCTTTTCTATTAAAAGATTAGTGTTTTGTTTTAAATGTGTTAATAATAAGCAGGACATTGAATATCTACCAAGTGCTTGTCAAGTACCACCCCGTGCAAAGCAGACATTATTTTGGTTATTTTCTTCATGAGGTAACTGATTTGTAGGGGTGATTTATATATTTTCTAAAAATTTTAACTTTATTAGTCTTTGGGAAATGTTTTCTGGATTTTTTCTAGTTTGAGAACTGCCTTTTCCATTTGTTTATATTTCTTAACATTCCAACATGTTTTTTGTTTTTTGTTTGTTGAACGTGGTCACTGTTACTGATTTTTTTCTGTAAACATTATGCTCTGGAAGACCTTCCCCTCCCCCAAGATCCATTAAATATTTATTTCTATTTTTGTCATGTCTTTTTATAATTTACTTCTAATATTCATCTCTTTGGTTGGTTTAGAATTTTGTTGTCATTATCGTTGCCCTGTCCTGGGTTAGGAGTTTTCCCAAATACCTGCTTTGCCCAATACCATTTAAAAAATTATTTGTCTTTTACTTACTGGCTTGTGATGTTTACTTTATACTATACTAGGTTTTACACATGCCAGGGTTTCTTCACAGATTTTGCGGCTATTCTCAATATCTCTGTGATGTGCGTATAGCAGAAGTACATTATTAATCACTGCAGCTTTAAAATGTAGTTAGCATTTTGTAGGACAAGTCTCTCCCAAGCATTTTCTCCGTCTTCATCCATTCCCACACAACCTCTCATTACCCTTTTTCAGAATTTCTTTGGTATTCTTAATTGATCATCCAAATAGATATATTTTAAAGTATTTTTTCAAGTTCTGCCTTCATTCAAAATCTTTTCATCTTTGGACTGAACTTTGGTTAAATTCTTAAAATGATTTTGGACATTGGTTTGTACAATAGTTCCTGTTCTCATCTAAGTTATTTTAAAATTGATTTGATAATGGCTTAAGAGTATGATAAAAAATATATAATTAATAATTTTTGTAGCCAAATTTATTTGTTTTTTGTTCAAAATATTATTTATTGAATATCTATTATGTGGCAGCCACTGTTTTGGTCACTAGGAACAAAAACTTGAATAAGACAATTATGTGTCTGCCCTGTAGTATTACATTCAAATTGGGGAAAATTATAGTAAATATGTTAATAAATACATATAATTTCAGGATGTGATCAGTGCTGTGAATAAAAATAAAGCTGAGTAAGGGGCTAGGCAGTGAATTAGGGTGAGTGTTATCTTATAAAGGATGGCTGGGAAAATCCCCTCTGAGGAGCTGATATCTGACTGCAGAGAGCAGTGAGGGACAGAGGAGAATCTGGAGGAAGCATTTTTCCAGGCAGAGAGAATGGCAGGTACAAGGACTCTGAGGAGGGGCTGAATATGGTAGGGTCAAGGAATGGCACTGCTGCCCGAGTAGCTGGAGTGGAGGGCACAAGACAGAGTGGTCAGTGTGAGAGGGCTAGAGAGATAAGTGGGGCCAGGTCTTTTATAGCCTTAAGTGTTACAAAAAGGAGTTTGGATGGACAGGGAGCCATTGGAGGGTTCGAGTAGGAAATGAACATGATCTAAATTGTATTTTTAAAGATTCCTTTGGCTTCTGGGTGGAGAAGAGAAACCAGCTAGAAGTCTCTAGCTTAAATTCAGATAAGAGATGATGACGGCCCGGGCCCAGGTTGCAGCACTGTGGTGATGAGAAGTGATCAGATTCCATATAGGAATTGCTGCTAGATTATATGTGTGCAGGGGGAGACAGAGAGAGGTAAGAGGGACTCCTAGGTGTGGGGCTGAGGGCCTGTGTAATAGCACCTTTACTTGAAGGGGAATAGCACTAGGCACAGTTTCAACTGGCCATCTCAGTAGAGAGGTCAGTGCCTACTATATGGGTCAGGAACTAAGCAAATATTGCAACTAGAGATATGAATTGGGATGTCATCAACATGTAGATGGCATTTAAAACCAAGGAACTTGATGAGGCCTCCCAGAGAGTGGGTGTAGAGCCTGAGCCCTGGTGAAGGCAAGGAAGAGAGAAGGAGCAGGGAGAGAGGATGCATCAGGGCCAGCCAGTGAAATGGGGAGAAAGCCAGGAGGCAGTGATACATTGAGAGGTGACTAGGACAAGGTTATGAGGAGGAGGGAGTGCTCAATTGTGTAAATGTGTTGGGAAGTCCAGTAAGGTGAGGACCATGAATGGAGCATTGGATTTATGATGCATACCATTGCTACTCTTAACCAGATCGCTTTCCCTAGGGCTGAGCTGTGGGAAGAAAAGCCTACTAGTGAGTGGATTCAGGAAAGAATGGGTGGGAAATAATAGAAAGAGAGAATATAGACAACTCCTTAGAGAAGTGTTGCTATGAAGAGGAGCAGAGAAGTGAGTCTGGAGGTGGATTTAGCATCAAGGGGGCCCTCTGATCTGAGTGCTGATGGCAATGATCCAGGAGAGGGGAAGAGAATATTGCAGGAGATAATGGGGACACTTGTAGAAGCCAAATCCTTGAGAGACAAGTGTGATGGGATCTTATTACAAGCAGAAAGTTAGGCTTTGGGTAGGAGAAGGAATTTTTATCACACTTTTATTTAAGGGAATAATCTCTATTTTAAGCAGATATGATATGTAGCTTATTCTAAAATGCAGACTGTCTCATTGCTCATTCAGGTGTTTATAATGATATGCAGGTAGTCTTTGAATGTAAAAGTAATGCATTAATTGGCAAACTTGCAAACTTTCTATGACGGCATTGTTTGAATTACCTTATTTGCAAACATAAAAATGAAAAAAAAATAAATCCTTCAAATCAACCTCTTAAATGCAATTTGTTCTGTTCAACTGAGGTCTCCAGGCATCTGCTTAGTATTCGGTGTACATTTTCCATCTTCAGTGGACACTTTTATTTTATGATTATCCTCTGCTTGAATGTGCTACTGTACTGCAGGGGGAACCTATAGGGAGACAAATAACAGATTGCTGCATTTTGTGGAAAGCCTCAGGCCTGAAGTTACCAGCCTGCAGGGGCATGAGCTCCGCATCCCTGGAAACCAGGTGCCGGGGAATGGTGCCCCTCCACACAGGCACTGCTCCTTCCAAAGCATGGAGTTTTCAAATTTTCTTCTTTTTTTTTAATGAGCACATGCTTAAAAAACTGAAGATTACCAGGGATTTTCTTCTTATATTAGCACTTCCAGCTTGTGGTGGTCTGTGGCCTACCAGAATTTAAATGAGGATGGGTGGGAGGGGTGGGAGCAGAATAGAGTTACTAATAGAATAGTGTTTTCCTCATTAAAATAGATTGTCTGGAATCCAATTCCAGGTAATCTGTCTTGGAATCAGACAATGTGGGTTGCCTAGAATGATAATGATAATTATTTTCAGAAATTTCATCAGCATAAGTTAATGTGTTTGATGTATCTCTTTTAAGCTTCCCAACACATTTTCTCATTATTAGGAGAAAAGTGAGTGAAAGTGACACCTGATTCACTTTTTATTTTGCTCTCTGTGGCTCTCTTCGTGAAGCTGGTGGGCATATTATCACTCAGATTTAGACTAAGCCTCTAGTTGCTGTCATGAGGATTGATAGCTAAGTATTAGAGGGGACATTTAGCAAATCCCAGCCTCTCAACCACTTCTTTTCTGTGTAAATCACCAGAATTGCTTTCTGATATGATGGCTGTGACCATCTCAACAGGCACTGGTGAGAAATGCATCTACTCTGCCACCCACTGCACGGGGTCTCGTGGATGATGCTGTTCACTATAGCCCAGAGGAGACAAAGAGCCTTCCAGGGCTTCTCTGCTCCCAACACAATCAGCTAGCCTTTGGAAAGCTGAAATCTATGTTTATGAGAGGGTCAAAATATCAGGAGAAGACAGAGAAATGCACAATTATTACAGAATATTCAGAATATTATTACGTAAATGCACAATTACAATTATGCACAAATCTTAAGGTTTTAGCACCTTAAAATAATGAACAGCATTTGTTTGTAGCTATTTTCCCCCGAGGATAACTCTGATGTCCTGGAGACAGGCAGATTTACATTCTGTCTTGGATACACCAGTCCTCCTTCTTCTTGTTTATTATGTCTATTGGAGATGGTACTAGTGCCTGTAGCAGTGGAGCATGCCAAACCTATTGCCAAGATGCATAGATTGGACAACTGTTAGCCATTTAGTGTAGTATTGAGCCTGGATGCCAACAGCAAATGGCATATGCAATATGCCAATATGCAATAGCAATAGCAAATGAGTAAAGGTACACGCTCGTATCCCAAGTAGAATTGTGTGGTTAAAAAGCGTTGTCTTATTGATGTGGTGGTAGGTAAGGAGATCTGAGATTTATTCAGGAAGTACTGGCATTGCCCCTGAACTTCATGCATCTTCTTTCATTTCATTCTCTCAATAATTTCTTCGTACATCTAAATAATCTGTCATATACCAGGCATTAGGTAAAGCTGTCAGATATATCAGTGAGCAAGATGGACATACTGCCTGCATACTCACAGCCTGCAGTCTGGTGAAATACACAATGATGAAGAATTAATACCACTGATTGCTTGATTCTTATTTTACAGGCATTGCAGTAAGAATTTAATTCATCTCCACTTTACAAATGAGAGAATTAAGGCTTATGGAGGTGAAATAACTTGTAAGACTGAACCTAGGTCTTTCTGTCTCCTTCAAGGACACTGAATCCCAGTTTTCTAGTTAACAGCTATGTGATTCTGAGAAAGTTGCTTCATCTTTCTGAGTTTCCTGAGATGATGAATGAGGACAATAAGATCCCTTCCAGCCATATGGAGCTTGCATTTCACCCATTCTACATCTTACCTGTGGTTAGATGCTCCCCATCCTTCGTGTCTCCTTTTAGTCATCACTTCTCAAAAAAGGCTTCCTTGACTGCCTTCTCTACCCCCCAAGAATCTTTTGAGTGAATATGTTCTATTATGCCCTTGTAGTATTCTCTTCTCATAATACTAACTCCCTGCAGTGTAGCTGCCTATTTACTTTCTTTAATGCAGAAAAGATGGAGAGGGTGGACTGAGGAGTCAGCTATGTTTCATCAAGTTTTGCTGTATATAGGTAATAAGTTCAATGCACCCTCTGCTACATTTCCAAACTGTGCCACATCTGTCTTGATTCTACCATTTTGTGAGGATAAAAGAGCAGGTCTGTTTTAGTCTGTCTGGTATTAGGTAAGATGGCCTGTGAGTGAAAGCTCAGTGAAGAAAAGTAGTTAGCATGAAGCCAGAGCAGTGGCTAGAGAGGCAAGGCAGGGCAGGGCAAGGTTGCCAGTGGCGGGCAAGACTTTACAGGGAAGTGCAAAGAGCTCTCCACTCCTGCCCAGTGCTTCACACCTACTGGCACATTCATTCAACACCTCAGTCCGCAGACTGATATATTTTTGATGAGGGAAAAGTTAGGGAAATCCTGGAGAGTCAAAACAGACAGAAGACACAGTTCTTCTATCCTGAATCAATGGGACTATTTGGGCCATAGCTTTGCCTTCCTGCAACCACGGTCCAGTCTGGTGCAAATCAATATTTGTTGATGCATAATTTCATGGAGCAGGCTTGTGTTTTCTATAGCAAGGTTGTCTTTTAATAAGATGACCAAGCACGAATTTATAAGGCAAACAAATGAAATAAAACCTTCCAGATGACCACTGGAAATGTTCCTTTTTTTTTTTAAACTCCAATACAGACCTTTCAGTGAAATGGCCTGACAGTTTTATGCGTTCCTTCCTGTTTAGCATGGCAGTGAGGGATGGAATTTGGGCTTGTTCTGTCTGAATTTAGGCCCACCATGACCTGTTGAAGTCACTTTCTCAAAATAAAGACAGACTTATATAATAAACTCTTAAAAATCATCCTAAACTAGGAACTTCATAGCATTTTTCTTTTCACCTGTGATTTTTTTAAACTTATAGATTATAAAAATTTAAAACCAATGAATTACAACTGCTATGCTGTCCAGAACATGGATTATCCTAAAAATATGTAAAAATGTATTATAACCTATTTGAACTGGGACTGTATGGGGATGAGGGGGTGGGGGGAGCATAGAGCCTCCAGGGAAACTAGAGTCATTAAAGAATAAGTTTTAAAGGTTTTTTCTTTTTTTATCATTACTCAGCTAAAGAGAGAATCAAATAAGACTTTTTCCCCCTGGAGTGTGCTGAACTTAACCACTAGGCCACCCGGGCCAGCCCTCAAATAAGAATATTTTTGAGTGGCCACAGCAAGCCCTGTTATCTGAGAGAGTTCTAGGGGTTTTCAGCTAATTGGATGAATTTTATTAAGAGAGTAGCTTTCCGCGCCCTTTTTTTTTTTTTGGTAGACTGTATTATTTAGAGTAGGTTTAGGCTCACAGAAAAATTGAGCAGAAAGTACACAGAGTTCTCATGTACTTCCTACTCCCACACATGCACACGCTCCCCCACTATCAACTTCCCCCACCAAAGGGGCACATTTGTTACAATCAGTGAAACTACATTGACACATCATAATCACCCAAAGTCCGTAATTTACATTAGGGTTCACTCTTGGTAAACCCTAACTCTTGGTGTTGTACATTCTATGGATTTTGACAAATGTATAATGACTTGCATCTGTCATTGTAGAATCATACAGAACAGTTTCACTGCCCTAAAAGTCCCCTGTCCTTGTCCTATTCATCCCTCCCTCCCCACTAACTCCTGGCTGCCACTGATCTTTTTAATGTCTCCACAGTTTTGCTTTTCCAGAATGTCATATGGTTGGAATCGTACAGTAGGTAGCCTTTTCAGATTAGCTTCTTTCACTTAGTCATATGCATTTAATGTTCTTCTATTTATTTTCATGGTTTGATAACTCATTTCTTTTTAGCTTTGAATATTATTCCATTGTCTGGATGTACCAGTTTATTTATCCATTCACCTACTGAAGGACGTCTTGGTTGCTTTCAAGTTTCAGTAATTATGAATAAAGCTGCTATAAACATCCACGAGAAGGTTTTTATGTGGTCATAAATTTTTAACTCATTGGGTAAATACCAAGGAGCATGATTGCTGGCTTGTATAATGAGTATGCTTAATTTGTAAAAGACTGCCAAATTGTCTTCCAAAGTGGCTTTACCATTTTGCATTCCTACTAGCAATGAATGAGAATTCCTGTTGCTCCACATCCACAACAGCATGTGGTGCTGTCAGCGTTTTGGATTTTCTCCATTCTGATAGGTGTGTAGTGGTATCTCGTTGTGTTTTTTCCATCCAATTTTGAGAGTTGCCTCTTCAATTTGGGAGAGAAGCGTGGGGTCCAGATACCAAATCTAACTGAGACTAGAGAAGGGGGAGTTCGCTGTGAGGTTGGAGGAGGCACAGTGGCAATTTCAGTCTAGAAGATGTCCCTGGGCTTGGTGAGTTTTTCTCAAAACTCAGTTTAGAGACCAAGGGACTAAAAAGAAGGTCAATTCTAAGCTATGGGAAAAGTTGGAGAAGCTATGAAAGTTTATAAATACACTGTTTTCCTCAACTTAGTAAGGTTATACATGACTTTAGTTTGTGAAACCTGATGTACGTGTTTAGAATTGGCATTACAAAGCACACATCAGCTCTCCACAGTTTTATGCTTGCATCACCAGTGGTCCTTTGCTCACCAGGATCTCAAACTATGTGTTCCCTTACATTTTGGGTGGATTTTATCCACAGGTATCTCAACTGGACTCTTGCTATACCATTCCAGTCACCAGGTGTGATCAGATTAAGAAACTAACCAATGCCATCTCAAAAGAAAAGAAACCAAGGTCAGGGTCTCTCTATAAACTATCCCGAGGTGCACAGTCCCTAGGCTGTCCTTTAATGGCCTTGAGCAAAGTAAAAGTTTCAGGGAAAGAGAGAAGAATGAGTAAGGAAATTTCTCATTTATTCCCTGTCAACGTTCCCTCTTTCCTTTGGGCCACAGGCCCCTTTTAGGAAGACAGTCCATTCTTTGGTTCAGTCAAGTGCTTAATAGGCTCAGCTTTGACAGAAAACTCATTTGTTCTTATACTATAGTATACTTTAAAATTTTGCAATCTTTTTTGCCATTATGCCCATTTATATGATTATACAAACAGTCCTCACTTTGCAGGGCACCTTTGTACAGAGATTCATGTATATTGAAACTTTGTCCTTGTTTTACATGGTTCCATGTATCTAAGATTTGATTTGATTTAAGAACTTCATACTTCCTGGGGAAAGTTGTCACCATGAGGCATGATATCCCTCATCTTCACATTTCTACACCAACTCATACTTGCATTCATCCACAGGGGGGAAGTGTCCCTCTTCTCCCATGGACCGCAGCATCACCTGTACTCTGCATCCCACCCTAGGGGAAGAGAGAATCAATATTTCAAAATATCCTCCATTTAACACGTTCAGTGATTCACTACTTTTGTATTCCCTGTGTCTGTCACTTAGTAGGGCTTTATTCTCTTAGTTTTGAAACACTGCTCTCTCCTGCTTTCCTTCCTTCCACAGTGTGTTCTTTTTTCTTTGTTTTGCTAGCTCTTCCTCTGACTACCTCATTTGGAGTAACTCAGGAGTTGGTCACAGGCTGCCATCTTTTCCATCTCTAACCTTTGCCCCTAAGTGATCTCATCAGTTCCCAAGGAAGTGAGCTCTGTTGTGCTGATGACTCCCACATTTACATTGGAGGCTACATCTCTCCCGTGAGCTCTTTACTCTCATGTCCAAATGCCTGCCTGACATTTCCCCTTGGATGTGTCTCAGATTCTCCAATTTAACAGATCCAAAATGGAATTCTGGATTTTTCCCTTTCCATGTCCATTTTCTCAAACCCCTGTTCTTCTCTTCTTCTAAAAAGTACAGTGTTCTATCAAGTTATTCAAGCCAAAAATCTAGGAATCCTTCCTTTCTGATAAACTAGATATTACACACATTAGCAAGCCTTATTGATTCTACCTTGAAAATATATCTGAAACTCTCTTCTTCACCTCCTGTCCACTGCTACTTAGTCCAGGCCTCCACCATCTCTTGCCTCTGACATGTCAACCTCTAACTGGTTTCTCTACTTTCACTCTTGTCCCTCACCCTGAAAAGAGTGCCCCCATCCATTCTTCAAACAGCAACAAAGGGGATCTTCTCAATGATAATCTGATGATGCTTTTCCCTTGCTTTTAAGATCCTACAATGGTTCTCCTTATATTTAATATAATATTTAACCTTCCTTCCATGGCCTAGAATGTCCTTCATTATCTTGCTTACTCCCCCAACTTTACTTCTTTCCACTCTTCCCCTCACTTGGTTTGCTCAAAAACCACTGCCATTATGAAGAAGAAAAGAAGGAAGGAGGGAGGGAGGGAGGGAGAGCAAGGAAGGAAGGACTATTAGAATTTTATGATGAGGAACTGAGGCCTAAGGAAACACAGTTAGTAAATGGCAATAAGTAAATGAGTAAGTAAACACAGTAAGTAAATGAGACATACCCTCAGCTCTGTTTTATTCTCTAGAGTGATCCTCTTTGCACTGCTTTATTTGGTGTAATATAAGGCAAATACAAAAACAAAACAAAATAAAACCTCTGTAATGTATAAGATCTAGAGTGTTTTTGAGAAATTAATGTGATTTGACAATGGAGAATTAATTCTGAATTCAGATGGGCCTATCATTTACTCACTTTGCAACT
This sequence comes from Equus przewalskii, assembly GCF_037783145.1. Lineage (NCBI taxonomy): Eukaryota > Metazoa > Chordata > Mammalia > Perissodactyla > Equidae > Equus > Equus przewalskii. Next base: position 35,207,228 of record NC_091839.1, on the reverse strand, counting down.
GTAAGCATGCTTTGAGCCTCAATTTCTTCATCTATAAAACTGACACAATAAACCTACTTCATAGTGTGGTGTAATAATAAAATGATAATGCATTTGCATGCTTAACATGTTGTAGTACTCAAAATCTGCTAGTTCCCCTCTGCCCTCTGTTTGTTTATGTGTGTTTCAGGTGTTGGCCGGCTATCATAAAATCAATGACTTTCCTTGTCCAGTGATAACAGCAACAACACCTCCATTACTGTCACAACTGCCATCACCTTTCAGTGAGTTCCTGCTCTGTTCCAGGCTCTGTAAGGGATGCTTTACATACGTCACTTCCTTTAGCCTCCCAACACCTGAGTCTGTGTTTCCTGGAAACTTCGGCAAGGTGTTTCTTCAAGAAAATGTTTCCATAGGCAAGCACATTTCATAAGTGTAGAAAATTATATGTTCCTTGTGGAAAGTTGTAATATGTAACTTTAACTAGAAAATTAAAGATCTTGGGTAGTCTTGTATTAAACAGTGTTTCATTAACTTACATATCACTATGGAAATCATCTCTCCATGAGGAGTGTCTTTGTTTGTTTGTTTGATGTTTGTGCTTAGCGACTGCTTACATTCTGCAGCCCGAATGTTCTTTGGGACACATATTTTGACTCTGTGCGCTGGAGTTCTGTTAATGCTGCTTAAGATCAAATGAAAGTTTGATAAAATTTTGCTTTCCAGACAACATTATCTTTTTAAATATTTTCACCATTGAGAATTATTCATTGTTATCTTCTCTATTCGTTTGCTACTATGATGGGTTCGATTTCTTCTGCTGTGAAATCTATTTCCTCCTTCCCTCTTCACAGATCATTCTGTTGGTCATTATAAAAGTCACCATTTCTACAGAGTGTAGAAAAAAAGGAAAATTTGAGAGAGAGAGAGAGAGAGATTAATCTGTATAGAATTTGGGGAGAAAACTTTGGGAGACAGTGACTTTTAATCTAAACTATTATATTAAATTAAATAGATTTATTTTCATTAGAATTTTAAGCTATTGCACCAAGTGTGAAAATAGCAATGATTTATAGAGCATTAATGTTTTGTTCAAAACTTATTTTTCCTTATGATATAATTTTAATTTTCTTTACAAAATTTGTTCAATTTCATACATGATATAATCATATCTCAAGGCAGGAATTGCGAGGGTTAAAATGAAAGGGAATGATAAAATAATATAGCTTTTTAGGAGCTCCTTAGGACAGGGATCTTGTCCTATTTGTATTTGAATAGAGAAAAGCCATGACAGTGTCTGACTCAGAGTAGGTATTCAATAAATATTTAATAAATAAATGAACTTCTACACCATTAAAATAGGGTCATAAGTCCTAAAACCACAGCTGGCACATAAATCTGCTGCCTAAATCTCCTTGATAAGTACTCTAACGCCCCAGTTTCTCATCTCTTTTAGAACTAAGGTTGGGTTCTTCTAGATTCAGTTGGTACAATAAAGAGTGTCCAAAGGTAGTCATTTAAATTATTATGCTTTTTATCTTTTTAAAAAAGATCAGAATTTTGTTCTGACAATTTTTGGAAGGATGGCTGTTATTAGGCAGATTTGAACAATTGTTACTCTTGTATAGATATCAAAATATTGTGAAATAGACTCCTGTTTGTTCAGGCTGCTATAACAAAAATACTGTGTAGACTGGATGTCTTAAACAACAAACATTGATTTCTCACAGTTCTGGAGGCTGGGAAGTCCAAGATCAAGGTACCAGCTGATTTGGTGCCTGGTGAGAGTCAGCTTCCTGGTTCATAGACTGTCGTCGTCTCACTGTAACCTCACATGGTGGAAAGAGCAATCCCTCATGACCTAAGCACCTCCCCAAGGCCCATCTCCTGATACCATCTCATACTGGATTAGGCTTCAACATAAGAATTCAGGGGAATTCAATACACAAACATTCAATCCAAAGCAAGACATTTTTGTTTTATTATTAGAGACAAAACTCTTCCATATTTCCTTCATGTTTTCTTCTTGGGGTTCTTTACTTTGTTCTTCTTGTTTCTTTATCTAGTCTTATGATTACATAGGTGCTAAGATTTCTTTTGTCCATGCTTTCCAGGAGCTATGAAACAGAATGGCTGAATTAAGAAAATACTAGACAATATGTTCAAAGAAGATAATTTAATTCCTTAGGAAACACATATGAGTTAAGTTACTTTTATAACTGTGCAAAGTAGTAGATTTGGGGGAATTTTGGTAAGCCCAGGCAGAGGTATGATTCAGCCAAACCTGGGTAGTGACTTTGCTTTCTCTCCACGATGAAGTTATACCTTTTTGGTGCTAAATTTAGTTCAAGAATGAGGTGAGGGGACTGGTTTCAGTAAACAAAATAATATAACTGTTAATGGAAAAGTTTTTCCAAGTGCAACTATAAAAGGGAATGGTATGATACTATTTTGCTAGAAAATCTAAATAGCAATTGCATCGCCCCTTCAGGAGCAATAGGGGCCAAGGAAAGTGTGTTAAGATATGCTACATCTGCCCTTGCTGGTGAGGTCACCTGGCTCCTGAAAAGACTGACATCTTCAGCTGAATAAATTGGATACTTGGTCTAATGTATGTGTATGGTAGCTGTGGGGGTTGTGTGTTTATGTACATATGTATGGTCTTTTCTCACCAATTTGTGACGTGTGAAACACAGCAAAATGCAATGTGAAAACTAAGTTTAAGAAGAGAATTCTGCAGGGCAATTTATTCCTGCATACGTAAGTATATTAACAAAATGCTCACAAGTCATTATAAGAAATCTACGTCATACTAATAATTCAAAAATTTTGACTAAACTGAAGAGTCATAGAATGTAAGGGGTGAATATGTCGTCCCCTTTCAAGCATTAGCTTGCTCACCCCACCACGTGAGTGGAAACCTGACCAGCTGTGGTAGCAGCTCCATTCATTGCTGACAGTTTGTATGCATTAAAAGTCTTCTTTATGTCAAGCTGCTGTCTATATCTCTACAACTTCCATCACCCTCTGCCCTTTGGGGACACAAAGAACAAATTTAATTTCTGTTCTGTATGGCAGCTGGCCATTCAATTATTCATTCATTCGTTCAACAGACCTTTATTGAGTAGCAACCATATGCAGGCACTGAGAATTCAAAGGTCAAAAATGCCAAGCCATGTTCTCAAGAATGTCACAATCTATTACACTGGCCCCTTGAAGTTTCCACTCTACAGGATAAGGACTCTTGTTCCTTTTGTCATTCCTCATGTGTCAAGTTCCAGGCTTCCTTCCTACTCTTCTCTTTTGAATGAGTTGGAGCTTATCAAAGTTCCACAAAGTGTGGAGTCCCAAGCTGAAAACCACTCTATAGGAATTGCTTGACCAGAGCAGACAGCACAGACTCTTACATCTCATGTTCTGGATACTCTGATGAGATCATGCAAGCAAACACATTTGTTTGTCAGTCACATTACACGTGACAGCAATGATTTTTTTTTCAATTTATTGAATTAAATCCAAAATTGTTATCCTGCCTTGGGCCCTGCCTAACCTACTTCTATTAATTTATCCACCACTACTCCCCAATATGAATTCATTGTATGTTTTCTTTCCTATATATATCTTTGCCACTTTGTTCCCTCTTCCTAGAATACCTCCATGGTGACCTGTTTCAAAGCTAAATGTTTTAAAAGGATCATCATTGATGCTTTTTTTGTTCCTGAAACATTCTCAATCTCCCCCTGCCATGTCTAGAAGAGTGCCTGTCAAATTAGTTGAAGGCTTGCTATGGACCATGGCTAGGTATTGAATACCTTATGTGTCATTTGAATATAACTCAGAGTCCACACTCATAATCAATTCATTCTCACAATAACTGTGTGAGAAAACAGATAACTGATAACTTTTATTAATGCAGATAATAAAACCGGGCCCTCCATTGCTTTCTTACTATGCAACTGCTGCTGCTTGTACTGCCTGAGTTTTATAGGAATTATCATACCATATCATGCATGTTGCTACGGAGAACTTTGTTATTTTAACCCCCTATCTGATAGTTCCTCTTAGAGAGCCAACTGTCTCTATTTAGGAAAGCATCCTAACAGGGGAATGCTTTAAGGGAAGATATGAAGGCATACTCTAGAAGAAGCCAGTGAAATAAAAATAAAAAAACTATTTAAAGAGATTAAAGAGAATTGGGGCTTGAGGGGTAAGCAAGAGAGAGAAGAGAGGGTAAAGAAGGCAGAGTATAGTGGGAAAGTGGGAAAATGGGGAAAAGAGACCAAAGAAAAGTGGCCAAAGGACTTTTGAGCACGGGGATCTGTCCAATTCCACAATCAAGTTCTTTGCTGTTTGATTTTGTGGTATAACACTCATTCCCTTATTGCCACAAAGTTTCAGTAAGTCTGCCACCTACCAATGCCTTGTGTGAGCAATGTTTCAGTTGAAATCAAACACAGGGGACTGCACTGAAAATCTAGGCAGTGCAGGGCAGAAGGATGGCGAGGAGATAAGAGAGTTCAGCAAGAACAAGATTATCAGAATCAGGAATTAGCCTCAGAGTACAAACCTCATGTATTTCATCCCATTTTATAGGAACTCTCAAAGGATAGAGTTACCCAGCCAACATGTGGGTTGCATTTACATTTCTGCCTGCCAACTAGACATGAGGCAACTTGAGTGCAAAGACTGTGGTTTCGATTTTGGTGTCCCTCGTGCCTAGCCCTCAGATTTCCTCATTGTCTGCCTTATTTTCAGTTTCAAGTTTCATACTCAGCAGTTTTTGAGCTGTTATTCAAATGTTTATCATTTCCAGGGAAAATTCTCATTTGCTAAATGTCTAAAGTTTAAGATCATATTTTTGAGTGTATTGTTTACACAAATACAGTATGTTTTTCATTAGTAACCGTGAAAAACACCCAAATATGCCATTTCCAATCAATTCTGATTTTCTTGTTATTTTATGTCACTTAGGTTAACATCAGTATTATTTCTCCTTTTTCACCCACGAGATTCAGACACATGTTTTACACGGAGGTTAACCTGAAACTTCTTCCCATTTAGACCTTCTTAGAAATAATACTGGTTTAGGAAAAACAGTAGCAGTGAAAACCTACTTCACAGGTCAAGTGGTTGTTCATGAATATATCTTCCAGGGTCACAACACATAATTTATTCTCTGTGATCTATTTCACTGTCAACCTAAGTTTATTAAGATTAACTTTGAGAATTAGTTTACTATCTACTTTTGATAGCAGTTAGGATGGCTGTGGTACTCCTGCTGACAATGTAGAAGTGGAATTAATTTCTTCATGTATTTATTATGGTCAGAGATTTTGACTTTAATGTTTGAATAGAAAAAAATAAAATATAGTGAAGGCACTGAATTAGTAAAATGTGTTTAAGATAAGCCAAACTTATCAATACTGCCCACTGAGAAAGGATGACAAAATTTGCAATTCATGAATTTATTCCTAGTATCCTTACAGAAATAATTTAAAAATTGTATCTGCATGAATCATCATTATATTTATATCCTACTTAGCAGAATACTAGGTGGTGATCAGATAGTTAGAACAGTGGACTATGAATCATGGACACTTAGATTCTGGAAGTGACACTGCAGCTAATCAGCTGAGTGAACTTGAACACCTTGCTAGGTCTTAGTTTGCTCAATTGTAAAATGAGAAGGGGTTTTGCAGTCTTTCTCAGTGCTGATAATATTTATAATTCTCAATGAGAATTTCTCATGGGAATTTAAGTTATTATCTACATTTAAAGACTCTTCATGGCAAGGATTTCACTTAAAGAAAATACTTTTGAGCATACTGATAACATATTGAAGTACTAAGCTAAGAAGTTTTGCTTATTGCAGAAGTAGACTTCATAGTTCCAGCGGCGTGTTATTTTCAGAGGGTCAAATATATCACAACTGCTGGACTTTTAATGCCTTGCCTAGGAAACACAGCATCTTCTAGAAACAGCAATTATTTATTTATTCATTTTAGTTATTTTCACTTTACACTGAAAAGCCAGGCTGTAAGTCCAGGGAGAACCGTAGAGAGAACAAAACAAAGCTCCAGAGCAGGCGTCGTTAGAGAGGGCAGGCAGAGACACTGTAATTTATCTTTTGCTTTGGTCCTCCACCACTCCTTCTTCTGTGTGGGGAAATTCTTTTTGGCACCTCACCCATTTTCATTCCAAAATGTCTTATTCTTCTCTTTAGGGTTTAAAGAAAATTATTTCATCCTGTCTGGCCAACTCACAGAGAGTGTTTTCCTAGAATAATTGCCTGAATGGTCACTTCAATGTGGTGTGGATCATTTGGAAAAATCCCTTTAGAAGCTTCCACTGGGAAGGACCCCATTTGTCAAAGACAGAGGACTAAAACAGCCAGTGAATGGAACTCCCAGAAGATCTGTGTCTTCCAGAAGAACAAATAGATAAATTCTGAAGTTTGAGAATGGAGATGGGAGGATAATGGGGTTAGGAATGGGGACACTTGATCTTGAAATACATAATCTGTGATTTAAACGGAAATGTTAGTATGTGAAAGCTTAAAAAGATATTTCAAAATGATGCATTTTGGTGTTCATGTCGTATTCTTCTTTTTCTTTGCTTTTCAAAATTTAGTGGAGTAATCTATTTATATAGGTTATAAACCTTGGTCTTAATGTTTGGAGTGAGGATAAGTCTATGTAGGACTGCTAGATAAAGATGCATTTTACAAATTAGAGTTTAAACATGGAGAGAAGTGATGAGAATGAGGCCTTCATTATGACACATTCATTGCAGGAGAGCCAACTTTCAAGGTTAGCACAAAGATTTAATTTCTAACCCCCAGTTCCATTCTGACCAATGACTCACTGAATTGCGTCTCTGTATCCAGGGGGTGAAAAGCAGAAAGGTTTGATCATTGATAACAGAAAACATGGCTAATTTGAGGCACAAAGGTATTTTTATACTATAGTAAATTTTGGCATAAATTACCTGATCTGTTGCCTCAGACTTCCACTCCTCTTTGCTTGTGGTCACTTAGTCATTGATTCAACAACGTATTGTCTCTTCTGTTTCTATGAGATCTTTCCACTTCAGAGACTTTAGGAAAAAGTTTTGGATATTCAGACAGTTCAGATTAGTACTTGAACATTTGTATCATATGTAGGTTGATTCTCAGAATTCCTTAGGGAAGTTTGTGAGTTTTGTGGTGGAAGGGAGCATAATTTTTGGTCCCTCTTGGAGATTGAAACTATTTTGAGTAAGATCTTGGGTTGCTTTATTTCTTCTGATCCTGATAGATGGAACATAGTGGCATGAACTGGAAGTAGTCTGAGACCAAACCAAAAGTCGATTTTCAGTCTATGTGGAGTTAATGTGCCCATCTTATTCAAGTCAATTTAATTCAACAATATTCATTGCCATGCAATAGGTAGGCTTTGTAGGATATTAAAAAGAAAAAGATATGTGAAACAAAATAGGTGTGTATTAGTCGTGACTCTGTTGATTGCAAATGTTAGAAACATAACATGAACTAGTTTATGCCAAAGGAAATTTTATTAGAGGTATACTTGGTTCTTCAGCAATTAAAGGAAGAGAATTAATGAATTGTGAAATAGGTATAGACAGAACTGGATCATCTAAGATTAAAGAACAAGTAAAAGCAGAAACTTTACATTTCCAGGACACTCTGTTATCACCTCTCATCTTTTATCACTCTGCACCTTAGTCTTGTTCTCTCCTTTGAAAGACCAGCTTAGTCCACATGAAGCAGAACATGGACACCAATAGCTTCACTAGTGCAGATGGGCCTTTTTTCTAAATTTCAGGTAAAAAACAAAAACCATACAAGAACTCTGAATGGCCTGGTGTGGATTATGTACCCTCTAGGTATCTATGGCCTGATAGCTATATGAAGGTGGTAGCTGATGCTGAATCTGCAGCTGACTTTAGAGCACTTGCCTTTTTAGAAGCTTGTGTTCTATTAGCTACATCAGGGCAGGTAAAAAGGAGTTGGCCCTGTGTGAAAATTGTGCTATGGAACTGAGACACATGCTCAGTGAAGAGGGTATGGGCAGGAAAACATGTCTATTGAGAAAGAGAAATGGCTAAGGAACTTAATAATCTAAGCCTGAACACTAGTGAAAAAAGTCTCCCTTTAGAAATGGTAAGCAGTGCTCTACCCTGGTACAGTTTCAGTGATTGAATTTGTACTTCCTGCATTGTTTAGGAAACTCAGTTTTAGAAACTTACCTAAAACTATCCCCTAGCTTTCTAATGTCCTGGATATCTTGACAGAAGCAAAAGCAAATCCTCTCTTGATAGATACACAAACCAGATTCCCATAGATAGAGCACAGCCAAACATGAACTCATGATCCAAAATTACAAATCATCTGAGGAAACAAATTAGATAAGCTCAAGTCAGAAGAGAAAAAAAGGCAAAATAAGAAACAAAACAAACAGCAGAAGTTAACCCTCTAGAACCTCAGCACTGATATTATTGGATATAGAAAATAAATTTGTTTAAAATGCTTAAAGAAATAGAAAAGGGAATTAAAAATATGAATATATAACAAGATTTACAAAAATGGCTAGGAAGATCTGAAAAAAACCAGACAGAACTTCTAGAAACATATATCTTTGTAATTAAAAACTAAGTTGATAGACTAACAGAATATTAGATACAGATAGCGAATTAGTGAACTAGAAGATAAATCTAAAGAATGTAAAGAGATTACCCAGACTCCAACCAAAATTTATCATACTCACAGGTCCTCGAGACAGGAGGCATGACACATGCAGGGCCACATGGAAAAGAAACCAGGGTGGTTAGGAGGCAGAGGCAGGAGCCAAGGGAAGGTTTAGGCCATTGCCTTTCCTGCAGGCAAGACAGGTTGTACAGTTTAGTACTGGCTAGTTTGAGTAATTTCAAAAGACTGTGGGCTACAGAAGGGGTTCTTAGTGGCCTGGTATCTAGCCCTGGGATGATTAAGGCAGAGGAATATTGCTTCCTGGGTGTAAGAACCAGAGAGAGGAGGTTTGGCTCTGAACTGGTTAGTTTGCATATCAAAGGCACACTCCTTGCTGGGTGCTTTGCTATCTCTAAGAATTAGCTAGCCACAGGATGGGACATCTCTCTCCAGCCGGAAAGGATTTTTTAGATGTCAAACGTCATAATATACAGAAAATTTTTAAAAATATTTAAAATATGCAAATAAAGTAGAAAGACCCAAATAAAAAGAATCAGGCATTTATAAACTAGAAGAAAAGATGCACTAAAAAGGACCAATAAAACAAACAGGTTATTGAAAAGATTACATCAGTTAAACAGAACTCTGGCAACTTTGATCAGGGCAAACACAATTAGCAATATTTGGAATGAAAATAGAGGATAATTAAATATATTGGAGACGTTACACAATACACAGCAAAAACTTTAATGTTGAGAAATTTGAAAACTTAGATAAAATAGATCATTTTCTAAAGTGTGTCAAAATTGACTCAAGAAAAAGTAGAAAATCAAAATAAAACTATAATCATTAAAATAGATGGAATCAATAGATGACAGTAGAGTGGGATATCTCATGTGTCACCATTTTGGTTGTCTGGGACTATATACTTTTTATAGACAACTGAGTCCAAAATGGAGGTGTGGCCATAGATGGTTTGTTAGTTTCACTTTGGTTGGGGTGAGAGCTCAGGAGAGATTAGTGAGGAGATATTACCTCACACAAGTGAGGAAATAGAATTTGAATTTATTAGGGGCCGCCCCATGGCCAAGTGGTTAAGTACACCCACTCCTCTTTGGTGGCCCAGGGTTTCATTGGTTCAGATCCTGGGTGCGAACATGGCACCACTCATCAAGCCGTGCTGAGGCAGCGTCCCACATAGCACAACCAGAGGCACTCACAACTGGGGGGCTTTGGGGAGGAGAAGAAGAAGAAGAAAAGATTGGCAATAGATGTTAGCTCAGGTGCCAATCTTTAAAAACAAAAAAAAGAAAGAGAGAGAAAAGAATTTGAATCTATTAAAAGCTTAAATTAACCTGCACTCTCAATGATGCTGGTCTGATGCTTTTCCTGGTATATCAGCAAGGCAGTATAGGTGATAAATACTGTAACAAATCCATGTATTTTTTATAGGCTTTGCTATCTTAAAGGAACCGCAGATTGGAAAACGGCAGAAATTAACTCTCTTGATGCCATATATAATTTTTCCTGGCTAGGCTGTTGTTGACCTTGAACTTTTCTCCTAAGAGTTGGACCTGTCTGGAATGAGTAGAACAGAGAGTCAGTATTCATGTTTACAGATGATTTGCAATTCCTCTTCTCTGATGGGTTTGTCCATATTTTCTGCCCATTTACTTCTGGGCTTATGGTTTCCTAATAATTTCTAGGATAATTTACATTAGACATTCATATTAACCTTATGTCTGTCAGTTATATTGCATGTATTTTTCCAGTCTATCACTTGTAAACATTTGCCATAACATAAATATGTATTGTGTCAATGTTTTCCCCTTTATAGTTTTGGGTTTTCTCCTTTAAAAAATTCTCTTTTGCAGTGACACAAACACTGCCCTAAAAATCTTCTGTACTCGAAAGTACATTTTTGACAACGAAAAGAATTCAGCCTAACTCCAGTATAGGTTGCACTTTGGAAGTTTCTGTTCTTCACAATTGAATTTTCTGTGTTCACAATGAGAGTTGAATTATTTTTATCCCAAATTAATCTCTCACAACTTTCAGATTTGGTCCAGTGTCAAGATTCAAAGGGGTGATAGTCTTTTCCTGGAGGTTTTTTCTTCTTTTTAAAACATTTCTGTGGATATTATTGCTCCTCCTCCTCTGAGGTTATGGTACTAGTTTCCTCCTTGGCAATTGAGAAACACTCTTGGGCAGAAATCTGTAGATTTGTTTGTCTTCTTGAGTTGAAATCAAAAATGAAATCTACAGAGTTTGGGCTCATTTTTCTTTACAAGGCTTGCCTGCATTTCTGGAGCCCATCTGGTTTCCTCCAAGCGGGTTGCCCTTAAACTGTAACGAATATTCTGTTGGAATGTGAGCACTGACAAGGGAGCCTCAGCCTCGTGCAACACCCTACTTAGCCTAAGTAAGCCAGCTGGAATACACAGATGTGACCCAGCGTCACAGGTTTACCCCTGTCAGCTGCCAGAAAGGTGATCCATTCTGATTGATATGATTCTCTGAAAATAAATTATTTGACTCATGGAATTTCTTTGATTCTTAAATGTAAGTTGGGTTTAGCTTCTTGGAATGTAACAGTAGAGTTAATTAAAGTGTTTCTGCCAATTCTCCTTAATTCCACAGCATAATTTTTCAAATAATGTGTTTAGTTCATATTTTGAAACTTTAACCACTTTAGAGATCTTAATTTTATTTTTTGGTTTAAAGTTTGTTTATACTCATTTCTTTCAGTATTTCAAGAGGGTATGATATTTAACCAAAGGCAAAGAACATAATGCTTAGCATTTCTTTCTAATTTGGAATGGATAGTGAGGAACTGTGTCAAGAGTAGTGTTTTAACACTATATGTCGTGTTCCCCACATGTTAGTTTAGGTGAACAATAGCTCTGCTAATCTATCTGAACATTTGTTTGACATGAACCACACTACACTCTGTGACAGATGGGAGAGGTCCAGCTGGATGTCAGGTCTCATTTGGTTATTGGTCTTCTAGCAGCATGTTATGAGGTTAAGTGCCTACAATAGGATAGATAATTCTCAGAGTTGTAGGATGATAGGCAGTAATGCTTGGAAAGTCTTCCAGATAGAAATTATTAGAATAGCATTCTATAGTCTATCTTCTTCTCTTGGAACATTAATGGGTTGATTTTCATGGCAGAGTTTGCTAGCTGTTCCTATATCCATTGTTTAGAAACAAAGAATCCTAATTCTTAGGTATTCATATTTGCTCCATGATAAAAGACTTCATCTCACAGGCTTCCTTAAATCTGGGTATGGCCATGTGACTAATATTTAGTCAATAAGATATAAGCATAAGTGTTGCCTGGGAATTCCTAGAAGTCTTGTTAAAGAAGTCTGTTTCTTTTTTCACGCCCCTTTCCTTCATCCACAACCTGGACAAAGGAGGTTATGGCTGGATCTCTAGCATATTGTTTGTAACCTGAGAACAAAGCCCATACTTTTAGTTTGTTGGACATGAGCACTGGAAGAGGCCTGGGTCTTTTATGTCTTCCATTGTATGAGAGAGGAATACATTTCTATTTTGTTTAAGCCAGCTTCTTTTCCTATTATGTGAAACCAAACGTTGCTAACTGTATGGTAGGATTTGGTACTGGAAGTGGAAGGCTACAATAATAAAAATTAAAATGGGAAATGGCGTAGTGGAAGCAGTTGGGTAGTGGTTGGTGCAGACACTGTAGTCTAGAGAGACAGTGACCACTTTAATGTAATAGTAAAACATAGACAAGCTATCTTCTCAGAAGGCATACCACCTACTGACTGAAGCCAGAACACGAGGAGAAAAGTATAACACATTCAGAATCTGAGAGAGTGTTGTCTGCTACCTGATACTTTCAGAGAAGTCTTAAGATAGAGACATCGAAGCTGAATTTAGATAATCATCAAGCAGAACTTGCAAAACAGAAGATTTTCTCCTTTACTAAAGGAGGAACTCTCTACCTTTGGCCCCAAACTGGGAGTCTATAATTTATACCTTTACAGGGGTGAAAAAGTCATCTGCTTCTGTGTCCAAACTGAAGCAGCAGTGGTAAAACTGAATCCTTAGCAGGTGTTAAGATTGTGGTTCTTTATGGCTCCTTGACCAGGCAATGGAGTCAAGCTTTTAGAAAAAGGTCAAATTAAAGGGATAATCTGTACTGATTCAGCAAATGGTTAATAAGCACCTATAATGTTCCTAAGTGCTATTGGAACAGAAAGGAGAAAAAGAAAACAAGGTAAGGGGAGAAGATAGGGGTGCCATTGTACATAGAGTGGGTGTGGTAGTCCTCATTGGGAAAATGACATTTACCTCCAAATTTGCAAGAGTTGAGAGAGTGAGTCCTGTGGCTCCCTGGGGTGAGAGTATTTCAGGCAGATGGAGTAGCCAGTTTGAAAGGTCCTAACTTGTGCCAGTAGGCTCTTTAGAATGGCAGAGGCCAGTATGATTGGAGAGAGTAAGTCAGGTCAGAGAGTTAATAAAGTAGAGAGAGACCCTGTACAGCCTTGCAGACCACTGTGACGATGTTGGCTTTTGCTCAGGTTGGGAGCCTTTGAAGAGTTTGAGCAGAGGAGTAAGTTGATCTTATTTACTTTTCGAAAGTGTCTCTTGTGATTACGAGAGTAGTTGGTAGAGGTACAAGGGAAGAAGAAGAGTGACTATTAGAGGGATATCACAGTATCCAGGATAGAGATGATGGTGATCTGCATCAGAATGTACCAGCAAAGGGGGTGAGAAGTGGTTGGACGCTACATATCTTTTGAAGGTAGAGCCGACAGGATTTCTTAGATGTCACCTTCCCATCCAAACTTACTTTTTCCAGATGACTTGAGGCAGTGGCCATTTATATAAGACTTTAAATTGGTGGACTTTGGGTAAAGCAGATTTCCCTCCATAATGTAGGTGGGCCTCATGCAATCAGTTGAAAGCCTAAATAGAACAAAAGACAGAACTTCCCAAGCAAGGGGGAATTCAGCAGCTGACAGCCTTTGGACCTGAACTGCAGCATCAGCTCATCCCTGGGTCTCCATCCTGCCAATCCATCCTGCAGATTTTGGACTTGCTGGCCTCTACAATTGCATGAGCCAATTTTTTAAATAAACTTTTTCTCTCTATATGCACATTCTTTTGGTTCTCTTTCTCTGGAGAACCCTGACTAATACAGGAGGATATAGTATTACTAGCATGTGAGAAGTTATAAAAAGTTTTCTTTCAAATGTTAATCTCATCCAAAACACCCTCACAGAAACTTCCAGAGTAATGTTTGACCCCATATCTGTACACCATGGCCCACCCAAGTTGACACATAAAACTAACTACCACACCTCCAAAGTTTATGCAGGTATTTATAATACTTTAACTCACTGTTTCCTGATGATCTCAAGTATAGATTCATGATTCTTCTCAATAGAGTAGTTTAAGCAGCCAAAATAGAGTTGACTTTAGAATTGGTACATATTTTCTATCCTCAATTCATAAGCTAAAATACAAATTCTCAGCTTGACATTTGAGACCCTAAACTCTTATTTCCCTGCAACAGCTCCCATTGCTGTTCCTCTTCCAATTTACTTCTCTTCCTTTGCTGCTTGCTAGGCTCTGCCTGCTCTCTGTCTCCGTCTGTCTGTCTGTCTCTCTCACACACACCAGCCTATTCTCTAGCCACATCTAATAACTCATTTTTTAAACTAACCACAAACTGTCACATCTGTACATTTGTAAATCTCGCATACTATAAGATGCTTTTCCTCTCCTGTTCACCAATTCTATCAAGTCTCAATACAAATATTGCTTTCTCCAGGAAACTTCTTAACACCTGTGACAAAATTAATTGCTTTAGTCCCTATATTCCTTTGGCACACTGCTAATCTTCTATGATATTACTATTATAGGAATTACCATTTGGACTCTTATGTGATTATATGTATTATGTCTTCCCAATTAGGCTGTGGAGTTCATGAGTACAGACAGTACATCATCATAATACTGGCACAGTATCTGACAGGTAGTAGATACTTAATAAACATATGATCAGTGATTGACAAATGTATAGCTTTTAGAATGTTTATCAATTATAAGTAGGTTCACTACGTAGAATTTAAAAACTCCAAAATGATTGTAACTTAAAAATCGTAAAAGCCTTTTGTCCCTTCTCTTACAAAAAAGAAGTACAGAGCAGAGTGATGCCAGCAACATGGAGGTGTGAGCTCGCCTGGGACTCTCTCCCCTCCAAATTACAACCAAAAAGAGCAACTGCTTTCCAACCAAAAAAAATCTTAACAGAAATCGTCAGAGACCCACAGCAGCCAGGTGACAGGGGTGGAGAGGTTGGAGCCTCCCTCGGAGGAGCTAGAACAGGGTAGGAGAGAACTTTGCTCCCTCCCCTAGAGACTGGGATGGCTGCCATGGGTGAGGGAAGGAGTGAGGAAGGGGCTGCACATCCAGGGATGGTCCAGGACTCCCACCGTCCATGCAGTGGAAACCCTCTAATGGGGGAAAGCTTTTGCATGGGGGAACCCCAGCAAGCCAGGGTCCAGGGAGACCAGAGACCAAGAGCTGATCCAAATCCAGGTTGGTGCTCAAGAGAAAGTGCCCCTCCTCCCCCAACCTGTGCTGTGTGCCGCCATCACAGGTGAAGGCGGAGGGCTCAGAACACGCTGCTCTCGACCCCCATCTAGTGGCAACAGGCTGTAACTGCAACCGAATAATAGCATCAGTTGCAAAAACCGCTAGTCTACCATCCAGCAAATGTAGAAAAGCTCCAGTCCAAAAGGAACACAATAAAAACACAGAATTATGTCCTGAGGACTTGGAAATAGGTAAACTAAGTGAAAATTAGTTCAGAATAGCTATCATCAAAATACTCAATGAGGTAAAGGGAAATATAGAGAAACAAGTCAATGAGTTCTGGAGTTAATTCACAAAAGAGATTGAAACGTTAAGGAAGAATCAATCAGATATACTAAAGATGAAAAATACAATGGATCAGATAAAACACAATACGGATTCCCTGAATGCCTGTGTAGACACCATAGAGGAGCAAATTAGCATAATCGAAGATAGACAGGCTGCATGGCTCCAGACAGAGGAAGAAAGAGAACTAGGAATTAAAAAAAACTGAAGAAAATCTCCAAGAAATAGCTGACTCAATAAGAAAATGAGACTTAAGAATAATTGGAATTCCTGAGGGTGTGGAAAAGGAAAATGGAGCAGAAAGTGTGCTCAATGAAATAATAGAAGAGAACTTCCCAAATCCAGGGATTGAGAGAGAAATATGTGTGGAGGAAGTTTTCAGGTCTCCTAGATTTGGCAATGTAAAAAGACCTACTGCAAGGCATATAGTAGTAAAAATGGCAAAAATGAATGACAGAGAAAGAATACTTGGGGCAGCAAGGCAGAAGAAAATAACCTACAAAGGAACGCCTATCAGACTTTCAGCGGATTTCTCTACAGAAACCTTACAAGCTAGGAGAGATTGGAGTGACGTATTCAAAACTTTAAAGGATAAAAATCTTCAGCCAAGAATATTCTATCCAGCAAAAATATCCTTCAGATATGAGGGAGAAATTAAATCCTTTCCAGACAAACAAAAGCTAAGGGACTTCATAGTCACAAGACCTCCACTACAAGAAATCCTCAAGAAGGCTCTCATACCTGAAAAAAGAAAAAAAGGAAGAAAGGGGTCACAAAACACAGAGTAGGGAGACAGATAGAATTAGAATGGGATAGCAAATATTCAACTATAGCATTAGGATAAAGGGAATTAAATAACCAAAGCAAAGACAATCTTATCACTCTAACCACAAACTCACAGCACAAATTGGAATAAGAGATGAAAATAATAACTTAGGAGGGGATGAGGAAAGGAACTGAAACAGTCTAGGCTAAGTAAGAGACCACCAGAAAATGGATTACGTTATATGCGAGATTCTGAGTACAAACTTCAAGGTAGCCACTAGACTAAAAAACAGAACAGAGACACAAAACATAAATAAGGAAAAGTCTAAGAAACCCAGCATAAGAAATTGCAGAAGTCAATGGGTAGGCTAAAACACACAGGACGAGGAACAAAGGAAACACAGGAAAACCAGAAAATGAGCAACAGAGTGACAGCATTAAGCTCTCATGCATCAATATGCACCCTCAATGTAAACAGATTGAACTCTCCAATAAAAAGACACAGAGTGGCAAAATGGATTAAAGAACAAGATCCAACAATTTGTTGCCTCCAGGAAACACACCTCAGCTCCAAGGAGAAACACAGGCTCAGAGTGAAGGGGTGGAAGACAATACTCCAAGCTAACAACGAACAAAAGAAAGCAGGTGTTGCAATACATATATCAGACAAAACAGACTTCAAGATAAGGCAGGTAAAGAGAGAGATAGAGGGCCAATATATAATGATCAAAGGGATACTTCATCAAGAAGAGATAACGCTTATAAATATCTATGCACCCAACACAGGAGCACCAAAGTTCATAAAGCAGCTATTAACAAACCTAAAAGAAGATATCAAAAATGACACAATAATAGTAGGGGACCTCAACGCCCCACTCACGTCAATGGATAGATCTTCCGGACAGAAAATCAACAAAGAAACAGTGGAGCTAAATGAAAAGCTAAAACAGTTGGACTTAATAGACATATATAGAACACTCCATCCAAAAACAGCAGAATACACGTTCTTCTCAAGAGTACATGGAACATTCTCAAGGATAGACCATATGTTGGGAAACAAGGCAAGCCTCTACAAATTTAGAAAAATTTAAATAATAACAAGTATCTTCTCTGATTATAATGCTATAAAACTAGAAATTAATTACAAGAAAAAAGCAGAGAAAGGCACAAGGATGTGGAGACGTAACAATATACCATTGAACAAGCAATGGATCATTGAAGAAATTAAAGAAGAAATAAAAAAATACCTGGAGACAAATGAAAATGATAACATGCCATACCAACTCATATGGGATACAGCAAAAGCTGTATTAAGAGGAAAATTCATTGCAATACAGGCACATCTTAACAAACAAGAAAAATCCCAAATAAGCAATCTTAAACTACACCTAACTGAATTATAGAAAGAAGACAAACAAAGCCCAAAGTCAGCAGAAGGAGAGAAATAATAAAAATCAGAGCAGAAATAAATGCTATTGAAACAAAAAAGGCAGTAGAAAAGATCAATGAAACAAATAGCTGGTTCTTTGAGAAGATAAATAAAAGTGACAAACCCCGAGCCAGACTTACAAAGAAAAAAAGAGAGAAAGCTCAAATAAACAAAATCAGAAATGAAAGAGGAGAAATAACAACAGACTCTGCAGAAATACAATGGATTATAAGAGAATACTACAAAAAATTTTATGCCAGCAAAATGGATAACCTAGAGGAAATTGATGAATTCTTAGACTCCTACAGTCTCCCAAAGTTCACTCAAGAAGAAGCAGACAATTTGAACAGACCAATCCCAAGGAAAGATATTGAAACAGCAATCAAAAGCATCCCAAAGAATAAAACCCCAGGACCAGATGGCTTTCCTGGGGAATTCTACCAAACTTTCAGAAAGGATTTAATACCTATCCTTTTCAAGCTGTTTCAAAAAATTAGTTAGGATGGAACACTTCCTAACACATTCTACTAGGCCAACATCACACTGATACCAAAGCCTGACAAGGACAGCAAAAAAAGGAGAACTACAGGCCAATATCGCTGATGAACATAGATGCAAAAATCTCAAGAAAATTTTGCGAACCTGAATTCAGCAATTCATCAAAAGGATCATACATCATGATCAAGTGGGATTCATACCAGGGACACAGGGATGGTTCAACATCTGCAAATCAATCAATGTGATATACCACATCAACAAACTGAAGAATAGAAACCACATTATCATCTCAATAGATGCAGAGAAAGCATTTGACAAGATCCAACAGCCATTTATGATAAAAACTCTGAACAAAATGGGGATAGAAGTGAACTACCTCAACATAATAAAGGCCATATATGACAAACCCACAGCCAACATCATATTCAATGGGCAAAAACTGAGCACCATCCCCCTGAAAACAGGAACGAGACAAGGATGCCCTCTATCACCACTCTTATTTAACATAGTACTGGAGGTTTTGGCCAGAGCAATTAGGCAAGAAAAAAGGAATAGAAGGAATCTGAATAGGGAGGGAAGAAGTGAAACTCTTGCTGTTTGCAGACGACATGATCTTATATATAGAAAACCCCAAAGAATCCATTGGAAAACTTTTAGAAGTAATCAACAACTACAGCAAAGTTGCAGGGTATAAAATCAGTTTACATAAATCAGTAGCATTTCTATACTCTAATAAGGAACTAACAGAAAAAGAACTAAAGAACATAATACCATTCACAATCACAACAAAAAGAATAAAATACCTTGGGGTGAATTTAACTAAGGAAGTGAAAGGCCTATACGATGAAAATTTCAAGGCTTTTCTGAAAGAAATGATTGACAACATAAAGAGATGGAAGGACATTCCATGTACGTGGATTGGAAGAATAAACATAGCTAAAATGTCCATTCTACCTAAAGCCGTCTACAGATTCAACGCCATCCCAATCAGAATCCCAGTGGCATTCTTTACAGAAATAGAACAAAGAATCCTAAAATTCATATGGGGCAACAAATGACCCCAAATTGCTAAAGCAATCCTGAGAAAAAAGGACACAGCTGGAGGCATCACAATCCCTGACTTCAAAACATACTACAAAGCTACAGTAATCAAAACAGCATGGTACTGGTACAAAAACAGGTGCACAGATTAGTGGAACAGAATTGAAAGCAGAGAAATAAAACCACACATCTATGGACAGATAATCTTCGACAAAGGAGCTGAGGGCATACAATGGAGCAAAGAAAGTCTTTTCCACAAATGGTGCTGGGAAAACTGGAAAGCCACATGTAAAAGAATGAAAATTGACCATTCTTTTTCCCATTCACCAAAATAAGCTCAAAATGGATCAAAGACCTAAAGCTGAGACCTGAAACCATGAGGCTTCTAGAAGAATATGTAGGCAGTGCACTCTGACATCAGTATTAAAAGGATCTTTTCAGACACCATGTCTTTTCAGACAAAGGAAACGATAGAAAGAATAAACAAATGGGACTTCATCAAACTACAGAGTTTCTTCAAGGCAAAGGAAAACAGGATTAAAACAGAAAACAACCCACTAACTGGGAAAAAATATTTGCAAGTAATACATCTAATAAAGGCTTAATATCCATAATATATAAAGAACTCACACAACTCAACAACAAAAAATCAACCTGATCACAAAATGGGCAGGAGACACGAACACACATTTCTCCAAAGAAGATATACGGATGGTGAATAGGCACATCAAAAGATGTTCATCATCGCTGTGCATCAGGGAAATGAAAACTACACTAAGATATCACCTTGCACCCATTAGAATGACAAAAATAACTAAAACAAATAGTAACAAATGTTGGAGAGGTTGTGAAGAAAAAGGAACCCTCATACACTGATGGTGGGAATGTAAACTTGTGGAGCCACTATGGAAAACAGTATGGAGATTCCTCAAAAAACTAAAAATAGAACTACCATACAACCCAGCTAGCCTACTACTGGGTATCTACCCAAAGAGCTTGAAGTCAGCAGTTCCAAAAGTCCCATGCACCCCAATGTTCATTGCAGCATTATTTACAATAGCCAAGACGTGGAGGCAACCTAAGTGCCCATCAACAGATGATCGGATAAAGAAGATGTGGTATATATATACAATGGAATACTGCTCAGCCATAAAAAAGAACAAACTCATCCCATTTGCAACAACATGGATGGACCTTGAGGGAATTATGTTAAGTGAAATAAGCCAGATAGAGGAGGACAATCTCTGTATGACTCCACTCATGTGAGGAATTTAAACATGTGGACAAAGAGAACAGATTAGTGCCTACCAGGGGAAAGGTGGGGTGTGGGGTGGGCACAAAGGGTGATGGGGTGCACCTACAACACGACTGACAGACAATAATGTACAACTGAAATTTCACAAGATTGTAACCTATCATTAACTCAACAAAAAACAAAAAAGAAGAAGTACAGAGATGGGCTGTCTAGGAATGTTGTGGCAGCTCCATAATGTCATCAGGTACCCAGTCTCCTTCATGTTCTCTACTCTGCCATTCATAGGGTATGGCCCTCATCCTTATAGTCCAAGATGGCAGCTGGGGCTTCAGACATCCAAACTACATTCCAGTTTAACTACCAACAAGAAGACACAAAATAAGGATGCACAACCTAGCTTTTTAAGGAATTTCCCAGATTCAGACAACGCTTTTGCTTATATAATACCAGCCAGGATTTAGTTGCATGGTTATAACAAATTGCAAGTGAAATTGGGAAATATAGTTAGATAGCTTTGTAGCAATGTGTCGAGCGGGACTTGCATCTAGATGACATAAAGAACTTACAACTTAAAAAAAAATAACTCAATTGAAAATGGATGAAGGATTTGAATAGACAGTTCTACAAAGAAAATATACAAACGGCCAATAAGCAATGAAGAGATGCTCAACATCATTGTCATTAGGGAAAAACAAATCAAAAGCACAGTAAGAGACCACATCACACCCACTAGGATGGCTGTAATAAAAAAGAAAACAATAATAAGTGCTGGTGAAGATGTGGAAAAATTCTCACACATTGCCGTTGGGAATGTAAAATTATGCTTTGGAAAACAATTTGGAAATGCCTCAAAAATTAATCATAGAATTACCATATGACCCAATCCCAATCCTAAGTATATACACAAGAGAAATGAAAACATATGTCCACACAAAAACTTGTTCATGAATGTTTATAGCAGCATTATTCCTAATAGCTAATAAGTGGAAACAACTCAAATATCTACCAACTGATGAACAGAAAAACAAAATGTGGCACAACCATACAATAAAATATTATTAAGCCATAATAAGGAATGAAGTACTGATACATGCTGCAACATGGATGAAACTTGAAAACATTCTGCTAAGTAAAAGAAGCCAGTCACGAAAGGCCACCATAAATGACACCATTTATATGAAAGTCTGGAATAGGCAAATCCATAGAGACAGACGGTAGATTAGTGTTTGCCAGGGGCTGTGGGAAGAGAGGAATGGGAAGTTACTACCAACAGGTGCAGAGTGTCTTTTCAACTGATGAACATTTCTGGAATCATGGTTGCACAATTCTGTGACTATGTCAAAAATCCTGGATTGTAAACATTAAAAGGGTGAATTTAGTAGTATGTGAAATATATCTCAATAAGGCTATTAAAAAGAACAACAGCAAAAATGATAGAGGAGCAGAGAGTCCAGACTGGGTTTATTTGATTGCCGGTGATTGAAACAGATATAACTGACTATTAATATAAACAGCCCCACAAGTGCCAAGAAATGTTAGTCCCTGTACCTGCTGTTTAGAGGCTTCAGTGCTTGGATCTGTTTTGCATCCTGTCAGTGGTCATCACAGCTTTCACCCCTCATCAGCCTGCTGGGTCACTCTTACACTTGTTTCCCTAGTTCTGTCATCCCATGTCAACATCCCAACAACTATTGGTTTAGACTCTGAGGAGTCCCGTAAAATCTCTACTTACCCATACAGTTTCCTTCTTCAACTCTGCATTCAGTCTAAAATTTCTTTCCAAGTGAGGAGAGTGGAGCTAAGACAGGAAATAAGTCACATGAGTTGCTGAGTGGAATGTGCTGCTGCCTCTAGTCGTCTTTACTCACCCTAGTTCTCATTCCACTTTCTAAATGAAGAGAGATTTGAATAAACCACTGAACCCTCTGGCTAATTGAACTGAAATTGAAATCTCTTTACATTTGTCGAACACTTGTTGAACATTTACTTATGTACTAAGATTTGTTCTAATTGCTTGATGTGTAACTCATTTCATCTACACTGCAACCTAATGAAGTACGTAATATTATTATTCTTGTTTTACCAGTGAAGACAACTGAGACTAGAAGAGGTTGGATAATTCACTCAAGGTCACAGACAGAGAAATAGCAGAGTCCAGACACTCTGATGGAGTCTACATTTCTGACTGTTGTGTTTCACTGTTTCTTACACCATCTCTTGAGCACATGCCCAAAACACATTTAGTGCCAGTCATAGTAATAATAATAATTACTGTCGCTGCAGCAAAAATGCTTCTTCTTCTTACTAATAAGTAACCTAAGATTTGGAATTTTAGTTCAAACTGATTTATAGTTTCCGTTTTCTAATCTCAATGTGGTAGAGACCACTATACACCCAAACCTGATTTCTCTTTCTTTGGCACACAGCTGACTATAGTCCCCAGCCTCCCTTGTATTAGCTGTGGCCGTGAGACTAAGTTCTAATGAACAGAATCTGCGTTGCAGAGCTGGTCTATATAAAGCTCCCACGTGCTTCTCTATTCTCTTTCCCTTCCCAGTCAACCAGGATAGCAACTGTTAGGGTGATATTAGTGGCTATGTTTTGGAGATGGTATAACTACTGACAGCCAGGGATCCTGAAACACTATGTAGACAAGTTGCCTCATCTATCTGAATGAACAGGGCTGTAGCTTAAGCAAGAAATAAGTCTGTTTTGTTAAGTTACTGAAACGTTAGGGTCTATTTTTTATTGCAGCATTACATCCTAACTAATACATTGTTGTCCTTCTGAAGTGCATGTTAATCTGATCACTAAGGAATGAGTGAATGAATGAATCAATGTGGGCATTTGGAGGAGATTAAGCAGGCATTTCTTGAGTTCTTAGAATTTGCTTGAATTTTATGTGCCATTTCAAATCCTTACAACCCTTGAAGTGAATAAGTGACACCAGGGCACATACAAAATCTATACTTTTGACTACTCCAAGATTTCTCAAATGATGACAACTTATTTTTCTTCTCCTAACGTGCCTGAATAGAAGAAACACATAGAAGTCCGGTTACTGTGTACCTGCCTCCATAAGAGGGTGGGTGGGATGGTGGAGTCCCTGTGTTTCTAATATTCTTAATAAAAGAATTCCAAGACTCTGAGGCCATTTTCAGGTTATTGCCTCAGGCTTCAGATCATTCATTTCTTTCTCTTTTAATAGAAATAACTTCTCTTTTCCTTCAGGTATTGGTCATCTTTTAAAATAATTTTAGAACGTGTTAAATCTAGACTTTTATCCTTGGCCAGTGATCAAATCTACAGTTCTCTATTTTGTGTGTGTGTGTGGTATTTTTTTAATCCAAAGCAATGTTAATCCACAATAAAATTTGCTGGCAGATACACTGTGATAATTTAATATATAAAATATAATAATAAGTAATAGCAGCAATATTTTTGTATATAAAAGAAAACATTTATCGAAATGAAAGTTTTCCCAGGTTTCTTGTAAGTCCTAGTCAATACAATATAATAATTTATTAATGTGAAAAGTGCAATATATTATATTATGTTTATCATTAACTTATACATAATAATATGGATTTAAAAAACAGAAATTCATATGACTTCTCTTTTTACAATTAGGAAAATTCCTCTCTGTGCTTAGGGCAGCTCTCTGTGGTGTGTGATAGTGACTGCTATAAGGCAGGATCTCTTTCTGAGCAGCTGGAAGGACAGCAGTGGTCCCTTCCAGAGACACAGTAGAAAATGTGTCTGTTCTTAATCTAAACTGAAATGTTGGGACCATGGTGACAAAATCCAAACTCTGTCCAATTTGGAAATCATTTGGAGTTGATTTAATCTTGTCATATGCAAACAGAGTGCTTGTTTTAATTTCAAGTTGAGAGTTACAGATGCTTTAAGCACCAATTGTGCTATAAAATGAAGAACCTCCTTTTTTATTTATCCTCCAAATGAATATAGATATTTGTTAGGAATTTGGATCTGAAGAACAGTATTCTTCAAGGCATAATCTAAACCCACTTAGCAAAACATGTGAAATCTCTCGCAACATGTGAAAGTTTTCTTTATGTACAAAGCACTGGAGCATTTTAAACAGCACCTGCATTCATGGTGAGAACTGTTATTCTCTTATTTGTGCCTTGCTCTCTGTGTACTTAAAGTTCTCATCCATAAATCATTTTCATAAAATGAATAAACAGCTCCTTTCACTGATGAAGTAGAAACTAACTGCACTGGTTACATTGTAGCTAAGAGTAACATATTGATAGAGAGTCCTGCAAAAAGGACACGAATGTGGGTTTGTGTCTGAGAGGAAGGGAACTCGTTAAAGCAAAAGTGAGATTCAATTGGGAATGACGACAAAGAGCAAGGCTCAGATTCAGTGAAGTTTAAGCCTATTGACATTTTATTAATAATTACCTACGAAAGCCACTAATGAATTTTCATCAAGGATTTTAGACAGTGGTTGACTGTTGATGAACATGGAGCAAACTGCTTAAATATTTAATAGAGGTCATCAAAGCCAGGGGAAATGGCTTTATGAAAAGAGAATTACAGATGCTAATTTTTACCTGATATTTCATGTGAGAAGTTAATTTTATAGTAATTAGCACACCATATCTCTTTAGTGCTTAGTAAACATCCTTCTGGTGTATATAATAAAAGGAAATAGAGATTGGATATACAGAACAAAGTAAAATGCAGAGTTCATGTATACACTAAAATAGCCTATTAATTTAGAGTCTCCCAATAAATTTCTCTGCAGAAAAAGTTAAGTAATTTTTAGACATATAGATAGAGTTACACCAAAAATTAAATAAATGATCAGAACACATCTGTCTTGAAGAACTTAATCATTTTGGTGGGACAGCATTTATTTAGACAAATTGGATGTTTGATGTCACCTAGGTCAAACATCTGGATTACTGGTTGAAAAGCAACCGAAGTGCATATACTGACCTATGCGTTTCTTACAGCAGAACCCTAAGCAGATGCTAATGTCTTACATTGTTTTCTGATTTTAAGGTATACTATTCCTTCAATTTGAAATAGATTTAATGTAATTTTCAAACAAGATCTAATGAGTTGCACATTACCCATTAATTTAAAATAGGGTCTCTTAAATAATGAAGTGATTCCAGAAATTTAAAAGGAACGTGCTATTTCTTTTAATGCACAATTGAAAGAGCTATATTCTGACCTCTGGAGCTATATCTTGTTGGAACCTATAAGTAACAAAAATAGCAATCTTCTAAAGTTGAAAATTTTACCTACACAGCGTAATTTACAGATTTAACATTAAGCTATTAGTATAGTCACTGACCACAGAGCCACATTTATGAATTTTTCCACTTATTCACAATTTATGTTCCAATAAAGTTAAACATTAAAATCCCATGATCAATGTCAAAATCATTTACAGAACATCCTTTTGTACATAAACACTTCCTGTTGTACCTCCTAATTCCACCCTGGAGATCGCTAACCTCATTCTATGACTGTTGACTTTCCACTCTTCCCATCCCTCTGTGCTTTCCAACCAACCCAGCTGTGGTGAGCAGGCCCTGCTCATAAAGCCTTTCCCTCAGAGATAAGGCCCGCCTTCGTTTAGTCTTAGTACATCCCTTCATTTCCTCTGCTGCTTGAGTACTTTTAAATGCAGCCTTTCCAGTCTTAAAAGTGCCATAAACATTCTCCTAGCACATTAAAGGCTATTATCTCACTTTTATTTTTGCTTGTACGATAGATAGATAAATCCATTGCTATGCCATGATGAAGTCAAAATCCTTTTGCAGCATTGGGAAGTCTAGATGCCGTGAAATATCAAGCTGGATACCTTCCAAAAGCAAATTGTAGTGGGAAATTATGGCAATCAAGCCTCACATTGGCACCCATCGACAATCCCACTATTAAAACTGAGTTTCCAGTTAGAAAAACAATAGAGACAATCAAAAGTCAGGCATATTCTCAAAGACAGCAGAGAAGTTTAGTGTGAAAAAGATGAAAGCTTACTTCTAGTCTTGAGAAAGGGACTTGGCGGCGGTGGTGGGAGGGTTACCTGTTAGAGCCCCATGTTCTGGTCCCAGCCTTCTTTTTAACCCTTTCCCATCTACATTACCTGAAGGCACAGTCCCAGGACTCATAGTTTCATAGACTTCTCTCTCTTTCTGCTCTCTTCCTTCCCTGTCCCAGGAAGAACTGGGTATTTCTTGTTTGTTTCTAGACAAACCTTTACGTAATTGTGGTTAATAATTTTAGTTTCTGAGGACAGCCACTTCCTGGGGTAGACTACTCCCCGTTAGTCCTTCTGAAGCAACTGAGAATCCATACAATAACTCTTCAGCAGGAGAGCTCTTCACATATTTGAAGCTCGTTTATGTGTTCTTCTCCCTGCTCATCTACTCCAAAACCATCTTCTCTAGTGTCATAAAGCATTCCTCATATAATCAGGTTTTCTGGGAAATCCTTATTCAGATAAACCTCTTGTGGATGTATGACTTTGCCAACATACCTTTGAAATGATAGTGCACAGAAATGGACACAAAATTCTGAATCTAATCTAATTTTATACAGTATAATTTATATACCACTATTAATGCAACTTTAGGAACATATTAGCATTTTTGGCACATGTAAGTCTCTAAGACCTGTTAAATTTGGGGTCAACTAAAATGTTCAGATCTTTTTTAATATGTGAAAATGCTTTCAAGTCAAGTTTTCCCCATCAATGTACTGCATTTTTCATAGTTATTCCAATTGTGTGTTACTGATATATTACAAAGAAAATGTATACGAGGTTTTTGTTTTGTTTTGTTTTCTTTTCACATTTCTTTTTTTCCTGGGTGTATAAAAGAAGGTGGAGGAACAAGGTGTAATTAAGAGCTTTAATGCTAAACACTTAGAAGCTTGACCAGAGCAGCTGACTATTATCAGAAGAATATTGAAAAATGTAATAGCCTGATGTTTATGAGTTTAAACCAGACATAGATATGTATTTGCTTATACATTCGTAAAATATTTCTGAAAGTTTCCACAATAACTGGTAGACTAATTGCCTCAAAGATAGGAGTATGGCTTGCTATAGGACAGGGTGAGAGAGGAATTTTCCCTCTCTATTTGTTGGTATCTTAAATTTTGAACCGTGTGAATATATCACCTATTCAAAAAAATAATCTTTTTTTTAAAAGAAAGGAATGGACTATTCCATATATATTTTTGTATGGTTAGAATTTGCTTTCTGGAAAGATACACAAACGTGGTTAACAAAGTTATTTTAGGGTTGATAATATTTTGAATTACTTAACTATATTATTTGAATCATCTAACGGTAAGTATATATTTAAATGTCAGCTAGGATTGTCTGCCACATATTTTTTCTTCATTAAGTTTTCCTCTATTTTAAAAAATATTATTAAGATAGTTGCTATATAAGCAGGAATATAGCTTGATGAATCAAACTCAAGATGTCAATAAAATGAATTTGAAACAGCAATCATTTTAGATTCTTCGTAACCTTCATTTAAAAATAATCAACTTTCTACATGCATGATGATTTTTTCACCCAAATTCTTTTCTTTGCGTAGCTTGATAAACACTTGCCTAAAATTTTATTTGGCATTTTCTTTGTGATCTATTTTCTAGCTTATTACTGACGACCTGTGTTCCATGTTGCTCTGTCTCTATTTACATTATTTTAAACCAAAGTTAGGCCAAGAAGATGGCAGAGAATGAGCCAAAGACAGTGACCACATCATTCGTGTCTTCCAAATCTCCTAACAGTACTTGGCACACAAAGGATCATTAATTAATACTTGTTGATTTGAAAACTTAAAAGCAAAAGTGGCCACTTGGATGGTTCCAAAAGACATTCTCAAATAGAACAGAGTGTTGATCTTGAGAAGTGGTGTAGTGTTAATTGACCTGAAACTCTTTCCAAGTTTCAGGAATAATTTAGAGATTCAATAAAGATCTCAATCCCAAATTTATCCATCATAGAAAAATAATCCTCGACAAGATCAACCCTTTCCTTTATCGGTTTTGGAGAAAAATGCATTGTGCAGGTGGCATAAGCCTTCTGGGAATGGCATTGGGGCAGGAGGTAGCATAGACATGCATAGTGACCAGCCAGCAGAACATCGCTTACTAAGTCCATCATTGGAAGGCATGGAATGCCTCATTTATTATAGATCTACATTTAGGGTCTCACTTAGGCAGGTAAATTACTCTTCTTATTTTTTTCTCTAACCAGCAGTTCTGTTATTGAAATAAACTAATATTTTGGATTCTCTAGAAAGATGCTAGAGGGATTTGTGCAGTTGTATTGTTTCACATTGTATTTGTACTTTTAGATTATTTGTTCTATTTAGTAACATATAATAACAATAACTTCATTTAAAAAAACCATTAAACACAAAACAGATGTTCAAATTTTCTCTAACCAAACCTTCTTATTGAAAGAGGTACCATAGGGGGCTGGCCCCGTGGCCGAGTGGTTAAGTTCGCGCGCTCTGCTGCAGGCGGCCCAGTGTTTCGTTAGTTCGAATCCTGGGCGCGGACATGGCACTGCTCATCAGACCACGCTGAGGCAGCGTCCCACATGCCACAACTAGAAGAACCCACAACGAAGAATACACAACTATGTACCGGGGGGCTTTAGGGAGAAACAGGAAAAAATAAAATCTTTAAAAAAAAAAAAAAAAAAAAAAAGAAAGAGGTACCATAAACCAGACTTCAAAATCTCACAATATCCCAACTTTGTCTTCTTTCCCTGGGACACTATGAAAACTCTGTAGCATTCTTCCTTACAATGGTGAGCAATAAGTTCAGCTAACACAGCTAAAATTATAAAGAAACTGCTTGCAAATAATAGTAGTAACTAATGCTTTTAATTTGCCTTCAAATTTTATAAGAAATGGAAACTATAGGTTAGGTTATGGAATCTTGCTTTCGTAGTTCACCCTTTAGGTATGATAGGAAATACATTGCTCGATAAATGTTTATTTAAATTCAGTGTGACAGGGACTGAAGTAACGGTAAATATAACCCACCATGTCTTCTTTTAAGTTGTAAAGACAATGTCTTCACTTCTTTTTATAACTCCCCAACAGTTTATGTCCTTATGTCATGTCCCTGCCCAAAATTTCTTGAGACTTGCTAGAGTTGTGGTCTTCAGCATCACCTCTCTGCATTCCCTTTTTGGTAAGATTTAACATAGATTCAGACATGATAAGGTTTTCACCTTAAACAGAGTAGCTTTTGTAAGTAGTTCTGCAGCTATTAGTTTGATGCAATGTTTTGAAATGTTTGGGAAACTTTTAGAAAATTTTGAAGACGTAGAAAGCAGTCTAATTTTCATATATTATCTATGTTGTTTATTCATATTCACAAGTAAAATTAACCAATATTTTAAAAGGGACTTTATGGGGCCGACCTTGTGGCACAGTGGTTAAGTACGCACGTTCTGCTTCGGCAGCCCGGGGTTCGCCGGTTTGGATCCCGGGTGCGGGCATGGCACTGTTTAGCAAGCCATGCTGTGGTAGACGTCCCACATAGAAAGTAGAGGAAGATGGGCACGGATGTTAGCTCGTGGCCAGTCTTCTTCAGCAAAAAGAGGAGGATTGGCGACCGATGTTAGCTCAGGGCTAATCTTCCTCAAAAGAAAAAAGCTGCAAAAAATTAAAATAAAATAAAATAAAATTTATTTCCTTTATATTGTTGAGAGATTCCATAGGTGTAGAATACTGTGCTGAAGGTGTTTATTTCACAAAATTCTCATTACAGAGAGAACAAATAAAGGCCCAAATGAGTTATGATTCCATTTCCTGCTTAGTAGCAAGCACTTTTCCTCAGTTGAGTTTATGACATTGGAACTGTGTTGGCAGATCATGAGTTTTTTGGTGACATCCCTGAAAACAGACTTACATGGTTTTGGTTTGTGCCCCAAAGCTCATAAGCATCTCTGCCAGTGAGCTACACATGTGAAGCATATGAGCAGGTGGAAGTGGGATTGCCTGGTTGCCTCTTCTCTTGCCCATAGTTTATTCCTTCCATGGTACATTTTCACATCTGTTTTATGTTTTAAGATTTTTTAAAAGCATTTATTATTTTTACATGTTATTAAGTAGAACTAATCATTTAAATTACGAAAACATTATGAAATGATGTGGCTACATAAACAAAACCTTCTAGTATCTCTCTAGACAACCGAAATTATTAGTTTATTTTCCTAACGGAACTGCTGGTTGGAGGAAAAAATATGTCTTAAGAAAAGTAGTTCACTGCAATGCTCATCTATAATAAATGAAGCATTACATGTCTTCTGATGACTGGCTTAGACTTATAAGTAATCTTCTGGATGGTCACTCTAAATATCTATATTATCTCCTTCCCTACCTCTATTCTCAGAAAGTTATGCCACTTGTGCAATGCATTTTTCTTCAAAACAGATAGGTAGAGGACAAGGAAGATTTTATATGGAAGATTATTTTAAAGATTTTTTTTTCTGGTGGAAAAGCTGAGACCTTTGTTGAATCTCTAAATTAGTCCTAAAATTTGGTGAGCTTGTCAAATCCACACTTTTTGATGCCACACCACTTCTCAAGACCAACATTCTTCCACATAAGCTTGTCTTTAGGAACTGTCGAAATGACTACTTTCCTTTTTAAGTTTTCAAGTCAACAAATATTTATTAACCATCTCTGTTCGCTAAGTGCTCTAGGAAGTTTCAAGGAAAATGCAAACTATTGTCACTGTCTGTGGTGGACACACTTCCAATGAGTCATGTCCTTTGTCCTTATATAAACTTTTCCTCTTGATTGCAAGCAGAACTGGTGACATACTTGCTTCTAGCCAACGTGATAGGGCAAAGGTGCTGGGACATCACTCCCTTGACTAGATTACATGTATAGCAAATGTGAAGGGGTTTTGCAGATGTAGGTACAGTTGTTTCTGTGTTACTCACAAGAGAGATGATCCTGAGTGGGGCAGATGTAATCAGATGAAAAACATTGAAAGATGGACTCCACCCTTTTGTGAGACTCTTCCTCAATGGCTTTGAAGACCTAAGTTGTCATGTTGTGAAAGGGCCTGTAAGAATGCCACGTGGCAAGGAACTGCAGACTGCTCCAAGGAGCCAAAAGTAGCCTGTGATTGACAGCAAGAAAACAGTAACCTCAGTTCTACAACCACTAGGAACTAAATTCTGCCAACAACTACATGAATTTGGAAGAGGATCCTCATGTTCCAGAAAGGAGCACAGTCTGGCCCACACCTTGATTGTAGTTTTATGAGACTCTGAGCAGAAAACACAGTTAAGCTCTGCCTGGACTCCTGATGCATGGAATCTGTGAGATAATGTTTTAAGTTTGCAGCAATTTGTTACACAGCAATAAAAAACTAATGCACTGTCTTTAGACTATTCTCTGAGCTATTCCCATGGTCCCACCGTGAATTTAAATAATGCAAATAGAAATAGAACAAATTAGAGAGCAGCACAGTTCATCTAATAAATTAGAAAATAGATCACAAGAAAAATACCAGGTTAAGTCACCTGTCATGTGCTTATCAAGCTCTGCAAAGGAAAAAAATGGGGGGTGAAAACATCATCACATGAGTGCATGTTCAAAGATGATTGTTTCTCAAAATAGTTTTGTTTTATGTAGAACTTAATACGACTGTTGACTCAACCCCATTTCATTAACATCTAGAGTTTCAGTATGTCAAGCTGTCTTCTTGCTCTTACTGCTGCTATCCTTGAAAATATGAATCCTTTTCAACTTGAGCCAGAAGGTATTGGAGATTTTAGTTTAATTCCTCAGTGCTTAGGATATAGGCCTTTTGGAAAGCTAAAGTATAATTCTTAGAGGAGTTATACTTACTATTGAGCAATAGTGCTTTAGATATTAGATATTTTATGACCACACTGAATATCAGACCATTTCATGGGAACCATCAGTTTTCAATGAGGAGAAACTTAAAAGTGAAAACTGCCTTTGGTAGCATTTATTTCATCCTTTTTGGAGGAATTAAGAGCATGGTTATAGCTAAGTGACCATAAAATTTATCATCCAACAGAGACACATTGGAAAAAGAAAAAGGGGATAATTGAAAAGGAAACTGGGACAACAGGAGGGAAACAGGACTGTTCTTGGCAAACGAGGCCTTTTTGTCACTTTTGTTATGAAGCACCTTCAAGATAACAGACACAATGCTATCCTTATGTTCATTTGGTGTTCTATGGACTTTTGTTGTTTACAATTATGACACATAGCAAAAGAAATCAAAACCCAAAACACTTTAACCCAAAAGAATGTCGTAGATTATTCTGAATCAATTTAAATTTCACTGAAAAAAACCAGTATTCCTTGCTCTAATTTTAGGTGCCTTATTAGACTCTTGTTGATAACACTGTATTGTACAATTGAAATTTGCTAAAAGAGTAGAATGTAAATGTTCTCAAGCACACACACAGAAGAGATAAATACGTGAGGTGATAGATGTGTTAACTCAATGAGAGGAGTCCTTTCACAATGTATACTTTTATCAAATCATCACATTGTACATTTTCGATATGTTACAATTTTATTTGTGAATTAAACTTTAAAAAAAACTAACTGTGGCATCCCATTTCTTTAAAAACATTTTTTATTTAGGTAATGTCGGTCTATAACATTATATAAATTTCAGGTGTCCATCATTATATTTCGACTTCTGTGTGGACTACATCGTGTTGACCACTAAGAGTCTAGTTGCCATCGATCCATCACCATACAAATGTGTCCCTTTATCCTTTAACCCTCCTCCCACCCTCCTTCTCTGCTAACCATCAATCTTTTCACTCTATCTATGTGTCTGTTTGTTGTTGTTTTATCTTCCATATATGAGTGAAATCATACAATATTTGGTCTTCTCCATCCGACTTATTTTGTTTAGCGTAATACCTTCAAGGTCCATCCATGTTGTCGCAAACGGTAAAATTTTATCTTTTTTACAGCTGGGTATATACCACATCTTCTTTATCTATTCATTTGTCGATGGGCACTTACGTTGCTTCCAGGTCTTTACTATCGTGAATAATGCTGCAATGAACGTAGGGGTGTATAGATCTTTTCAAATTAGTGTTTTTGTGTTCTTTGGATAAATACTCAGAAGCAGAATAGCTGGATCATATGGTAGTTCTACTTTTAATTTTTTGAAGGAACTTTCATACTGTTTTCCACAGTGGCTGCACCAGTTTATATTCCCACCAGCAGTGTATGAGGGTTCCCTTTTCTCCACATCCTCTCCAACACTTCTTATTTCTTGTCCTTTTAATAATAACCATTCTGACAAGTGGTATCTCATTGTAGTTTTGATTTGCATTTCCCTAATAATTAGTGATGCTGAACATCTTTTCATGTACCTTTTGGCCATCTGTATATCTTCTTTCGAAAAATGTCTGTTCAGATTCTCTGCCCATTTTTTGATTGGGTTGTTTGTCTTTTTGTCGTTGAGATGTATGAGTTCTTTATATATTTTAGATATTAACTCCTTATCAGATTCATGATTTGCAAATATCTTCTCCTAATTGTAAGATTGTCTTTTCGTATTGTTGATGTTTTATTTTGCTGTGTAGAAGCTTTTTAGTTTGCTGTAGTCCCACTTGTTTATTTATTTATTTTTTGTTTCTCTGGCCTGAGGAGACATACTCAAAAAGATACTGCTAAGACTGTTGTCAAAGAGCACTTACTGCCTGTCTTTTCTTCTAGGAGTTTTATGTTTTCAGATCTTGCAATCTTTAACCTATTTTGAGTTAATTTTTGTGTGTGGTGCAAGATAGCAGTCTACTTTCATTCTTTAGCATGTGGCTGACCAGTTTTCCCAACACCGTTTTTGGAGGAGACTTTCTCCATTGTATGTTCTTAGCTCCTTTGTCAAAAGTTAGCTGTCCATAGACATGTAGTTTTACTTCTGGGCTCTCAGTTATGTTCCATTGATTTGTGTCTGTTTTCCTGCCAGTACCATGCTGTTTTGATTACTACAGCTTTGTAATATACTTTGAAATCAGGGAGTGTGATGCCTCCAGCTTTGTTCTTTTTTCTCAGGATGGCTTTGGCTAATTGGGGTCTTGGCAACCTATTTCTTACAAACATATTCTGACTTTACTTCCCTGTTCCTTTGCCTGTTACTAAAATCACATTCTGCTTAGGTTATTCCATGTGGACCAACTTCTCTTCCTTTTCATTGTTTGTTTTCTTCTATTTGAGAGGTAGTGTAGTGTAGGGATTAAAAGTAAATGTGCTGGATTCTGACTGCCTTGGTTCAAATCTTGGTTTTACCATTTGTGACCATCAACAACTTAATTTATCTTGATGTGCTTTAACTTTCTCACTTGTGGTTGGAAATAAAAATGGAGATTTAAACAGTACTTACCTCATGGGTTGTTGTGAGAGAGTGTTTTGCACATAGGTAAGCCCTCAATAAATGTTAACTCTTGTCATTATTTCCCTCTTAAAAAATCTCCCACGTGCACTAATTCACTTAGGTTTCGTAGTGTAACACACTTTTTTTTATAACTAGGAAAATAAAATTAATGCTTCCAAAAAATTAGCTTGCTAGCTTAAAAGGAAACCTGCTTGGTATCTGCTGGCAGATGTTTCTCTTTTAGGCTTTCTTGGCCCAAAGAGGAATGTGGTAATATGCTATTAAGAGGTGATATCACTAAATAAACTGGTCATCATTCAGAATATATTTGATAAATATTTAAATATTAAAATGTCATTTTGTGTTGAATAACAAGATATAAACTGGTTTTCTCTCTTCTTCACCTAAAGTAACTATCTCATGGCTTTATTAGTAATTGAATTGAAACATCAGTTAAGGAGATACAGATTTTAAAAGTTTCTTAGACTTTTTAACAGTTCTCAAGGAAATGATTTTAAAACAAAGGACTATGGCAATGGAAAAATGTGTGCATATTAAAGCCAAAACATACTTCTGTGACTTTGGTCTTTAGAGACTAAGATTCCAGCAAGATTAACTGACTGAACTTCTAAGCATGCTTGATAGTTCTGAATCAAGTTCAAGTATTCACATTTATAATCAGTGCCCTAGAATTAGATATGGTTTAATCTGACAGTCAAGTTCAATGGATAAATCATTCCTCATTAGAATTACAGTACTGTTAAGAGTAGGGCACATGGCCTTTGGAAGGTGGATACATTTCCCATGAAAGAGATTTTGGAAGACTGTCTAGTAGAAATTTAATAAGCCTGGCCAGAGATGTTCACTATGTTTCATTTTGCTAACTTGGTACGTTAGCTCGAACTTGCCATTAAACTAAGGAAAGATCCAAGTTACTTAATTACCAAAATATCCAGTTTTTTGTTTCTAGGAGAAAAAAAAGCAGGGGAAAAATGAAGGTGATTCTTGAGATGTGAGTCAAATTATCTCTCAATATTTTGGAAAGGTGAGTCATTTCTTGGATATATTGATTTTGTCACATCATTTGGTTTGGAATAACCCAATGATGACATAAAACAGAAGCCCAGCAATCTTCAAAGAAGGAAATTGAGTGAATGGATTCTTTCTTTCTCTCTATATATTTCATTTTCATTTTTTCCTTCCTATCTTCCTTTCCTCCCTCCCTTCCTCCATTCCTTCCCTCTTCTTACATTTGGTGGTGAACTTCAATAAGCCCAAATATGAAGATACTGCAAAATATACAAGAAAATAGAGTGAGAAATGAGTGCTAGAATGAAGCTGCCTAGCTACGGGACAAGGTGAACTACAGAACTGAGCAATTCTCGAAGGAGTCTACAGAGTGCAACTCAAATAGGACATAACTCAAATAGGAAATTCAGACCCTAATCCTCCTTCTGTAGATGGAGTGGATGATCCTTCACTCTTTTCTTCACACGAATAGAATAATCATAGACTTCATAATTATAGTAGTCTCCCCTAATCTGCAGTTTTGCTTTCCATGGTTTCAGTTACTTGTAGTCAAATGTGGTCCAAAAATATTAAGTGGAAAATTCCAGAAATAAACAATTCGTAAGTTTTAAACTGTGCTCTTTTCTTAGTAGCTGTGATGAAATCTCATGCTGTCCTGTTCTGTCCTGCCAGGGACGTGAATCATCCCTTTGTCCAGTGTATTCACACTGTATATGCTACCCACCCATTAGTATTAGACATCTTGGTTATCAGATCCAGTGTCACAGTGTTGCAGTGCTTGTGTTCAAATAACCCTTATTTTACTTAATAATGTCCCCAAAGCCAACTTTATGATTAGTTATTGTTGTTAATCTCTTACTGTGCCTAATTTATAAATTAAACCTCATCATATCTCTGTATGTATAGGAAAAGGGTTCAGTACTATCCTCGGTTTCAGGCTGCCACTGGGGGTCTCGAGACATATCCTTCGTGGATAAAGGGGGACTGCTGTATTTAAATTTGAATCTCAAATCTATTTATTTATTTCTGATGTCTTGCCTGAGATCTAAACTCTTAGTTTTCAACTCTCTTTTTGGTAGCTCCGCCTGATATTCCCCGGAGGAACTTCAAATTTCACACGTTAGCTCAATTTGTTGTTTCCCATCGGGTCACACCTAATCTGCCTCTGTATTCTCAACTAAGTTTAACAGTTGTCGCTATCCACCCAATAGCAGAGCCACATATTTTTCAACTTCTTGGACAAACACAGGGCTCATTAGCAAAGTAAAGGCTCTAAAAAGTTCTAGAGTAAAGAAACTGATTTAACTTCACTCCTCCATGGTTTTCTAATCACAGAATCTTTTTTTCGTGGAACACCTATTAACAATGTACCAGGGTACAAATTAAAAATTTTGCAATGGACTGTAAGGACCTATACCTATACAATCAGAGTCTGACCTCATCTCCTAGATCTCTCTGCCCTCACACACCTCTCTAGCCATACTGACCTCTTTTCTGTGCCAATTCTAGTTCACCCTATAGCTGGAGGTTTAGCCTGTCCGTAGATAACCATGGGCAATAATCCCAAGGAAAGGCAGCCTCAACTTCTGGATCCCATTTCTTCAAAAACGTGATGTAAGCAAAACTGCCAGAGCAATGCCTAACCTCAGTAAAATCTTTGTAATCCTTTTGGAAATTTATTTGCCCACAAATCTCAACTCATTGATTTTACAAACCATAATTGTTTATTTCTTAAAGCAGTCTCAAAAGACCTCTCTGTCATCATTTTGTAGATGCCATTATTTTTTAGACAAAGTGAATCTAAACATTTGAAAGTAGTAATAAAATACAAAGTTGTTAAGACTTTTCTACGGTGAAGTCTTTTGATCTTTTCAAGTTAGAATTTCTAATGAAGTGAGATTACTATGCCATAGACAGTGGAGAAGGTAAAATGGTTAAGAGCCTAGCATTTGAATTCAGATTGCTACACTCAAACTTTGGTTCTGTCACTTACTCATTGTGTTATTTTGGTCAAGTTCCCTCTTTGGGCCACAGTTCCCTCATATTTAAACCCGTAATAATAATTGAACTTTCCTTTCCTTTTAGGTAATTCCTACCAGTGAAAACAGACTAGGTCAGTATTCTCAAACTTTAACATCTCACCTCCAGGTGAGAATCACCTGGAGGTTAAAACATGTCTGAGCCCCATCCCCAGAGCTCCTGATTCAGTAGGTCTCGGAAGACACCCAAGAATTTGCATTTCTAATAAGTTTCCAAATGCTGCTGGCCCAGGATCAGACTTTGAGAACCACTGAGCTGGAATATACTGTGGTAACAAGCAATCCGAAATCTCCGTGGCTTATAACAACAGAAGTTTATTTCTTGTGCATGCTGCATGAACAATGCAGTCTATATGGGGACTCTGCTCATCATTGTCACTCAAGGGCCCAGGCTCCTGGAGGCTCCATTGCCACCTGTGCTTCCCTGGTCATCACTGAGGGGAAAGGGAACATGGTGAATTGTGAGCTGGCTCTTAAAATTTCTGATTGGAAGTGAGCACTCAGTGTTAACTATTATTACTAAAGTTTTACCGTAAATTCTCTTTCTGTTACAACTTTTCAAGAGGGGTATGATGCGTTCTGATGCTTAATTCTAATCTGCATGGGGCAAAGGAGGAGTCAGAATGACAATCATCTTTGTGCTGACTTTGTGAAATAATCCTCTTTCGTTTTTTTCCTGTATTATCTTGAATTGCCTTTTGTTACTTCATGTCTTTATAGAAATCCTGCTTCTGGGAACCATTCCAGCCTCAACTTCTGGATCCTATTTCTTCAATTTTGCCTGCTTTGTGGTCAAAATAATAGCTAAGAATTATCAAACAGGGCATTATTTTAAGTGTTATATACATATATATATATATATATATATATATATATATATTTCTTCCCTTTAAACTAGCTCACTTATCACCACCCCCATTTTATAAATAAGGAAACAGAGGTCCAAAGGCCCTTTGGCTTTCATCTGATCGTCTTCCATCTGCTCCCTTGAACCTGATGCTTTGGATCTTCCCCTAATTAGGGCCCCACTTCCCCTGGTTTGTAGATGTCATGTGCTAGGGGCCTGAACTCACACCAGCCACTTCTCTGCCCAACTTGGCTTCTCAAAAGGAAGTTCAGTCTAGGATGATAAAAATGTCTGCTCCTATGTTGTTCTCAAGGATGTTGGAGAGCTACATAATACTACAAATGCTTTCATATGAATACTTTAAACTCTTCAAAAACCTATAGCAACCAAGGAATTGTTTTCTTCCCTTTTGACTTCATGTAGCCCTTATTTCTTTGGTGAAATCTTTGTGTTCAATGTATTATAGCAATAGCCTGGGTCAATTTCCCTGAATCCCCCTCCTTATTTTAAATCTCATTTTAGAAAGACTAGAAGGTACAGTGGGAAGAACATGGCTTTGGGAGCCAGATAAACCTGGGAGCAAGTCCCTACTCCATTATTCACCTAGCTGTGGGACTTTGAGGAGGACGCTGGATAACTCTAGACCTAATTCTTATTTGTGAAATGAGAACAATAGTAATTACCTCACAGAATCCCATTTTTAGATAAAGCATCACTTTTCTGTACTGCAAGGGCCTGCTGGAAAATCAAACAGGAGGTGGCTGAACCAGTAAGAGCTTATGCAACTGTAATTAATTAATGAGATATGTGGGTCTGTTCGTTACAGCTTTTTCAACTTATTTGTGCTGCCAAAAGATGAATTCTCAGTCTCTAGAGACCAGGATTAGTAGCATGAAGAATCTGAAGTAATCCTTCTTTTCCAGCAGGATTATTTGTTTTTCATCTCTGTTCAAATAGCCAAGTTGATTTATTTCATAGTTCTAGATTTGCTTTCACATTATCTGATTATTTGGTTTTCAGTTTACAAGTATATTCCAGCTTGTGTATTATGCAGTATCAGATTGTGGGTATAGGTGCGGGCCGGTAGTGTACAACTGGGATTTTCCTTACCCTAGATTTTGGCAGAAATTTGTCACATGGACACTTTACAATGGGCATTGTATTATCTGGTAGATGGTATCTTGGAGTATATTTTTACAAGATACAGAAGGGGTGGATTTCTGTTATGTCACCCCTCAGACACATGCCAGGTGGGTCTTATCAGAAAACTGGATTAAGATAGGGAGGAGTATGTAATTTTCTGTTCCAGCAGCTAAGCCTTCCAATGTTAAACAGAGTTTTTAAAAATACATTACTTTTTCCAATTCAGTCTCCACAATGCTGTCAGAGTAATCTTTTAAAAATATAAATCTGATCATGTCACTCATCTGCTTTAAACTTTCATTGACTTCCATTGTTTTTAGGAGAAAGAGCCAATCCTTAACGTTCTCTAAAGCCCCCTGTCGGCTGGCTGGCCCCTACCTCTGCGCCCTTACCTTTTATGCTAAT
This sequence comes from Equus przewalskii, assembly GCF_037783145.1. Classification (NCBI taxonomy): domain Eukaryota; kingdom Metazoa; phylum Chordata; class Mammalia; order Perissodactyla; family Equidae; genus Equus; species Equus przewalskii. The sequence goes on along the minus strand of NC_091839.1, from coordinate 35,166,781 downwards.
GAGACTCTCTAAGCAGGAGCCACCCTGGTCTGCTCTCAGTCCTTCCACATCCTGCTCACCTCAGCCTCAGGCCTTGGTGTCCACTGTTCCCTGTGCTGGAATACACTCCCCACTGCCTGGCCAGAGCCCTACTTATTTTCAGATCCCAGCTAACAATTCCTTGTAAACTTTGTAGCTCTGGGCAAGTCATTTAAATTTTTTAAGCTTCAGTTTCCTCATCAAAAAATGGAGGATAATAATACCACCTATCTCAGAGAGTGGTTGTTGGAATGAAGGAAGATAGCGTATCAAATTCTCTCACGGTTTTGGTAGATATTAACTAAGTAAATGTTATTGTTACCATCCCCGGTATCATCATTATTCCTCAGGGAAACTTTCCTTATCCCCAAGATAAAGTCAGTTCCTCATGTAACAGATTTTCACAGCACTCTGCAGTTTTTTCTTCTAAGTATATTCTGTGATTTCTGTGATACACTTTTTTGTTTGTCTTATTGGCAGTCTCTCCCACTAGCCTATAAACTCAAGAAGGCAGGAGTTTGGCTCACTGTTGTTTCCCCACTGCCTGTGACAATTTCTTGTACACATTTACACTTAAAAATATATATGTTGAGTGAAGAAATGAAGTGTGGCTGATTTATGATTACGTTGTCAGAATGGATCTATATATGGAGGAATCATTTTCTAAAAGCTGGGTCTTCATTAATAAGACCTCTAAAGGAAAGTTAAAATGTTAGGGATTTTTCTTTTCATTCCCTATCTGCCACATTTTAAGAGAAGTCTTTTAGTCTTGGATAACTTCCTACAGGGTCAGAGAAAAAAATGCATCTCTGCCTATTTTAGGGCTTGGATTTAGGGGCTCTACAGTGGCTGCTGTGCTTCATCAGTATTATCTTATGTGAGCTCAGATCCACAGATACTTCTAAAGGGAGGAATTTATAGGTTTTTCAATTCAGTCCATGTGAGCAGTGCTCACGTGGGATAATTAAACAGAAGCCAGTTTCCAAGCGTGAAGCTGATCTATGCGAGAATCAGAATGAACTTGTAGTGATAGGTAAGTCAGCACAGATAGAGCTTGCAGGCGAAACACCCTGGGGGACAGCGGGGGTCAAAAAGTCTTATCCAGGTAGACTGGGGATGGGGAAAAATTTATAACAGGATCAGCACATGAGTGAGAAGTGAGTAGAAAGACAGAATGATTAGTAAATGTGTTGTCCAAATTTGATCAAACGTAATTCCATGTGTACATTCCCCAGAAGAGTTCAAATTAAGGTCTGAGCATATTTTTGGTCAGTTTGTTTTAAAAAACCTCAATCCCAGAAATGGTTGTACACTGTTCTTCCTTAGGTTGAGATAAACAACATTTCAAGAGAATCAGCTTTTGGTCTACCTGATGGTTCTTTCAAGCTTTTTGCTTTCTTTCCTCTCTTTATTCCTTCATTATAAAAAAAAAAAAAAAAACCATTATGTATATCTATATGATATCAAGCACTTTGTTGAGTATTGATGTGATAACAAATAATAATAAGTATAGCTTGCCTGCCCTTTAGGAATTTCTATTCTAACTAGGAGGCAACTGAGCAGATAAAAACTTGTAGTGTAGTGTAATATAGAGATTGACAGAGGAGGGGTCCCTAACACAGACTCAGGGATTCAGGAGAGGTTGGCAGAGTTAATTCAGACGTACTAATGGGAGTAAGTCAGATGAAGGATGTGTGTGGGGCAGGTGAAAGATTCTTCACTAAGAGGGAGCAGCAAATTTTAAGCATCAGAGATAAGAGAGAACCATACGTTAGGAACATTCACATGGGTTCTGAGCTAGGTAGAGGCAAGAGCTGAGGCTACATAATAAAGCCCTTTATATCTTGGTAAAGTTTTTAGACTTTATTCCAAAAATGATTAGAGACCACTTAAGGATTTTAAGTGGAGAATCATTGTGTTACTTGACACTTTTATATGTAGCTTGGCCAGCTAACAATTATTCTCTCTTGCTCTGGAGACTCTCTCTGCTTAATCCACCTGGCATTTGTACTGTAAGACCCTATCTCTCTGGCCATGGAAGGTTGGCTGAGCTGCAGATGGATGTCCTAATCAGATTAGCCCAGTCAGGTGCTGTCTCTTGGATTCTGGTGAGGACCACCAGAATGCAGAGAAGGGAATGTTAACTTGGGAGCTATGGAATTACATATTTTGTCAAGCAGGTTTGGAAGCAGAGAAGCAAATGTGGAGTGATCATCAAGAGAAAAGTAGAGGCCTAAGACAAAGTGAGACTTCTTGCTGAAATTATTCTTATCTTCTTTCATATTTCTAGTCTTAGCTCCTATTAAGACCTGAATGCTTTTCCGGCCTTGGGTCCTGTAGACACCATGCATTCTTGTCTTAGTTTGGGTTTCCTAGATGGAAACATAGATTCATGAGAAAAGCATTTATTTAAGAAGTCTTTCCAGGGGGCCAATCCAGTGGCCTAGAGGTTAAATTCATGTGCTCTGCTTTGGTAGCCTGGGATTTGCGGGTTAGGATCCTGGGTGTGGAGCTACACACCACTCATCAAGCCATGCTGTGGTTGTGTTCCACATACAAAATAGAGGAATATTGGCATAGATGTTAGCTCAGGGACAATCTTTCTCACCAAAAAAAAAAAAAAAAAAGTGTTCCCAGGAAAATAAGGAAGTGAAATAAATGGGATCAGGAAGAGAAGGAGGGTGCAATATGAAGCCAAACCCAATGGAGGATAACTCTGGATTAACACTTCAGAGAAATTCTAGAAGCAGTGTTATTCATGCCTTTGGAATTTTTCCAATCAGAAGTGCAGGGAGCCAAAGTGTTTCTACCACTACATCTGTCAGTCATTGGTTAAGAACTGACCCTGAGGCATATATGCATGGTGATGGATAAAAATTGGACTATAGGAGTCACACGATGAAGTGTATTCAGGAATTGATAAAGAATAATGTACACCTGAAATTGCACAATATTATAAACCAGTATAATCCAAATAAAATCACTAGAAAAAAAATAACGATGTATTAAATATCTTAGGAAAAAAAATTGCCAATGGAAGACCCAAATTTTGAAAGAATTGTAGTTTTCTGTGCCTATAGCTAAGAGCAGCTCTTGAATGTAGATTCCAATGCTGGCTGCTGAGAGTGGGGCAAGCCAGGAGCCTTGTGGTGGACAGTGGAGTGCTGATCCAAGGAGCTATGGGCAGGGCACTTGCACTATTGGCTACCATCCTTAAAGTTAAGTCTCCTTTTAATTTTTTTTCCAGCTAGCTGAAGTTAATTTATGTAACCTTCAACCAAAAACTCTAAAGTAGCACCATGATGTTATCTGGTGTTGTTTTATAATAAGCACTCTGGCTGCTGTGCAGAGAATGGATGGAAGGAATATTAAGTTTGGAGGTAAACCAGTTAGGAGGCTGTTGAAATAATTCATTGACTAACTCTTTTATTTTATTTATTTGTTCAAAAAATATTTATTGAGCATCTCTATGTACCAATTGATGGGGATATAACAGAAATTAAGGCTAACAAGATACTAGCATTAGCAGACATTTTGTCTAATAGAGGCACCAGGACAAAAAGACGAAACATTATAATTAGGTGTCGTGAGAAATGTGTGCTTTAGGGAAACATCTGCACCTGAATGTCGGGGAAGGTTCCCCAGAGAAAGTGATGTGGAAATTGGATCCTGAAGGACGGGATAGATAATAACGGCCTAGAAAACTGTAATACCAATGAGTAGAAGTGAATTTATTTGGAAGATATTACAGAGGTAGAGTAATAGGCTATAGTGACTGTTTGAATGTGAGAGAAATTCCCCTCGGTTGGCTAGAGATACCATTAACTGGGGCAAATATTACAAAAAGTAGATTTGGGAGTCAAACACTTAAGTTTGTCTTGGCAGAGTTAAACAGGAAATGTTATGAGACATGCAGATGCATTCTGTTCTTTTTTTGGAAGGCCAAGGTATAAGAATGGAGGCCTTACAAAGAACTCCAAACTTCTAGCCATGACCTGTCTTGGATGGAAGGTTTGATTAAGAAGGCTGGCTTAATCAATCAGGCTTGAGAATTTACCGGACATAATTCCAATGCTATTCAGCTGCTTGACTTGCATTTCCCTTGGTGGACTTAAGTTAGATTTATTTTTTAAGAAAGCCAATGAGTCAGTTATTACAGTAATTTATTATGACAGTTTAATGTGCCTTTATTGTTTGTTGAAAGCTGTGTTTCTCAAACTTTATCATTTGGTTTTGCTTCTCTATGATTTTGCCTTAGCCATGTATTACCTATACTATTTTTCTTTAAAAATACTCATTGTTTTGCTATCCCTAAGCAATGCTATCCATAAAACATAGATTTGGTGTGCCAGTTATATTTTTATAATGCACAATAAAATAAATGCATAACTGCCATGTTCTACCATGATTCATGCATCACATCAAATCTTCTCCTACCAATACTGGGATATACGCTGTATTTTGAGAAATTATGGTTTAGATAATTAAACCTGTGAGAGGGTTAGACTGGGTCTTCTCTAGGGATGGCTTATCATATAGATACTTTTCCAAAAGAAAATGCCGATTTGCCAGTGGATGAAATGTAATGTAGGTCAGAGACCACACATTTTTTCATTTTTTGTTTTTGTTTCTTTCAAGAGACTTAACGATTCAGAGCTAACATGACAACTCTGTTGGCGGATTCATGCTCCCTTCACACCTATAGGGAAGAACCCTTCCTTGCCTCTTCCTATCTTCTGGTGGTTTACTGGCCATCATTGATGTGCGAGGCTTTGCAGTTTCTTTGGAGGATAGCTCACTGCTTTCTTAAGGCAAGGAGGAAGATGGAGACTGTGACAAGAGCTTTCACCTTCCCCAGAACACTGTCTGTGAGTCTGAGAGGAGCAGCAGTTCTGTTTGGCACATCCTGTTTATTGGACGATATTCTTTAGATTGGCAATTTTATAAAGAATAAAAGAGTAAATGACAAGTTATTAATAAAGAGAAATAAAATGAACTAAAGCAAATAGAGTTGAAGGTGAAGCATATGAAAGAGTAAATATTCTGAAGCAGGAAAGAATAAGGTCTGTTGTCTGGACAGAAATATCTGAACTTGCTGTCAAATGCCCTTTGTGACTGAAGTAATGAAAGTGATTTCTTCTTGGGAAGACATTTTTTAGGCTTGAATTAGGGAGATGAAACCCCTAACCCATTTCTGAGGTCAGAGAATTTGTGTGTTAAAACCTGCAGGCCTTCGAGCAGCCAGTCTGCAAAACAGGGAGTAAACAAAGAGATACTGTGTGGTGTCCCAGGGCCATTGCCCCGAGACCGTGTGCAGGCACAGACCAGCAGCGTAGCTGATCCAGCGCTGGTTTTGAGAACCTACATAGTTATTTCACCACTACAGGCTCCCAGGCCTTATTAACCAGCTAACTTTAATCCTGTTCAGAACAAGATTATAAAATGAATTTAATAAACAAAAGTGCTTCTGCATTCATTATCCTGTGATTTTATAGAAAGTCTCAATGGCACCATCAAACGGCATCTGGGGTTTAGCGTGAATCTAGTTGTGAAGTACGTCAAGTTTGTTTTGTTTTAAATTAATAGATTTTATTTATTTATTTATTTATTTTGGTGAGGAAGATTGGCCTTGAGCTAACATTTACTGCCAATCTTCCTTTTTTTGCTTGAGGAAGATTGTCCCTGAGCTAACATCTGTGCTAATCTTCCTCTATTTCATATATGGGACCTGCCACAGCATGGCTTGCCAAGCCGTGTGTAGGTCCACACCTGGAATCTGAACCTGTGAACTCTGGGCTACTGCAGTGGACCACACAAACTTATCCAAAAACCACTGGGCCAGCCCCTAGACTTAATTCTTTTATTAGTTTTAGGTTTACATAAAAATTGAGGAGAAAGTACAGAGAATTCCTCTACGCTACCACCAGTTTCCCCTATTATTAACATCTCGCATTAGTATGAGGACGTTGGTTACAACTGATGAACCAAAATTGATACATCATCCTTAATGAAAGTCCATCGTTTGCATTAGGGTTCACTCTTTGTGTTTTACAGTTTTATGGGTTTTGATAATGTCAGGTATCCATCATTACATCATTATAATATTGTACAAAATAGTTTTACTGCTCTAAAAATTCTCTATGTTCTCCCTATGAATCCTGCCCCCTCCCCCTGGTCTCCTGGCAACTACTGATCTTTTCTGTCTTTTTCAGTTTTGCTATTTCTAGAATGTCATATGGTTGGGATCACACAGTATGTACCCTTTTCAGATTGACTTCTTTCACTTAGTAATAAGCATTTAAGTTTCCTCCATGTCTTTTTGTTGCGTGATAGCACATTTGTTTTCAACAATGAATAATATTCCATTGTATGGATGTACCATTCACATATTGAAAGATACCTTGGTTGCTTCCAAATTTTGAAAATTTTGAATAATGCTTCTATAAACATCTGTGTGCAGATCTTTGTGTGAAGAGAAGTTTTATTCTTTCAGTTTTATTGAGCTATAATTGACTTACAGCACTGTGTACGTTTAAGGTATACAGCATAATGACTTGGCTTACCTGTATTGCGAAATGATTTCTACATTTGTTTACCTAAGAGTATGACTGTTGGAGTGTATGTAAGACTACGTTTAGCTTTGTAAGAAATACTAAACTGTCTTTAAAAGTGGCTTTACCATTTAAAGTTCATATGTAAACTTCCTCCTTGGTCATCTCTGTGTGTCTCTTCACTGTTTTATATATTTCCCAAGTGACCAGTGCTCTCCATATTGCCTTCACCAGGCTGAGTAGAACACAGTAGCCCACCCCTGCTCCCTTTCCAAAAGCGCTTGCAGGTCTCATTTCTTCAGAACTCTGACCTTAGCTAGGAAAGCAGATAGCGCCAATGAGTATTAAGGTAGCACTTACTGTTTACAATTAACTTCTGCATAAAATTTTCCTTTTAATCTTAAGACAGAATTCTCCAATAAGGGCTTATTTTCCCCAATTTGGAGATAAGGAAACTGATATTTAGCAAAATTTCATACAGCTAGTCAGTGGTGGAGATGGACTGGGTATTCCTCAATCACTTTAAATCTCTTCTGAAATAAGAAAGCAAATTAGATAAGCATACAGATAAACCAGCTACTTCTTCCAAGCCAAACTGGAAATTTTAATGGCTAAACTGGCTGACATGCTGCTCTTCCAGAAAACATAACCAATTAAAAGTTGTGTTTCTAATGCCATAACCCAAAGGAACACTAATGGTGGTTATTTTACTCATTAAAGGATGCTTTAATGACCAAGTTAGCCAAATATGCAACCAGACAACATCTGCCTCTTAAAAAATAGTTTTACTGCTCTTTAAGTACAGCAAAGAAATACTAATGATTCTTTCTGAAACTAGAGAAAGTTGTTAAAGGAGATATGCTCTGTAAGGGGTGAACAGACTTTCCCAACATTTTATAGGGTTGTTTACTAAGCTTTAAAAGGAATTTCTTAATGTAGAATTTAACTGTGCACATAAAAATACTATATAAATGTTTAAATCATTTTCAGTCTCATCTATAATAAAGGCACGTCCTGAAGTTGGAGTCAATATTTGAAGCAGAAAAAGATTAAGGACCCTCTAGTACAACCCTGGCCTTATGTTTTAATTAAATGTATCCTATTGACATTGCCTAATCATTCCTCTTGTTTCTTTTGAATATCCCAAAATCCTCCAAGTGGTTTCTGGCCATTGCATAAGCTTGTGAACACATTCAACATATTACTCCCAAATGATGTATTGCTTGGAAATGATGAGCTGGATTCACTTGCCTTTCTATGCTCCCCTGCATCCAACCCTATTCCCAAGATATCAGTGAAACAGGAATCTATAAATTTCTCTATTCAGCATCTGTATTAGTTTCCTAAGATTGTTATAATATGGTACAGCAAACTGGGCGGCTTCAAACAACAAAAATTTATTGTTTCTGTCTGGAGGTCAGAAGTCTGAAATGAAGGTATTGGTAGACCCATGGTCCCTTCAAACCTGTAGGGGAGAGTCCTTCCTTGCCACTTCCTAGCTCCTGGTGGTTTGCTGGCAATCTTCAGAGTTCCTTGGCTTATAGCCGTGTAAGTATAATCTCTTCCTTTGTGATCACATGGCATTCTCCTGTGTGTCTTTCTGTCTTCAATGATTATCTTTTTATGAGGACACCAGTCATATTGGATTAGAGGCCACATTACCCTTGTATGACCTCATCCTAACTAATTATATCTAAACCAACCCTATTTCCAAATAAGTTCACATTTCGAGGAACTGGGCATTAGAACTTCAACATAACTTTTTTGGGAGTGTAGGGGACACAATTTGATCCATAACAGAGCACTTTTTCTTTTTTCTGGGAACAGCAACCTTCCTCTTGTGGAAAAATGCTCTTTACACATTTCAGTTAGTTCTAGTGTGCATCCAGCCTCAGTACTGGTGCTGAGTATTCAGGTACTCGGTTATAGTTAATTATCCCAGAGGTTGGAATGTAACTATATCTTTCAGGGTCCTTACCTAGAATTTTAAAAACTGGGTCTGGGAAAAAGATTCAGCTTCTCTTGGTGATGAAAGGCATGTGAAATGTGGGACATGCTGACACCTGTTTTCAGACTCAGGGAAGAAATCAGTATTGGAGAAAAAGTCAACAGAGACAAGAGAATAGCAGACAAGAGACATGAGAACCCCTTTGACTGCAATTACATAAAGTCTCTTTTTGCTTCAGTTAGTTTGAGGAGTTGATTTCTTTTATTTGCAAAACAAAACCAAAATGAAACAAACAAAACAAAAGAACAACTACAAAACCCAATAAAATTGTCAAGGGACTTCTACTTTCTGTAGTTGGGTGGTTGCCACCGTGAAGACTATCTTTATGATATTGACTCAAGAAATTGTTCTAGGGAAAATAGATTTCACGTGGAGTAAGTCAACCTGGTTTTACAGCATTTATCCCTAATTTGTGAATTTTGGACTCATAAGGCTAGTGAGTCCAAAATATAGGGATTTTAATTTTAGTTCAGACATTAGATAACTGCATAAATCAGATAATGTATTTATTTGCCCTTTGCCTCATGTTTATCTTGATACACTAGGAAGAAATAATGTTTGCTGAGTGTAGAGGTAAGACTCAATTTAAATGTTAAATTAAATATGTTTCAGAGTTAATGCAATTCTCTTTATACACCATTTTTGATACATATGGTTTTAAAAATTTTAAAAAGTAGAACTTTCTAAAGGAGATATATCGTTTACATTTGTGTTTATATTTTAAAATAATGCCAATTCTGTCAAAAGCTGTTTGACTACAAGGACTAAAGAGAGTTATTAGAAATGAAAGAGTAGCTTAATAATGAATTGAAGTTATTAAATTTAGTGTAGCCCAATATATCTTCTTTAGTTCTTCTTAGTTCTAAGATGCATGTTAGTTCTAAGATGCAAAGTATTCAGAATTATACCTTTCTGTTGCATGGACCCCCTTTTATTTTTAAATATAACTAGCTTTCTTTAATAACTCAATGTGACATGCTGTAATCTTTAGTGTAGCCAACACAAGAAGAGGGTAATATAAATTAGTACCTTCAGCATTTCCTAAAACATCTAATGATCTTAGAACATTTAACTTCATTTTTTCCTGAAGGTAGGACAAAGTACCAGGATGACCTTGTAAGCCCTTTTTATGGTCCAGAAGAATATTCTCAATAGGATGAGAGAACTCTTAGCATCTATCGAAGAGAAGCATGATGCTTTAAAGAGAAGGGGAAAAAAATTGTTCCCTATTATCCTATTATTTATATATTAGAACATATCAATATATGTTATACATATACATATATGCATACATAATATATGATACATATATGTATATAATATGCCATATTATAAATAACAAGATAATGGGAAAATATGGCATAATAAAACATACCAACTAATCCAAAAGAAGACAGAAAAGGTAGCATATATTAGGTGAGACATTAAAAAAGAAATAGTAATATTACAAGTGCTAAATAATTCAACAATAACATTAAACAAAAATGAACTGAGTGTTCCAAGTAGAAGACTATAATAATAATTATATGACACATAAGATAAACAACTTAAAAGTGAAGACACAGAATGACAGAAAGTAAAAGAGTGGAAAAAGAAATATGGAAACACTTTCTAAAGAAAGATACACTAATAAAGACACTCGTGTTTGAGGCATGAAGCATTATTAGAAAAAGTCTTAACTTCTATTAAAGAGAAGCATAATGTTTTAAAGAGAAGGGGGAAATTGAGCTGAAAAGATAACTGAATGAAATGACTAGTAAACAATTTAGATAATCAGTGCTAGGAAACTAAAATTGTAACGGTCGAACTAAAGTTCACACTGGGGGAAGTAGAGAACAAAATTGAGGGAAAAGAAATGAGTGAGATGGAGGATAGATTTTTAAAAGTGTTTTCAGAAGTAAAAGGAAAAACAAATGAGATAAAAACAATGGAGCAGGGTAATGAATATGGAAAACATAATAATTCTCTAATTTTGATATGTTTCATTTCTGAAATAGAAACAAAAATAGAGTAGAAGGAATATCAGATATAAAAATCTTTTGATCTGTGTTCCAAGTAAAAATCATTGTAAAGAAACTAGTGCTAGAAGAAAACGGGAAACATATTTTTAAACAAAATTGGAACAATATGTTCTAATTGGACTGAAGGTGAGACTTAAAATCTCCCAGTGGGTTAAGATAGGTTACATGCTTCCCTATTTCTGTCTTTTTTGAACATTTACTTGCATGGATAAGGCACTTCCAGGGGTTTGTGAAGATAAGGAGATACTGTAATCCTTTCTGTAAATAATCTTAGACGTCTGTTGGAAAAAAGCAGGTATAGCAGAGGCCAATGGAAGTCTTGCATGACTAACCACACTCTTTACAATATTGAAGGATGCTTCCTAGTCTCCTGTGGAGGCCGCTATTGGGAGATCATCCCAAGCCAGTCAGCCAGAAGTTATGTATATATCCAGCAAAGCTTTGTAAGAGCCATATCACAGAATTCACTAACACTTGAGCTCAAGCATATCCCTCTCCATTTTAGCATAGTCTACTTTTTAAGAATCAGGACATGGATTTCTGGCATCAGGGCATAGTCGAGTTCCAGCTCTACTGTTATGGCATAGGCATAGTGGGATTCCAAATTCATGGGATCAAGTTACAGTGGATTTCTAGCACTTTAAAGTGACAGAATTTTCGCTCAAAGGCACCAAAGCAAAAAGATGTTGTTTTTTTTTTGTTGTTTTTAATTTTTTTCCAGCACCTAGGCAATGGCAACAAGATGGCTTGAGTGCTATGCACAGAGTTCTGGCTCAGAGTGACATCTCTGCGGTACAAATGAGTCGTAGAGTTGAGGGTTTTTGGCTCAGCTAATTCAGTCGTAAACACAAGGGATGATTCAAGGATACACATAGGCACACTGAAGAATTCCAGAAATACTTGAGGGACAGGAATCCTATGAAAGACTGTAACAATTGTGATCAAGCATTTTGAGTTTGGTGCAGTTGAGATCTTAATGTTAATGGAACCATATCTATAACCATAGGCTAATAAAATCTACTAGTCTCAGGTTACCAAAGTTACAAGAAAACAACAACAAACTTCCAGAAGCATCCAGGAAGGTGCATCAGTCAGGATCCAGTTACAGGAAACAGAAAACATTGCGGATATGTTAAACATCAAAGGATTTAATCCAGGAATTATTGTCGGAAGCTTTTAAAGAGTAGGCTCTAGATTAGCCTTTTAGGTAAAAGAATCCCTGAACAGCACCACTGAACTGGATACAAAGGGAGCTAGTACTCGTGTCATAATCAGGAAGGGGAAAAATCAAGTTGGTCCCCATTTGAAGCCTTCTAGCCTTCAGGAATATAGTGCTGTAGCTGCAATGCAGGGATCAGAAGGCTGCCACAACTGCAGCTAAATATTCATACAGCTGGTGACTGGATCCTGGAATACTGCTACAAGGAAACCCAGTGTATTTATCTTTTAATGTGCTTGGCCATAGCAATAACCAGAACAAAAAGAAGATGACCTCTTCTTTACTTCCACCATCTAAATATGTGAGTGCGTATAATTGATGAAATGTAACTCACATCTAGCTCCCTAGCTGCAAAGGAGTTGGGGAAATATAATTTGTGGATTTCCAGCCTTTGCAGTAGAGGAAGGCGCACTAAAAGAAGACGGTAGTAGGTTTTGTGTATCAACTTACCACGTCTGCCACAACAGGCTAAACTAGTCATCAACAAAACGGTAAAAATCAGATTGACTTTTGCAAAACAAAATGCTAGTTACCAAGGGAGATTCCCTGACAGAATTTTCAAAAGAGAAGATAGTAACCCAAAAATTATACTTAGCTCATTTTCTTCCTTTTGTGCAAGATATTCTTAAATATGCAAGGATTTAGAAAATGTCGCACCATTCTAAAAAGAAATTAGTTAAAGGCTAAATTTGGTCAAATAAAAGATAAATTGAAATGAGAATCTCAAGAAGGAAAAAGTTTTGGTATAAAAGGATTTATGGATTATTTATGGGTCATCTGTTAACTAACTGAAATCCCAATCCCAGGGATCCAGTTGGGTCACATGTTGTCGGGTGAATTCTGTAGCCCAGGGTGGAATTTGGCCTTGTATGTTCCTTTAACTATTTTGTTTTTGCTTCTGCTCCCTTGATAATAGGAGAAATCTTTATTTCGATTTTATCCTACAATATGGATGGGGGCCACTTAAAACCATAATGGCTGTCATTCTCTGCTTGCCCTTGCTAATAAGCCTAAACCATTTACAAAACTGGGCAGTTGGATATAGTGCTTTTGCTTCTATCCATAAACACAGATCTGCACAAAGAGAAGTCATTCTTAATGCGAAAGAAGTTCAGTCATGTTTTTCTGCTTCTTTAAAGCTCTTATTGAAAGACCTGAGTCTTTGTGAGCTGTGTTTTAAACTGGAAAAGATGAATAAACCAGTCACAGTAGATATCTGTCATCAAGGTACTCTATATTATCTTCTCTCTTGTATCTGTGAGTATTTGCCTAAAAACCAGAGCCTGCAATACCATCAGCAACATATACAGTAAAATGGCACAAAAATGCACGAATGTAAAATAATATCTTTATAAGGATGGTGAGTATGGGTTATTTTTTCTTCTGTTTTCCTTTATTCACTAAGTTTTCTATGATGAAATTATCTTTTTATAAATAATTAAATTAAAAAAGGCACCATACTGTTTTACTAGGATGCCAATTTTGTTCTTCCTATCACTCTTTCTAAAAGACTGAATGGTTATTCACACACATGAAGGATGGTTATGAATCTTGGGATTATAGGCAATGTGTGCTTTTCTGTATTTTTATTTTTTTCAACAAACATATATTAACTTTTTAATCATAACAATATCTTCAAAAGCCAATTGAACTGTCCTATAATTGAGCTTTGATGAAACTTTTGGCTCAAAGCAACACAAGATGACTCCTAATTTCAGAATTCATTTTTTTCTTGCTGAATTAGGGACTGGACCTGATTTTAGCTTCCCAGGGATCACCTCTTGTCACTCAATATAAGAGTAACATTTCTGGAAAATAAAGTATGAAAACCATTTGTTTAAAGAGTCTGCATTTCTTTTACTTTTTTACTTCAAGTCAAAGGACCTGGTGATTCAATTTCAACCTTTACATTCAGTCAGCTGTATTTTAATTTGAATCTGAATGACACAGCCATGGTTCATGTAGAAAAGTAGTGAATTAAGGTCTTTGAGTGCTTGTTTCTGTTACCAGAATTTAAATGTGAAATAAAAGCCAAACAGAGATTCTGTGCAGATTTATGACAGGTAACTGCTATACACATACACACGTACAGACATACATATGTAATTAATCTTATATATGAGTATATAACATTTAAAAAGCTATTACTAAGAGGAGCAATAGGGCTCCTGGGTAGAATGTTTATATATATCTTATAAAAACTTCAGTAAAATCAAGTAGAGTCATAAAATACCTTCATAAATATTTGTGTAAAGTTGGGTACATATTCTTTCACTTTATCATTTACTTCTGTCACTTTTTCTCCCAACAAAGATACACAAAAATAGAATTGAACTTGATAAAAATGTAAAATGGATGGATTTTCTTCAGCTCTCTCATACTTCCCTATTAATTGCTCTTAATTATCTATTCCTAGCACATTCCAGGGAATCTCTTCTATACCTCTTCCCTCAAAACCTGCTCTTGACTAATGTAATGTTAGAAATTATCTGAAACTTCATTCCTACTAAATTATAGATGACCTAAAAAGATGAAATATAATATGCCTGACACACTTGAAATTTAAAAGAGGAGTTTATAGGACAGGGTAGAAAAGAACAATATCAACACCAAAGATCTGGATATATATTCAAGAGTTCTAAGTATATAGTTTGATCTTTTCATTTGTGAACTTTTTGACTTGGAGTAAGTCACTTCAACTCTGAACTTTAGTTCTTTCTTTCACCAAGAGAAGATAATGAAACCTACCTTATGGGCTATGATGACCAATAACAATCCATATGATGTTTCACACGGAGCCTGTCATGTGGTGGATACCTGATAAATATTCCTCTGCTCCCTATGGAGTCACTGAACTCACAGGACTAGAGTTCTAAGGATAACATTTTCGATGTTACTTGCAACCAGCAGAGAAGAATCTTTTGGACTTTTAATCTAGTGAGAATGATTGACTACAGGCGTTGGTGGGTTGAATAAAGACCCTTTGGGAGGCTCTTCCAGGCTTTGTTCTATAACTGTATATTTATGTCCATTTAAATGATCTAACAACTCTATCTAGTTCAGCAATCTTTTACATTTCATTGCTGAACTTATGAGCTTATTTACGTCCTAAAATTGTTTCTCATGGAAGTTAAAACCGTGGGATATGAGGAGAGTGTAATAGCATTACCAAAGATTGTTTATGGCTAGCCATCTAGTTTAGTTATTCCCATGCTTGGTCGTCTCTACAGTGCATCATTTTGACCAGCGATGATGTTTGGTGCTGCAGAGCACAGCTGATGAACACACTTCCTAAGCCTCCCTGTTGCTGAACTCAGCCAAAAAGTTACACATGAGTCTAAACAGATGTTTCTGTTGTTTAGGCCGATGAAGTTTATAGAGTGCATGTTTATCTTTCAAAAGAGAATGTGGAGAGTTCATTCAGTCTTGAGATCCAATCTTTCCGGAGGTTGGACTGCCTAGTAAATTTGGAACAGAAACTGGATGAGCACAAGGAGTCATTTGGGGGCTGTCAGAAAACATAGTCCTTTACTAGCTGGTAGAAAAGAAATAGGACACGGGGAAATTGATTTGTCTAAAAATGGTTGATGTTTTAAAAGGCTGAGCTTGGGCAATAGCTTGCATTTTAATACATTTAATGCATCTTCAGTGTTACTGATACTTAGAAAAATGCTCTCCATGCCAATTTTTAGTAGATATGAAATAAGCACAAAGCATCAAAATTTCCTACACGTATTTCATATGATTAGAATGAAATTCTCTACACAAGGAGACAAACATCAAGGAAATGAAAATTTCATATATCATTTATGTGAGTCATCTCTGATTTAAAGTGTTGGCCACAGAAAAAGAAGACTGTACTTGTCCACCTAAGCATTTGTCTCTAACAGTTTAGCAAAGGAGATGGATATGAAAGTCATCAATTGCAATGCAGTGTTATGAAATATAAATAAGCTCTACCTTGGAACATTTGTCTTTTTCTTGCTGAACATCAGATTGCCCTCCTGTTTTAGAGGAATGCAGACATAAGTGGGAGAGAGGGCCCTGTTCTTCATTGTGATGACTGAAAAGAATAGTACTCCTCTGAATCCTCTCAGGAGAGTGTGGATATGTGACTCAAGTATGACTGAAAGCCAGGGCTAACATCATGGGTGTGTGACCTGTGCTTAGAAGGGCCAGCACTTGGTTTAATGCTCTGCTGTCACTGTCTTGAAATTCTTAATAATTTTTGGATAAAGGACCCCTCATTTTCATTTTGCACTGGGTACCCTACAAATTGTACAGCTGGTCCTGCTAAGAGCACTTTTCACCCAACTTGAGAGAGTGAAACAAAGTCACATGGAGAGTTTGAAAGGGTTGATTGTGCCTGAGGAGGAGCTGAGAATTCAGGGTGTAACACGGACAGTCGAGGTGGTAGAGCCCAGTAGTATCAGAAGTGTCCATGGAGTTTTGGCAGTGCTGGCGATAATGGCAGGTGTCAAGAGACAGATTTTTTTTTTAAAAATAATTTTGTGGCAGAATTTTAATTGTGCCCTGACTAACTAGCAACAGCACATATTTTTATCTTGCCTATTGCTCATCTGGGCTACTGTAGAAGTTTTTCTAGTGCTGCTGTAGCAAATACCCATGAACTGGGGGACTTCAACAACATTATTATCTCCCAGTTCCAGAGGCTGGAAGTCTGAAATCAAGGTGTCACAGGGTTGGTTCCTTCTGGAGGCTCTGAAGGAGAATTTGTTTCATGCCTCTCTTCTTGGCTTCTGGAAGTTGCCAGGAATCTTTGGAGCTCCTTGGCTTGTTTCTTGGCAGGTGCATTGCTTAAATCTCTCCCGCTGTGTTCACATGCACATGGCATTCTCCCCTGTGTGTATGAATCTCTGTCTCCAAATTTTCTTATTCTTATAAGGACACCCGTCATATGAGATTTAAGGCCCACCCTAACTGAGTATGACTTCATCTTAATTTGATTACATCTGCAAAGACCTTATTTCCAAATAAGGTCACATTTACAGACTTTAGGTGGACATAAATTTTTGGAAGACACTATTCAACCCAGTACAGCTACTATTACCCTTTTAACAAATTCCTTTTCTACTTAAGTTATCCATAATCTCATTCTGTTATTTTCGACCATGAACCTTGGCAAGTATGGGCATTCTCTGTAGACTTGGGTCAGTTAGGGAAAAAAGTATTCTCAGACAAAGTTACATATGAACTGCATCTTGAATAATAAATATGAATGAACCAGAAAAAAAGGAAAGAGGAGGGAGAGAGCATTCCGTGCTGACATACAGAGGCATAGGGACTGAAAGATAAGCCTTCTAGATCTTCAAGTAATCATTATGTGTGGAGGATTTGGACAACTGGTGATCGAAATGGGGGATTTGGGATACAAGGCACTAAAGAGATCTAAAGGGATCTGACAAGAACAGGATCAGCAGCTTGAACTTGATCGATAGGCAATGAAAGTCATATGGTGGTTTTTATGTGAGAGAGACATGAATATATTTGAGTTTTGGAAAGATTCCTCAAGCAGCAGTAAAGAGGCTGATGTGGAGGGAGATTGGAAGAGGGGAGATTAATAAAAAGAGTGCTGAAGTCCAAGAGATAGAAAGAATTAAAGTCATGGCTGTGGCAATGGCAACACGGAGATCAGTTATATCTAGAATCTATGGGACTGATGAACGTCTAGTTGTGGGAAGTGAGAGAGAGAGAGAAAATAGAGATGACTGCAAGGATAGATAATGGTGGCCTTGTTTTCTGAGATGTTAACCCATTAACCATTAATTAGTTATTAAATTATTTCTCAACCATTTGGGAAATTAACCTTTTCTTAAACTTGGCCTATTGAAATTTTGGGCCAGAATATTCTTTGCTGTGTGTGTGGGAGGGAGAGTCTTGTAAATTGTAGGATGTTTAGCAGCATTTCTAGATCTACCTCAGATACCAGCAGTATTCTTCTGCCTCAATTGTCTCTAGATATTGCCAAATATGCTGGGGGTGGGGGCAAAATTGCCCCCAGTTTGGAACCATTGTGTTCATAGGAGGTGGAGCACTTTTGGAGTAGAGAGAGTTGAGTCCACTTTTATACCTTTTAAGTTTGTATACCAGTGGGACATCTAATTGGAGATGTTTAATGTGCGGCTGGAATTAGGAACCTGGAGCTCACCTGAAAGCTCTGGGCTGTACATACAGATTTGAGGATGTTAAGTGTACATGTGATAACTGAGACTTAGGTAAAGGCAAGGTCACTTACGAAGAGTTTAAGAAGAATGGAGGACCAAGCACAGGCACCTAGGATCCCTGACATTTGTAGCTAATATAAATTGAAGACACTGAGCTCATCAAAGAGACCAAGAAGGACAGCTTCAGAGTCTTCCTTCTCTCCTTCCTCTGTGCCTTTCTACAAATGTGCACTTGTACAACCTTTCCAATGATAATTTCTAAACTAGAAAGGAAAAAAAAAAGCAAAGAAATGGCTTAGGGACCCAAAGACAGGATTTAACCTACTTGTAGAGTTTGGTAAATGGCTGTGGAGAAGGGATGATATCTCATAAGCAACTTAGTTACAACTTTAAAACAAATATTTTTATATCTTCAGTCTGGAGAAAGTATTAGAAGAAGAGTTATAAGAGTGTATCTTTAAGTTTTTGGTAGTATATTCTTATTTCTGGACAGATTCTGTGTAATGCTGCCAAAAGTTAATACTTTAAGTACATTTAACATATTTCAATATTTTAACCTTTTTAAAGCAAATCATTTAAAAGTAATTAAAATATCCTAGAGAAGTGATCTACCAGATAACAGACCCAAACAAAAATCTGCCTTGGAAACTAAGACCACTAAGTGATATCACAAAAATTAAACTTTAAGCAGGATTGCGAGTAAAAAGGCCCATTTCGCATTGACTGAATGAATCTGTTATTTTATTGTCCTTTTAAAATCACACAAGTCATACATGAATATGTTATTGTTGTAAAAGATTCAAACCACACAGAAATATTTAGAAAAAAACATGAATGTCCTCCTTCTCCCATCCACCACTCCTCCCACTTTCCTCTCCTTCCCCCAGATGCAACAATTCTCCACTGTTTGCTGTTCCTCCATCTAGTCCTCTGTGCTAGACACTGAACACACATCAGTGAATGTGAAACATTGTTCTGCAACTTGCTTTTTTCTCTTTCCATATCTTGGAGGTATGAAAGAACCTTTAGCACCACACAAACAGAAACGTTTTTCTTTTGATAATGAGAGAGTGAGCTAATATAATTAGATCAATCCCATATATATCACAGACAATGACAAACTGCGCCACTGAAAGTTCAGCTAGTGACATGTAGTCTTTGGAACCCATCTACAGGATCAATTTGGTGAAAAGCTCATTGAATTTTAAAATTTCAATATTTAAATTTGATAACTGCAGAGGCCAAATCCTGTCCTTCATTTCCTAGCAACAAGAGATTACAAGAGTGACAATACTCTGTTTTGTTAAAATTATCTTTTCATTATATATCAGACATGTTTAGAGGTAACATAATGAAATTGCCTGAAAAGAAAATCCAGGAAGTAAGGTGAAATAATTGGGTTTTTTTTGTAGCAAAAGATACTTAGCCAGTTTCTTATTCTCATTATTTCTGTGCCCTACGCTCATGGGGAAAAGCTTGGGAATATTTCCTAATGAGGAGTTAACTTGGCTGAGGAGGAGACTATGACACTGACTTGACAATTTCATTTGCTGTGTAATTCCACTTCAACCTGTACCTGACAGAGATAATGCAAAAAGTATCCGCAAGGAAGCAACTCTTCGGTAATCCTATAGGGGTCTCTTCTTCAAGAATGTTTAAAATTAAGCCTGATATTTTTCACCACTGATTTTCTTCTCCAAGCTAATGCTGTTCTGACAGCATTGCTCATCGTCTTGATATAAGTGTGGAGTATTTTCATATCATCAGAGAAAATTGCTCTATTTATTCCACATAGAGTGATTCTTTCCTATATTAGAATAACAAAGTCTATTTTATTCCTCACTGTCATTTATTAGATTAATCTCATCTTTTTTTTCTTTCTGAATAAATTCTCTCTCTGCTCTCATTTTCATTTTGTTACTAGTCATTTCTTTGATCGGGACCCTATCACTCACCTCCTTGGACATTAAGTTCTCAATGAAATAAGCTACTCACAGTATCTCTCCCCCAAGTCAGTACTAAACACTTTCACCAAGTATTAATGGGAAGAGGACTGGCTTGGGATTAAAAAGTCATGGGTCAAGTCCCAGTTCTGCTCTGCTTTTCCAAACGTGATTTTTGGGAAAGCTACTTGTCAGCTTGAGTTTCTTAATCTGTAAAAATCGAGGATAATACTAGCTGCACTACCTATATTCTTGTGGTTGTTTTGAGGATACAGAAAGAAATATCTATGGAAAATATCTTTGTAAACCATAATATATTATACAAAGGCAAACTATTAAAGTGTCAGGCACAGCCTAGGTGCTCAGAAAACATTTTCAAGATGTTAGTTGAAGCAACAGCTCCCACTCATTATTTATTCTACCTGAGGCTTCACAGAGTAAGGAGACAAGAGTTGGGATGAACTTCCTAGCTTATATCTTTGTTTTTGCCTCCTTCCCACAAATTCAACCATTTCAGAGATCAGTCAAAACATACAGATGAGCCTTCACTCACTGTGTCTGAACTGGTGATTCTGCCACTCTGAGCAGAGCTCATTGACCCATAGGGTACACACCTTCCCCAGGCTGAGTGACCAAGCCTCTCTTCTGGGAATTTGATCTTTGATAGGGGAGGCAAACTTTCCATTTTATGGAAGTGGAGTCAATTAATGACTATGGCTGAGAGAGAATCTTCTGGATCATTGCTGCTCACACCCTCAGCTTTTCTGTTGATTCCTTTTCTTCCTAAATCCTTCCTAGGATTATGTACTACCTGAAATTCTGTAAGATAAACAGATAAAAAATAAGTGATGCCCACCTCATAGGATTGTACAGTGTTCTTATCACAGCACCTGGGACTCAGTAAACATTCAATAAGTATTAACTACTATTATTAGATTACTTTGAACAATACTTACCATATATAGCAAGTATTCAGTAATGTCAGTTATATGTTTTGGAAGTGAATTTTTTTGTTTCCAGCTTTATTGAGATATAATTGACATATAACATTGTGTAAGTTTAAGATGTACAGTGTGATGGTTTGATATGCTTATATATGGCAAAATGATTACCAGCATAGCATTAGCTAATATTTACATCACATCACATAATTAGTATTTCTCTTTTGTGGTGAGAAGATTTAAGATCTACTCTCTTAGCAACTTTCAAATATGCAATAAAATCTTGTTAACTATAGTCATCATGCTGTACATTAGATCCTCAGAAGTTATTCATCTTATAACTGGAAGTTTGTACTCTTTGAACATCTCCCCTTTCCCTCAACTTCCAGCCCCAGGTAACCACCATTCTAGTCTCCAATTCTAAGAGTTTGACTTTTTTAGATTCCACATGCCAATGAAATCATACTATATTTGTCTTTCTCCGTCTGACATTTCACTTAGTGTAATGCCCTCGAGGTCCATCCATGTTGTTGCAAACAGCACGATGTCCTTCTTTCTCATGGCTGAATAATATCCCATTGTATGTACATATCACATCATCTTTATCTGTGGTATTTTCATCTGTTCAGAGACACTTAGATTGTTTCTCTATCTTGGCTATTGCAAATAAAGCTACATAGAACATGGGACTGCAGACATCTCTTTGAGATCCTGTTTTCAGTTCCTTTGGATATATACCCAGATGTGGGATAGCTGGATCATCTATTTTTAATTTATTGAGGAGCCTCATGCTGATTTCCATAGCGGCCGCACAAATTTACATTCCTATCAAGAGAGCAAAAGGGGTTTACTTTTCTCTACATCCTTGCCAACACTTATCTCCTGTCTTTTTTATGATAGGCATTCTGATATGTATAAGATGATATCTCACTGTGGTTTTGGTTTGTATTCCTCTGATGATTAGTGATATTGATTACCTTTTCATCTACTTGTTGGCCATCTCTATGTCTTCTTTGAAAAATATTTATTCAATTCCTTTGCCCATTTTTTAACTGTACTGCTTTGTTGTTTTGCTATTGAGTTCTTTATATATTTTGGACATTAACCCCTTCTCAGATATATGATTTGCAATTATTTTTCCCATTCCATAGATTGCTTTTCATTTTTTTGATGGTTTCCTTTGATGTGCAGTAGCTTTTTAATTTGATGTAGTCACACTTATTTATTTTTGCTTTTGTTGCTTTTGCTTTTGATGTCAAATCCAAAAATTCATTGCCAAGATGAGTGTCAAAGAGATAACCTTCTATGTTTTCAACTAGGAGATTTACCGTCTCAGGTATTGTGTTCCGATCTTTAAGCCATTTTGAGTTGATTTTGTGTATAGTGTAAGAGAGTGGTCCAGTTTCATTCTTTTGCATGCATCTGTCCAATTTTACCAACACCATTTATTGAAGAGACTGTCCTTCCCCATTGTATATTCTTGGTTCCTTTGTTGTAAATTAATTGATGATATATGTATAGGTTTATTTCGGGGCTCTCTATTCTGTTTCATTGATTCATGTATCTGTTTTTATACCAATACCATTTGGCTTTGATTACAGTAGTTTTGTAGTATAGTTTGAAATCAGAATGGATGATGCCTCCAGCTTTGTTCTTCTTCCTCAAGACTGCATTGGCTGTTGGGGGTCTTTTGTGGAAATGCCACACAAATTTTAGGATTGCTTTTTCTATTTCTGTGAAAAATGCCATTGGAATTTTAATGGGGATTGCATTGAATCTGTAGATTGTTTTGGGTAGTATGGACATATTAACAAAATTAATTCTTCCAATCCATGAGCATGAAATATCTTTCCATTTATTTGTCTTCTATTTCCTTCATTAATGTCTCATAGTTTTCAGTGTACAGATCTTTCACCTCCTTGGTTAAACGTATTCTTAAGTATTTTATTTTCTTTTTGATGTCACTGTAAACGGGATTGTTTTCCTAATTTCTCATTCTGATAGTTTGTTGTTAGTGTTTAGAAATGCAACCGACTTTTGTATATTGATTTTGTTTCCTGCAACTTTACTGACTTTGTTTATTAGTTCTTAATAGTTTTTTGGTGGCGTCTTTAGAGGTTTCTATATATAATATATGTCACCTGCCAATAGAGATAGTTTTACTTCTCCCCCTTTCAAGACTTTTATTTATTTATTTTTGGTTTTTTGCCTAACCATACTGGCCATAACTTCTAGTCTATGTTGAATAAAAGTGGTGAGACTGGGCATCCTTGTCTTGTTCCTGATCTTAGAAGAAAAGATTTCAGCTTTTCGCCATTTACTATGATGTTAGCTGTGAGCTTGTCAAGTGTGGCCTTTATTACGTTGAGGTATTCTCTCCATCCACAGTTTGTTGAAAGTTTTTATCATGAAAGGATGTTGAATTTTGTCAAATGCTTTTTCTGCATCTATTGAGATGATTATTTGATTTTTATCCTTCATTTTGTTAACGTGGCTTATCACATTGATCTGCAGATGTTGAAACATCCTTGCATCACTGGAATGAATTCCACTTGATCACAGTGTGTGATCCTTTCAATGTTCTGTTGAATTTGGTTTGCTAATACTTTGTTGAGGTTATTTACGTGTTCATCAGTCATATTAGCCTGTAATTTTCTTTTCTTGGTGTGTCTTTGTCTGGTTTTGGTATGATTGTAATGCTGACCTCATAAAATGAATTTAGAAAGCATTCCCTTCTCTTCTGTTTTTTGGAAGAGTTTGAGAAAGGTTGGTATTAATTCTTCTTTAAATGTTTGGTAGAGTTTGCCAGTGAAACCATCTGGTCCTAGACTTTGTTTTGTTGGGAGATTTTTATTACTGTCAATCTCCTTACTAGTAATTGGTCTGTTGAGATTATCTATTTCTTCATGATTCTATCTTGGTAAGTTGCATATTTCTATGAATTTATCCAGTTGGTCCAGGTTGCCCAATTTGTTGGCATACAGTTGTTCATAGTAGTCTCTTAACAATATTTTGTATTTCTGTGGTATCAGTTGTAATGTCTCCTCTTTCATTTATAATTTTGTTTGAGTTTTCTCTCTTTGTTTCTTGTTGAATCTAGCTAAAGCTTTGTCGATGTTGTTTACCTTTTCAAAAAGTCAGCTCTTAGATTTATTGATCTTTCCTATTGTCTTTTAGACTCTTTCATTTATATCCACTCTGATCTTTGTTTCTTTTCTTCTGCTAACTTAGGGCTAGGTTTGCCCTTCTTTTTCTAACTCCTTGAGGTGTAAAGTTAAGTTTTTTATTTGAGATCTTTGTTTTTTCTTAATTTAGATCTTTAACACTATAAACTTCCATTGTAGAACTGATTTTGTTGCATCCCATAAGTTTTAGTATGTGTGTTTCCATTTTCGTTTGTCTCAAAATATTTTCTAATATTTCTCTTTTGATTCATGTTTTTTCAGGAGCATGTTATTTAATATCAATGTATTTGTGAATTTTCCAGTTTTCTTCTGGCAATTGATTTCTAGTTCCATACCATTGTGATTGGAAAAGATGTTTGATGTGATTTCAAGCTTCTTAAATTTATTAAGACTTACTTTGTGATGTAACATATGATCTATCATGAAGAATGTTCTATGTGTGCTTGAGAAGAATGTGTATTCTGCTGCTGTTGCATGGAATATTCTGTAAATGTCTGTTAAGTCCATCTGTCCAGTGTATAGTTTAAGTCCAATGTTTTCTTCTCGATTTCCTGTCTGGATAATCTACCCATTATCAAAAGTAGGGTATTGAAGTCCTCTACTATTATTGTATTGCTTTTTGTTTCTCCCTTCCGGTCTGTTAATATTTGCTATATATATTTAGTTGCTCCTATGTTGGATACATAAATATTTACAAATGTTATATCCTTTTGATGAATTGACCCCTTTATTATTATATAATGACCTTTCTTTTCTCTTGTTACAGTATGTGTCTTAAAGTCTACTGTGTCTTTTATAAGTCTAGCTCCTCCTGTTTTCTTTTGGCTTTCATTGCATGGAATATTTTCTGTCCCTTAACTTTCCATCTGGGTGTATCCTTAAAGCTGAAGTGAGTCTTTTGTAGGCAGCATGTTGTTGGGTCTTATTATTTATTTTTTGTGAGGAAGATTGTCACTGAGCTAACATCTGTGCCAATCTTCCTCTACTTTATGTGGGATGCTGCCATGGCATGGCTTGATGAGTGGTGTTAGGTCTGCACCTGGGATCTGAACTGGTGAACCCTGGGCTGCCAAAGTGGAGCGTGTGAACTTAACCACTATGCCACCAGGCCAGAACTGGGTCTTATTATTTTTTTAATGAATTTATCCATTCTATGATTTTTATTGGACAATTTAGTCCATTTACATTTAAAGTAATTATTAATAAGCATGGGCTCACTATAGCCATTCTGTTAATTGTTTTCCAATTGTTTTATAATTCATTTTTTCTTTCTTCCTCTCTTATTCTCTTCCTTTTTGATTTGATGATTTTATGTATTATAGGGTTTTTTTCCTTTTTACTTTTTAAAATTTATTATTATTTTTTTTAGCTTTCAGATCTATGTCATAATATATTTTGAATTCTGTGTAGATTACATCATGTTCACCACCCAAAAACTAATTATAGTCCATCCCCTCACATGTGAGCCTAATCACCCCTTTTGCCCTCCCCCCTTTTCCTATGGTAACCACCAATCCAATCTCCAATGCTATGTGCTTGTTTGTCATTATTTTTATCTTCTACTTATGAGTGACATCATATGGTATTTGACTTTCTCCCTTTGACTTATTTCACTCAGCATAATACCCTCAAGGTCCATCCATGTTGTCACAAATGGCTGGATTTCATTATTTCTTATGTCTGAGTAGTAGTCCATCATGTATAAATACCACATCTTCTTTATCCATTTGTCCCTTGATGGGCACCTAGGTTGCTTCCAAGTCTTGGCTATTGTGTATAATGCTGCAATGAACATAGGGGTGCAAGTATCTTTATGCCTTTGCGTTTTCAAGTTGTTTGGATAAATACCCAGCAGTGGGATAGCTGGATCATATGGTAGATCTGTTCTTAATTTTCTGAGGATACTCCATACTCCTCTCTATTGTGGCTACACCAATTTGCACTCCCACCAGCAGTGTACAAGTGTTTCATTCTCTCCACATCCTCTCCAACATTTTTTGTTCCCTGTCTTGTTAATTTTAGCCATACATACCTTATTGTAGTTTTGATTAGCATTTCCCTGAGAGGGAATGATGTTGGCCATCTTTTCATATGCATGTTGGCCATCCATGTATCCTCTTTGGAGAAATCTCTGTACAGATCCTTTGCCCATTTTTTAATTGGATTTTGTTGTTGTTGTTGTTGAGCTGTATGACTTCTTTATATATTTTGGATATTAACCCCTTATCTGATATATGGTTTGCAAATATCTTGTCCCAATTGTTAGGTTGTCTTTTCGTTTTGTTGATGATGTCCTTTGCTGTGCAGAAGCTTTTTAGTTTGATGTAGTCCCGTTTGTTCATTTTTTTCATTGTTTCCCTTGCCCGGCCAGACATGGTACTTGAAAATATGTTGCTAAGACCGATGTCAAAGAGCATACTGCCTATGTTTTCTTCTAGAAGTTTCATGGTTTCAGGTTTTACATTCAAGTTTTTAATCCATTTTCAGTTGATTCTTGTGCATGGTGTAAGGGAATGGTCTACTTTCATTCTTTTGAATGTGGCTGTCCAGTTTTCCCAACACCGTCTAATGAAGAGACTCTTTTTTCTCCATTATATGCTCTTAACCCCCGGTCAAATATTAGCTGCCCATAAATGCGTGGGTTTATTTCTGGGCTCTTGCTTCTGTTCCATTGATCTGTGTGTCTGTCTTTGTGCCAGTACCATGCTGTTTTGGTTACCATGGCTTTGTAGTATAATTTGAAATCTGGGAGGGTGATACCTCCAGCTTTGTTCTTTTTGCTCAGGAATCCTTTGGCTATTTGGGGTCTTTTGTTGTTCCATATAAATTTTAGGGTTCTTTGTTCTATTTCTGTGAAAAATATTGTTGGAATTTTGATAAGGATTGCATTGAATCTATAGATTGCTTTAGGAAGTATGGACATTTTAACGATGTTAATTCTTCCAATCCAAGAGCACGGAATATCTTTCCATTTCTTTGTGTCTTCTTCGATTTCTTTTAACAATGTTTTATAGTTTTTGGTGTACAAATCTGTCACCTCTTTGGTTAAGTTTATTCCAGGTATTTTCTTCTTTTCGTTGCAATAGTAAATGGGGTTGTATTCTTACTTTCTGCTACTTCATTGTTAGTGTATAGAAACACAACTGATTTGTGTACATTGATTTTGTATCCCACGACTTGACTGTATTCCTTTATTGTTTCTAAAATTTTTTTAGTGGATTCGTTAGGGTTTTCTATATATAAAATTATGTCGTCTGCAAAGAGTGACAGTTTCACTTCTTCTTTTTCACTGTGGATCCCTTTTATTTCGTTTTCTTGCCTAATTGCTCTGGCTAGGACTTCCAATACTATGTTAAATAAGCATGGTGACAGTGAGCATCCTTGTCTGCTTCCTGTTCTTAGAGGAATAGCTTTCAGTTTTTCTCCATTGAGAATGATATTTGCTGTGGGTTTGTCATATATGGCCTTATTATGTTGAGGTATTTTCCTTCTATACCCATTTCATTCAGAGTTTTTATCATAAATGGATGCTGTATCTTGTTAAATGCTTTCTCTGCATCTATTGAGATGATCATGTGATTTTTATACTTCATTTTGTTAATGTGGTGAATCACGTTGATAGATTTGAAGATGGTGAACCATTCCTGCATGCCTGGTGTGAAACCCACTTGATCATCATGAATGATCTTTTTAATGTACTGTTGTATTCGATTTGCTAGTATTTTGTTGAGGATTTTTGCATCGATGTTCATCAGTGATATTGGCCTGTAGTTTTCCTTTTTTGTGTTGTCCTTGTCTGGTTTCAGTATCAGGATAATGTTGGCTTCATAGAATGAGTTAGGAAGCCCCCTCTCCTCTTTAATTTTTTGGAAGAGTTTGAGAAGGATAGGTATTAAGTCTTCTTTGAATGTTTGGTAGAATTCACCAGGGAAGCCATCTGGTTCTGGACTTTTATTTTTTGGGAGGTTTTTCATTGCTGGTGATCGGTCTATTCAAATTTTCTACTTCATCTTGGTCCAGTTTTGGAAGGTCCTCTGTTTCTAAAAATGGTATCCATTTCTTCTAGATTATCCAATTTGTTGGCATATAGCTTTTCATAGAATTCTCTTATTATCTTTTGTATTTCTGAGATGTCTGTTGTAATCTCTCGTCTTTCATTTCTGATTTAATTTATTTGAGTCTTCTCTCTTTCTTTCTTGGTAGTTTAGCTAAGGGTTTGTCAATTTTGTTTATCTTTTCAAAGAACCAGCTCTTGGTTTCATTAATTTTTTCTATTATTTTTTTTAGTCTATACATCATTTATTTCTGGTCTTATTTTTATTATTTCCTTCCTTCTGCTGATTTTGCACTTTGTTTGTTGTTCTTTCTCCAGTACCCTTAGATGTACTTTTAGATTGCCTATTTGGGATTTTTCTTCTTTGTTGAGGTACGCTTGGATTGCTATAAACTTCCCTCTTAGAACCGCTTTTGCTGTATCCCATAGATTTTGGCATGTCGTATTTTCATTTTCATTTGTCTCCAGGAATTTTTTGATTTCTCCTTTGATTTCTTTATTGACCCAATCGTTGTTCAGCAGCATTTTGTTTAATCTCCACATTTTTGTGGCATTTCTGGTTTTTTTCCTGTAGTTGATTTCTAGTTTCATACCTTTGTGGTCAGAAAAGATGCATGGTATTATTTCAACCTTCTTAAATTTATTGAGAATTGTTTTGTGGCCTAATATGTGATCAAACCTGGAGAATATTCCATGTGCTTTTGAAAAGAATGTGTATTCTTTTGTTTTGGGATGGAATGTTCTATATATATCTACTAAGTCTGTCTGCTCTAATGTGTCCCTTAAGGCCAGTGTTTCCTTATTGATCTTCTGTTTGGATGATCTATCCATTTGTGTAATTGGAGTGTTAAAGTCCCCTACTATTGTGTTACTGTCTATTTCTCCTTTTATGGCTGTTAATAAATGCTTTATATATTTAGGTGCTCCTATGTTGGGTGCGCATATATTTACAAGTGTTATATTTTCTTGTTGGATTGTTCCCTTTATCATAATGTAGTGCCCGTCTATGTCTCTTGTTACAGTTTTTGTTTTAAAGTCTATTTTGTCTGATATAAGTATTGCTATTCCTGCTTTCTTTTCTTTGCCATTTGCATGGAATATCTGTTTCCATCCTTTCACTTTCAGTTTGTGAGTATCTTTAGGCCTGAAGTGTGTCTCTTGTATGCAGCATATACATGGGGCTTGTTTTTTTATCCAATTGGCCACCCCATGGCATTTGATTGGAGCATTTAGTCCATTGATGTTTAAAGTAGCTATTGATAAATATGTATTTATTGCCATTTTGTTAGTTTGCTTTTTCTGGGTGTTTTAGTAGTTCTTTTCTGTTCCTTTCTTTTTCTCTTGCTCTCTTCCCTTGTGGTTTGATGGTTATCTTTAGCAATATGTTTGATTTCTTTTTTCTTACTTTTTTCTTGCTTATTATAGGTTTATGATTTGTGATTACCATGAGGATCCTATTTAACGTTCTATGTATATAACAGTCTATATCTAGTTGATAGACTCCTTAGCTTGATCTCTATCTAAAAGCTCTACTTTTTCACTCCCCTCCTCCCACATTTTATGTTTTTCAAATCATATATAGTTTCTTGTTTAGTGTGTGTCTGTCCATTACCCTCTTATCATTGAAATAGATGATTTTAGTGCATTTGTCTTTTAACCTTCATATTATCTTCACAGGTAGTTGATCTGCTGCCTTTACTATATTTTTACCTTTACAAGTGATTGTATTGCCTGTTTTTTGTTGTTGTTGTTTTGTTTGTTTGATAATTTAATTTTTTAATCTCTATTTGTGGTTATTACTTTCTTACTTAAATGAGTCCCTGTGGCATTTCTTATAGAACTGGTTTCTTGGTGATAAACTCCTTTAGTGTTTGCTTGTCTGGGAAGCTCTTTATCTCTCCTTCCATTCTGAATGACAACCTTGATGGATAGACTATTCTTGGCTGTAGATTTCTTCCTTTTAGCACTTTAAATATGTCATGCCATTCTCTTCTCACCTGTAGGATCTCGGCTGAGAAGTCTGCTGATAGCCTTATGGGCTTCCCTTTGTATGCCACTTGTGGCCTTTCTCTTGCTGCTTTTAGGATTCTCTCTTTATCTTTAGTTTTGGACATTTTAATTATAATATGTCTTGGTGTGGGCCTCTTTGGGCTTATCTTGTTTGGAGCCCTCTGTGCTTCCTGAACTTGAGTGTCTGTTTCCTTCCTCAGGTTAGAAAAATTTTCATCTATTATTTCTTCAAATAAATTTTCTGGCCTTTTGTCTCTCTCTTCTCCTTCTGGAACCCCTATAATCCAAATGTTAGCACACTTGATGTTGTCCCAGAGTTCCCTTAGACTGTTCTCATTCTGTCTAATTCTTTTTTGTTTTTTCTGTTCTGCTTGGGTGATTTCCTCTAGTCTTTCATCTAGCTCACTGATCTGTTCTTCTGCTTCCTCTGCTCTACTATTGAGTCAGTGTTGTGAATATTTCACTTCCAGTATTGTATTCTTCATTTCTGATTTTCATTTTATATCTTCCTGTTCTTTGCTGATGTGCTCACTGTGTTCATCCAGTCATCTCCCAATATCTGTGAGCATCCTCATGATATTTTGTTTGAACTCTTTTTCAAGTAAGTCACTTGTTTCTGTTGCATTTAGTCCTTTTTCTGGGGTTTTGTCCTTTTCACTTGCTTGGAAAGTATCCCTTTGTCTCCTCATTATGCCTCTTTCTCTGTGCTTATTTCTATGTATTAGGTGAGTAGGCTATGTCTCCTGATCTTGGAGAAGTGGCCTTATGTATGAGATGCCTTATGAGGCCCAGCAGTGTGCTTCCCTCTCATCACCATCCAGAAGATCCAGGAGTGACCCCTTTGTGGGCTACTTGTGTCTTTCTGCTGTGGCAGGGTTGCTCCCATTGCAGTACTCAGGGAGTCTAGTCTTTCCTTCCCTGGCCAGCTGTTTGTAAATCCAGTTTGGGGAGCCTCAGCACCATTGGCTACAAAGTCTATCAGCACACTCCTATTGCAGTTTTCCTCTTACTTGGGTTGGTACCCAGTGTAGCTGGTTGCTAGGCTCAGGGGCTTACAGTTGTGATAGGCCTCAGGCCCACAATGCTATTGTCAGTTTTCTTAGGAGTGCAGCTGAGTGGGGCTGGGCCTAGGCATGGGGGCACTCAATTGTTTCAGGCTTTGGAAGGTGGGGCTGATCCTTTTTATGGATATTTGTGAAGCACAGGTCTTCTGCTGCTGATAAGCTTCACCCCCCCCCCCCCCACAGGACCACACACACCATCAACACAGTCCTGGTCCATGCAAACTTCTCAACCCCCTGGAGCATACCCCAATGCCACACTGCAGAGGCCCCCACCTCTCCACCCATGCCCTCCACAGTTCACCTGGTCCTCACACAGGCCCTGCCCCACGGAGGCAGACACCCTTGCATGCCTGTAGAGGATCAAGGTACCCAGTCAATGCAGGCTGAAAAGTAGCCTGAGGGCTTGCTGTTAGGTGGGGCCAGTCCCTAGGGGGGGCTGCCTGCTCTGGCTGAACTGGATTAAATCTGTGCTCTAGTAGGCATGGCAGACCCCTTGGCTAACAGGCCAAGGGATGAATCTCAATGGCACCTACCAGGGTCTGTGTCAGTACGCCTGGACCAGTTCAGAACAATGGCCCCCACCAATGTCTCAGTCTCTGGAGAGGTCCCTCCTCTCACCAAGATGCCCCCAGAGGCCCCCAGGTGAGTCTCATTTCACCAAAAGACTTTCAGCCTTCTCTCTGGTGATTTTAGGTTGCTGCAATGTGTGAGTTTGTGCGTGGGCCCTTTAAGACCTGGGTCTTTTCCACTTTCGGCCACAGCTTTTCTGGGGGTATCCTTGCTGCAGTTAATAGCCAGCAAAACCAGACAGTAAGACCCTCCTTTCAGTTTGGCTGAGTCTGACGTATGCTTATAGCAATATCAGCCCCAGCTCTGGACCTCACTCCTCCAGGGAGGGCTGTGTACCTTAGGGTGCTCCTGCATGACCACCTGAGAAGCTCTGCTGCTCCCAGAGGTGGCTTTTGTCCTCTCCAGCAGGAATTCTGCCTTAGTCAGAATTGTCCCTTGTTGTGGGGGTTCTTTTTATCCAGTTTTCAGTTTTCAATCTGGCATAATTTTTCCAAAAATAGCTGTTACCTGGTTGTGTTTGTGGGAGGAGATGAGTTCAGAGTCTGCTTATGCTGCCGTCTTGACGAGATCTCTCTGTATTATGCTTTGATTACTTTCTCTTTCTCTGTTTTTCTTTCCTGAGGAAGATTTTCCCTGAGCTAACATCTGTTGCCAATCCTCCTCATTTTTTGCTTGAAGAAGATTAGCCCTTAGCTAATGTCTGTGCCAATCTTCCTCTACTTTACGTGTAGGTCATCACTACAACATGGCTGACGAATGGTGTACATCTGCCCCTGTGATCCAAACCCATGAACCTGGGCCACTGAAGCAGATCTTCCAAACTTAACCACTATGCCATGGGGCCAGCCCCGTTTTCTCTTTATCTTTTGTGCATCTACTGTAGGGTTTGTGTGTGTGTGTGTGGAGGGGTTATCATGGGGGTCACATGAAACATTTATAACAGTCCATTTTAAGTTGATAACAGCTTAACTTCGAACATACGTAAAAGCTCTACATTTACACACTTTGACATGTTATATTTCTCATGTCACACCCTACATTTTTTTACATTGTGTATTCATTTGCAAATTATTTTTGTTATAGATATATTTAGTACTTTTATCTTTTGACCTGAATACTAGAGTTATTAGTGATTTACCACCATCATTATAATGTTAGAATATTCTGAATTTAACTATATATTTACCTTTACCAGTGAGTTTTATATTTTTATATATTTTCCTGTTTCTAATTAGCATCTTTTTATTTTAACTTGAAGAGCTCTAACATTCCTTGTAAGGCTGGACTAGTGGTGATGAACTCCTTCAACTTTTGTTGTCTTTAAAACTCTTTAGCTCTCTTTAAATTCTGAAGGACAGTTTTGACACAGTATTCTTGGCTGGCAGTTTTTTTCTTTTGGCACTTTTTGCTATATCATGCCACT
Organism: Equus przewalskii; assembly: GCF_037783145.1. Lineage (NCBI taxonomy): Eukaryota > Metazoa > Chordata > Mammalia > Perissodactyla > Equidae > Equus > Equus przewalskii. The sequence goes on along the minus strand of NC_091839.1, from coordinate 35,133,589 downwards.
CCCTTCTGGCCTGCAAATTTTCTGCTGAAAAACCTGCTGATACTCTTATGGAGATTCTCTTGTATGTAACAAGTTGCTTTCCACTTGCTGTTTGTAAGATTCGTTTCTTGTCTCTACCTTTTGACAACTTAATTATAGTGTGTATCATTGTAGGTCTCTTTGGATTCCTCTTATTTGGAACTTTTGGGCTTTCTGGATCTGATGTCTGTTTCTTTCTCCAGGTTAGGGAAGTTTTCAGCCATTATTTCTTTGAATAATATTTCTGTGCTTTTCTCTCTCTCTCTTCTCCTTCTGAGACCCCTATAATGTGTACATCGGTCCTCTTGATGGTGTTTCAAGGTCACTTAAGCTATTGTCACTATTTTTCATTCTTTTTTCTTTTTGCTCCTCAGTCGATGAATTTCACTGCCATGTCTTTGAGTTCACCGATCCTTTCTTCTGCTCCATCTAGTTTGCTTCATCTAGTCTGCTAGATGAAGACTGCATCTAGTCTTCATCTAATCCCTGTATTGAATTTTTCAGTTTTTATTATATTCTTCAGCTCTGTGATTTCTTTTGTACTTTTTGATATTTTCTATCTCTTCTTTTAAATCCTCACTTTGTTCATGCCTTGCTCTCCTGATCTCAGTGAGCATCTTTATGGCCATTATTTTAAACTGTCTGTTAGGAAAATCACTTATCTCCATTTCATTAAGGTTTGTTTTTGGAGTTTCATTTTGGTATATTTTGTAACATATTCCCTTCTTTCTTTATTTTCCTTGACTCTCTGTGTTGGTTTCTTCACATTAGATAAAGCAGCCACCTCTCCTAGTCTTAACAGAGTGTTCCCATGTAGAAGATGATCCTTGTCAATCAGTTTAATCTGAGCCCTTGGTTTCTCTTAAACCTTTGTGAATGTCTAAACCACCTTCTTTATTCTTAGTGCCTCCCAGTATTTGAGGGTGTGCCAAGACCCATCAGTGTCCTAAAGGAGAGGATCACAGTTAGTATCTAAGTGCCAATTGATTGGAAGCTGGACCCTTAGACAGCAGCTGGGAAACTATGTAATTAGGTTCCTTCCTAGGAGAAAGGGGAGGTAGGTGTTTTTACCTGCTCCCCCACATTAAGCTCAGGTGTAAAGCTGTGAGGGAGGGAGGTGCCCATTAAGAACTACTTCTTTGTTTGCAACAGTCCTGTGGGACTTGTGAATGCAAGTTAGCTATCAGAGCCAGGCAATCCAGGGGCCTATCTCTTTGGCAGCAGCTGGAAAAGCTGGGGTACAAGATGTGTGTATAAGCTCCTTCTGGGGAGATACTGGCAACTTAAAGTAGGCTAGAGGGAGAAGAGATAGGAGGTGTCCACGGGCTTCCCCGGCCTCCAGGGAAGATGTCATTCAGCTCCTAGATGTGTGCTAAATTAGAAACTTGATCCTCAGGCGGAAGCTTTCAAAGTACGCAAATAGATTCCTTTCAGGAAAAGATTGGGAGATGAGTGTTTCTGTTTGTCCCTTCTGTTCTGATCTCTGGGAGGATAGCCAGTTAAGAACTGCTTCTCTGTTTTCTACAGTCCTGTGGGACTTATGAACGTAATCCCCATTGGCTATCAGAGCCAAGTGATCAAGAAGACCATCCCTCAGAGAGTAGCCACTAAAGCTGGAGTGTAGACGTGTGCAAGCTCCTTCCAGGGGTGATTTGAAGTGGGCTAGAATGGAGGAGGCAGAGGAAGTGTCCCCTGGCTTCCCTGGTCTCTGAAAAGGTGCATGACAGTCAGCCAGCCCCTATATGTGTCAGCATCTTTAATGTATGCAAATAGACCCTTTTCAGGGAAAGACTGAGAAGTGGGCCCTCTCTGAGCTGAGCACTGGGGGAATAGATATAGCCAGTCCTCTAGAGCTTATTAAGAACTATGTTCCTTTGTGTCCTGTAGTCTTGTTATTTTTGTGGTCACAAGCCTCCTTTGCTTTCAGAGCTAGATGTTTTGGGGGCCCATCCCTCAGGTGGGAGTCTTAAAAGTTGCGACACTTGATATGGGGTTTGGATTCTTCACTCCTCAGGGAGAAGCTGGGAGTTGGAAGCTCCCTCCTGATTGTATGTTGCTGTGTCAGGGGTAGGCTTTATTGTTAGAATGTGTCTCAGCCTTTCCTATCTATCTTGATGTGACTTTTCTTATTCTTCTGATGTGTAGGATCACTCAGCCAGTTTCTGGATTTCTTTCAGAGGGAATTGCTCAGCGTGTAGCTGTACATTCCATATGTCTGTAGGAAGAGGGGATTTTAGGAGCTTCCTATGTTGCTATCTTGGACTAGATCCACAAATTTAATGTTAGTTATTATTAATGGCACTCAACTATTCACCTGTTGAAAGGAATAAAGTAATTAGTTAATGCTTGTAATTTACTTAGCATAGTGCCAAACATGTAGGAAGCATTTAATAATTATTTGCTGTTATTTGTATCCTATGAATGCTTCCATAAATGATAAAATGTACGTATTGTATTGTAACTTTTTTTCAACGTACTTTGTTTCAAATATTTCCACCTTTGTGCATAGTGACTTCATTTTCTTAAAATAGCTGTGTTAGTTTTCCCTTTATTTATGGACATTTAGGTAACTTTAATTTTTCAAAAAGCTGTAAACCTCTTATAATATGGTGCATTGGGTATATATTTGTTTGGCTCCATTTTTAGCATAGAGGTCTGGTAGCTGGATCTTAAGGCATATTTAATATCAATAAATTATATTTAAAATGCCCATAAAAGTAGCTGTGCTCATTAGCTGTTATGGTTATGTGTTCCTCTGTCCTCTTACCAACATGTCATGTCACCAAACTTTGAAATATTTGCCCATAAGAAGTTATGAATTCATTGCTTTAATTTGCGTTTCCTTGATTACTACTGAGAAAGATTCTTCATATGTTTGTTGGCTGTTTGTATTTCCTCCTTTTTAAAGTCTTTTCTATTTGTTTATTTAGTATCTGATTTAGAAAGTCTGTTTTCCTTTTGGGCATAATAAAGTATTCCTTGAGAAGAGTGAGAATGTGTTACCATCTCTATTAGACCACAACTTTTGGGTATAGAAGAGTGAGGGTGAATTCTTTTAGAGCAATATTTCATATAAGAATTATAAGGAGCTCTTAATTATCAATTTTAAACAGTGCTATTCAAAGTAGGGTGAGCCTCACCTAGGAGTTTTCAGAGAAGCGCATTCCCAGGCCCCTTCCAGACTACTTTATCAGAAGCTCTAGGGCAGGGCCCAGCAAGCTGTTTTTTTGTTAACAGGCCTCCAGTGATTGAGAAGCACTAAACTAGATCATTTAAAGAAGAAGAAATTTTTTAGTGATCCCAAAACTTAACGAAGACTGTATTTGCCTTATGTTACTTAGTAGACTTAACATTTTAAAATTTTATTGGTACACACAACAAGTTGGATGAGTCTCAAGGGGACTATATGGAGTGAAAAAAGTCATTCTCACACATAATATATGATTTCATTTATACAACTTTCTTGAAATGACAAAATCATAGAGAAGGAGAACAGATGAGTGGTCGCCAGGAGTTAGGGAGGGTGGTAAAGAGCAGAAGGTAGATGTGATAATAAAAGGACAAATCAAAGAATCCTTGTGTTGATGGAACTGTTCTGTATCTTGACTGTGGCGGTAGACACACAAGCTTACACATGTGATAAAATTGCATAGACCTGAATACACACAAACACGTACACACACACACACACAAATGAATGCAAGTAACACTGGAGAAATCTGAATAAGATCAGTGAATAGCATCAATGTCAATACTCTCTCATATTATATATACTACAGTTTACAAGATGTATCATGGGGAAAAAATTGGTAAAGGATACAAAGGATCTCTCTATATTACTTCTTACAACATGAAGTGAATCTACAATTATCTTTAAAGCTTCAACCGAAAAACAACAAAACTTTTATTACATTTAATTCCCTCAAATATTGATAGGAAACTGGGAAAATGATTCATTGTCATTTTCACTTTGAATTTAGCAGAATGTTTAATTTCTCTTAGTCATATGATTAAAGAATTAAAGATGAAAAAGTAAACAAGAAAGCTAGATGAAAAGCATTTAATTTCCTACTTAAAAAAATTAAAGGGGCTAGCCCCATGGTCAAGTTCATACACTCTGCTTTGGCGGCCCGGGGTTTACCAGTTTGGATCCCGGGTGCGGACCTAGCACCACTTGTCAAGCCATGCTGTGGCTGCATCCCACATAGAAAACTAGAAGGACTTACAACTAGGATATACAACTATGTACTGGGGCTTTGGGGAGGCAAAAAAAAAAGAGGAAGATTGGCAACAGATGTTAGCTCAGGACTAACCTTAAAAAAAAAATTAAGAAATAAAAGACTATTTTTAAATGTGGCTTTAAATCCTCTTCAAACAACATCTCTTTAATGTTTCAATCTTATGTTAACTATTCCTAGATAATAAGAAAGCTATAAAATAAAGAAATGGTTAAAGAGAAAAAAATAGCACATATTTAAATTTTTAAATTTTAGCATTAGGTCTATTTAAATTTGAATGACAATCCTCTTTGGGGAAGTAAAAACATAACTGAAACACATTAAAGTGCAATTTCTGGAGAACAGACATGAAAAAGAACTGTGGGAACTCCTAACTACAGATGGGATTGCAGTTTTCAAATAGTTACAAAATAAGGTTGCTCAATAATTCCAAACAACTAACCACTTGCACCACTAAGTAAAGATTCCAAGAAGAAGAATGTTCATGCATCATTGGTAAATCATTGCAGTTTTCATATTGACACAATTTCCCACATAACCAAGCTACAATACTCCAGGCTACCAGTTTTGTTTCCTTTTCTCCCCAAAGGTCATCTAGAGGCTCATATGTTATACCTAGAGGAAACAATTTATATTATCCCCTTCCTGGAACCTTGATCTTCTGAGCCATATTGATTTTGATTCATAATTTTTTTTATATTATCTGAATTTTATTCAAGAGTAAAATTCACAGTAGTTTGAGGATGAGTTATATGGCAGGAACTGTTATATATTCATCAAAATCCATGTTCTTGTCAGCTTTCTAGGCACACATCTCAGACTACACAGTCAGCCTCCCTTGCAGGTCAGTATAGCCATGTGATTGAGTTCTAGGTAATGGAATGGGATACCAGTAAACCATTCTACTTCCAAGCCTTGTTTATTAAAACTCCTAGGCACAGTCATCTTTGCTTTATTCACCTTCTGGTTGGCTAGGATGGAGACAATGCAGTAATTTTTGGAGCCATCTGTTATAACCCAATTCTGGTATCAGTCTGTCCCCTCTGGTTGACTGACAGTTTTAGACATTGATCGAACATTTATTTAAGGCTTGGGTGGTATCTTTTAACATAAACTTTTTATCTGTCAGCTATTAACGCAATCAATAACATATAAAGGATAAAAGAATATTGGAGTTGTCTATAGTCTAAATGTAGTCTTCTTTTCCTTTATCTGGCTAGCTTATTCCTGGATTGAACAGAATAGGTTTCACTCCTTTCAATATTCTCTTCTATCTGGGACTTAAAAACTGATGCAAAAAATTTACCAGGATTGGTAGTAGAATTTATCATGTTTACAATACTTAAACTACAGTTATTAATTCCAAAAATTGTTTAGCAAATTTTCACTAGTTGAAGTCATTTAAACACATATGAATCCAATAGGTATTTCTATTCATCTATTCCTGTCTCCTAGTATCCTGGGGGCAGCAGCGGCTTGCTATCTTAGAAATGGATATTTGGAGAATATAGCATAAAAACTGGAAGAATACATGAGCTTTGCTTTGGGATGAATTCCCTCTTGGATTCTATTCTCAGAAAAATTTTGGAAACATTTATGTGTTTTTAGGTGTGTAGTTTAAGGAAAGCTGCACTGCAGTCGTTACTCAAACAATAAGAAAATTACATGTCCTTGAAATTTGAGACCAACTTTTGTTTGCAAGTTTATGTGTTTTTCCCCATATTTTGGTAATCTGTCCATTCTTCAGTGGTGGGAAGGTTCCTAACATGGGCTTTGAGCTCCTTTTAAAGCCATAGGCTTGTTCTGACCTATTTCACTTAACATAATACTCTCAAGGTCCATCCGTGTTGTCAAATATGGCAACATTTCATCTTTTCTATGGCTGAATGGTGTTTCATTGTGTATATATACCACACCTTCTTTATCCACTCATCCTTTGATGGACACTTAGGTTTTTCCAAGTTTTAGCTATTGTGAATAATGCTACAATGAACATGGAGGTATATATATTTTGTGAATTAGTGTTTTTGTGTTCTTTGGATAAATACACAGAAGGGGGATAGCTGGATCATATGGAAGTTATATTTTTAATTTTTTGATATACCTTCATACTGTTTTCCATAGTGGCTGCACCAGTTTACATTCCTACCAGCAGTGCACAAGGGTTTCTTTTTCCCCATAGTCTCTCCAAAACTTGTTATTTCTTGTCTTTTTAATAATAGCCATTCTTGTGGACATGAGGTGATAGCTCATGGTGATTTTGATTTACATTTCCCTAATAATTAGTGATGTTGAACATCTGTTCATGTGCCTGTTGGCCATCTGTATATCTTCTTTGGAAAACTGTCTATTCAGATCCTCTCCTCATTTTTTAATTGTTTTTTGTTGTTGTTGAGTTGTATGAGTTCTTATATATATATATATATATATATATATATATATATATATATATAAATTATCCCCTTATTGGATATATGATTTGCACATTTCTTCTCCCAATTGGTAGATATTATGCTAAGTGAAATAAGTCAGAAATAAGTGAAAATAAGAAAGCCAAATACCATATAATTTCACTCATATTTGGAAGGTAAAACAACAACAGCAAACGAGCAAACACATAGATATAGAGAACAGATTGATGGACACCAGAGGGGAATAGGGTAGGGGAGGGCAAAAGGGGTAAAGGGACATATTCGTATGGTGACGGATGGCAACTAGACTTTTGGTCGTGAACACAATGTAGTCTATAGAGAAGTCAAAAATATAATCATGTACACCTGCAATTTATGTAATGTTATAAACCAACATTATGTCAATAGAAAATCAATTAATTAATTAAAATACATTTTAAGTCATAGAAAAAAACCATAGAGAGAGAAGCAGTCTTTTATATCAATTAATTAATTAAAATACATTTTAAGTCATAGAAAAAAACCATAGAGAGAGAAGCAGTCTTTTATAGTTCCTGTATACTGAGTCCTAACATGTCAAGTTGTTGGTGCCAAAAACCCACACTAAACTCATTCTCCTTAAACAGCCTCTCCAAACAGGTCAGTGAAGAGCTTCTGGAACTATAATTTGTGGTACCTCATGCAGTGTTAAGAAAAACGCTGGACTGAGTTCCGAAATAAGGGTCAAATGATGACAATGAAGGCAAACAATTTGAAATTGTTTTAAGTGCACCTGTCTAGGAGAGAAGGCATATCAGAGAGAACTAAACAGTCATAACCAAACAAGGCTCCCTTTTCCTTCTTTGTTTATTTATTTTAAAAGACAGCACTTTAATGGATCACTTGGAGAAAATGCCAATGAATTTCCATTTTCTTCCTAAAACATTCAGTTACAAAAACTGGGAAAGAATTCTGTTTTGCCATAGATTTCCAAACAGTGGTATGCCTCAATTACGTGAATTGATTAATAGCACTAAATATTTTCATTCAAGGATAAAGTGACCCTGTGCTGTTAAGTTACTGATGTTAGCCTGCTGTGTGCTTATGCTCTCACAAAGCAGTGTAGTAAGTTTTTATTCTCGTTTCCAAAATAACACAGTGTTTATATATTTCACTGTACCACATTATTACTCACCATTCTCTCTCACCATTTGGATCCTTCCTCATTTTTAGCTAATGCAGTCTTTAAATTTCTTTACCAAAAGTAAGGTAACAAGTTGAAAGGGAAAAAGATAATGTCTCAAGTCTTATTTGCCTAGGAAGAGATTGTAATTCTCAATAGATTTTTCAGGTGGTATAAAAATCTCAAATATTTTGAAAAACTCTTATATTACTAGTCTTTAAGTTGAAAAAGAAAAAATATATATTCATAACTTTTTGAAATAAAAAGAAAATAGCTATTATCTGTCCTGTTTCTCTTCCGTCCAGTTTGTGACAGGGTGGATCACACTCTTTTTAGTCAGGGCAGCTCTCCCATCCTACTTCAGGAAGAATTTTCACAAGCCTTTCTCTTATCTAAGTTTTGCTAAGAACCTTACCTCCATTTCTGCTACTTTACCTAATTTGGGAGATAAGCAGGGTAAAAAACAAACAAAAAGAGCTGCCAAAGAAATAACAACTGCTTTTGTCTCTCTTTTGAATTGGAATATTTCTACCCACTAAAAGTAAAGCAAATTAAAATGCAATGACTCATCATTCTTTATCATTTGCATGAGTACCACACCAGTTGTCCACCTTTTCGAGAAAGGTCACTCACTGAGAATAATGACACATGCTGCCCACCTTTCTTCAAGGACTTTCTAGAAGTCCATGCTCATCAATAGCATCCATAAAATTAATTCCACCTGGCACTTTCTTCAGTCTGGACCTAGAAATTACTAGACTTGTGCTGGCTCTGAGCAAGGATGTTCTTACCCCACTTGAACTCCCTCAAGTAATTCAGGCATGTGATGCTGACCCCAAGTACGCTAGAAGGAGCCCTGGAATTCCATATGTGGAGAGCAAACCATATTGGATTTGTTAGCAATACAAAGGCAACATCATTCATTCTTTGTCAAGAAAAAGTTTGAATTTCTTCTATTATTGTTTAACAGTAGTTCAATATTGTGATAAACTTACATTATTCCGTTGCTTTGAAAACCATTAAAAACTGTTGGAGAAAATAGCGATAGTTATCATGTACTACGTGGCCACTACTGTGTTAAATGCTTTAATTCACAGTCACATTTGGCCTCACTTCTAGGGTGAGGTGCTACAATCTTCATTTTTCAGAAGCAGAAACTGAGATTGAGAGAGATTAAACAATTCATAGCCATGCAGCTACCAAGAGCTGGAGGAATAACTTGAAGTAAAGATTTTTGTTCTCCAAAGTTTGTCTTCATTTCCCCTTTGCTATACCACCTCAAGAAGGAAGGATTCTAGTAATGCTGAATCTGCTTAACAGAATTTGAGATAATTTAATCAGGGAAATCACACACCTTTGTACTCAGAGAATAAATTTGTTAATTCAGCAAATATTTACTGAGAGTTATGTACCAAGTAACTCCTTTTTTTGTAAGTTCTTCAAATATTTGTCAATTTTAGTAATGTGGACACCCGTTAGGGAAGATAATACTCATTTCCTAAGCGGAAATCAAAGACAGTGATTTTATCTAATGCCAGTTGTTAGAACACTGAGCCTATTAGAAATCTTTAATATATTCTGTTTCTTATTTTAGGCTTGAGTTTGAAACTGAAGTATTATACTTCTCTTTGAAGAAGACCTTTTAAACACCAGGATTCCTAGTTGTCACCAGAAGATAATTAAAGCCATTTTTATTGAAATATTTTGAAATTTAATAAAACATTTAGATTCCGTAATAGTGGTAAAATAAAATAAAATGGAGACCATGCTTGAAAATCCCCCAAGCAGACGAAACTATTTAAACCAGGAAAGCAAAACTAAATGTGAATGAACATACATGAAATTTAACTTAGGTTATTTCTTGTAAATGTATTCCTCTGATAATCATAAAAGACTCTTAAGTCATCTTCCTAAAATGGTATAATATAATCACTTTTAACCAATCCCTTGCTGTCTGGAAATCTCCATAACCAATCAGTGTAAAGGTTAAATGATTTCCTCATTTTCACTTTAGAAGCCATCCTGCAACATCATTCCCCTGAGTTTTATTACACTCTTAGTTTAAAGACTCCTAGTTCATGAACTCTTCTTATGAGCACAATAAACTCTTACTAAATACTATTTTACTGATCTAATTTTAGTTTTTACCGGGATTTTCACAGTTTCTAGTGTCAGAAGTGGGATCCAAAGAAGATCCCCTTGGCGACTTTGAGGCTGATAAGAACAATGTGCTGGTATCCACAGAGTCCTTTGCACTTAAGGTGTTCTCACAAATGACAGAATTCAAGGGGAAGTTTCTCTTGGATGTGAGCTCCACTCTTTTTACAATTTGAACTCTCTTATTTTATTGTGCATGCCTGTATTTTGTCTGTTGCAGATTCTTGGTTAGTTACCCTTATGTTCATAAGAGAAGAAAGCTCATGATTCCGCTGGTTTTTGGGCAGCAGTAAAATTACCAGACTCTTCATAGATTTTTTTGGTTTTAGGGAATCTAAAGGCAAAACTAGGTTCCACCTAGTCTAAAACTCTTTCTCCACTTCTTTCAAAAACTCCTGCTTCCTATTTGTATAGACCAGGATCTTGTAGCTTTTTGCAATGTGGGTGAAATTTTGGATAATTTGGAATTGTAATGACCATTTTGGGGAAATTTTAACTTAAGATATGATCATCCAACTTCAAGGGCATTTTTGAAAAGAGAGGATCCAAAACCTCTCAGAGATGGTGGAATGCATTCTTTTATTGGTGTGCAGAAGCTTCTAAAAGACAAAAATGATTCCAAAAGTATCTTCTCTAAAATAAAATCCTTATAGTGAACAAATAAAAATTATTTAGTAAAAAACTTTGACCGTCTGAGCAGGTAACGTTAACTTAGTCCATCTGCCAGAGATGCAATTTGGATCAGCTATTCTTCTGGGTTTTGTATTACTGAATCTGAGACGACTTAAATTTAAGAATGAAAGCTGTATGATCTCTCTTTGTGTCTGTTTATATGCTTATGTTTATCTGTGTGTGTATGTATATTGTGTATATGTCATATTTCTAAAAGAGTTCTATTTACTTGGCTTAAAGAAAAATAAGCACTTATATAAATTAAGTATTCCTAAAACTCTCAGAAATGTTGAAACTAACCCAAATGTTTTTCAGATTCACATGATCTGGGATAACTTTTGATAAAGAAAAACTAGTTTAAGTTTATTGGTTTAATAAAACAGATATGTCTTCAGAGTTGTCAACGTTAAACATAATACAAACACAACTTTTTCTACCTCGGATTAATAGTCCAATAAGCTCACTCTATCTCTGTGTACAAAATTTGTCCCCAAGAAAAATAATTTAAAATGATGGTTCGCCGTTTAGTCCAACCCAAGTATAATTGTTGAAAACAAGCAGTTTAAATAGGTGTAAATAACAGTGTACACTAAATTAAACTAAAAAATAGCTATTTATTGAATACCTAGATCATTTCCAAATAAGATAACATACTTAAACGTTAATTGTTAAACATGAGTTTATCTACTTTGGCTTCTTAGTTTTTTACAGGGTACAAAGGGTATTTGGATATATTAATAAATATGAATTTTGCCACACTAAAAACTGTACAATGAAAAACATATATCTCTAAAAATTATAATTTTTATAACTATGTATTTATAAGTTTGCTAATCTACTACAGGACGCTAATATATGCCAGCTTTCTAGTTTTCACTGAAAAGTAAAGATTGCTAATAATTTAAATTTATAATCATTATGCAAAAATAAAACTACTAGAAACAATAAGAGTGAAGGGAAACAACTTCGTACACAAAATATGAGAAGAAAATGGGATGTATGTTTTTATATGAAGAGCATGCAAGGAATATAGGGTGTGTTTTTCTTAAGGAAAAAAAGAGAGTAATTTGATCATGAAACAAAATGGCTGGTTGTTCTAAAATAAGAATGAGCAAAAGGGTAAGATAAAACCTAAATGGATATGGAAAATTGCAGAAGGTTTGCAGAAAAGAAATTTTATGTTGCGAGGTCAAATCTGGCTAAAATTGAATAGCAGTTTGAGAATTTGTAAAGTGAGCTCAGTAATATACTGGTACAAAACTAGAGTTTAATTTTTCTCTGTTAAAATCACAAAATTCCTTATATTTTTGGTCTGTTCTTAATAAAAGTTTCTAAAAGGTTTTTCTTTTCCTTTAATGTAATCTTCCTAGGAAACAAAGATTCTATGTCTCATCAGAATATTTCCTGGGTTTCATGTTGTCTTTATCAGATCTTTGATGACTGAGAAAAACTTAGTCTTTTCAACATTAAAAGAGCTACGGTTTTTTTACAACTATGTAACTTTCTGTATTTGCCTTTGAAACCTTTTGTCACTTTGGTTGAATGGATAACTAAGCGTTGTTTCACAGTGACCTGTGATCCTTTTTGATCAAATATTTTATACTTTTGACAAACTTCCTCAAATCAAATTCTGAATGAAGTTTTTTTTACCTCAAACTAACTTTGGTATTTTCCAGAGGGTCCCTGAAGATCAAAAATACTTGCTCTTTCTCCTTATAAAAATGTAATATTAATTTATTTAGGCTTATTTGATATGTTAGATTGCATAGGAAATATCAAATAAAAAGTAACATTTAACCATTTTATGTTATATTTATCTGGGCACATATTATTAATATAAGTGTTCCAGAAATTATATGAAATCTGATATGTTCAGGTATAATTTATCAGTCATAATTCCAGTTATTTTAAAATATTGTATACAACAAAAATAATCAAATTTAACTATCAATTGCATCATATTTTTAGTAAACTGTCACCAGATTTTTAACCATGGCTCTTTTTATGTCTTTTTTCACTCAAAGACAGTAGTTGCTTTATTCTTGATTATTCTCTGAAAGCATTTACAATCAACTACAATAACAAATTCTTCACCTTTAAAGAAATTCATGGAAAAGACCTTGACAATTATTCTAGCATACAGGTCTCTAATCATTTTAAGATCATAACACTGAACTGTGTAAGAATTTCTAGAACTCTATTGGAAAAATTGATTGTTTCATAAAACTGGTAACCCAATATCAAGAAAAAAAGGAATTAATTACATGGGACTGAATGAACTGATGAAGATGATTATAATTTTTATGACTTTGAAATATTACTGATTCTTTAATGGTTTTTTTACCCAGATTTAAAGAACCACATTTTCACCTCTCTTTTAAACTATCTATTACTATTTTGGTAATGTATACCCTTGCAAACAAAGGTTGAAACATTTATGTTCTTCTCTCTATCTGATCCCTCCAGAATTCAGAAACTCTTATTAAGTATTCTTATTTTTCACGACTATACAGATATTTACATAAATTCAAAACAAATCTGTTCTCCTTGTGACAGGACACGATTGGCTGATTCTTTGGCTTGTCTACTCAGCCTAAAGAGAATTTTAAAAGTGAATCTGAGATTTGTTATTATCTGACAATTTTAAAGGCTGACAATTAGCTCTATAGAGCCAATAAAGGCCGTTTAATATTACCAAAATTTTGAATGGAATTTAATATTTGAGAATATGCATAGAATCACTGTTCTTGCTACATTTATGTAAAAAATTAGGCCATGTTTAATAAGACTAAACTTATTTCACAGATTAGTCTCACTGTAGTTATCTTTGATAAAAGTGGGATGACTATAGAAAAAGTAATATGTTTCAGTAGAAAACTATAGTGTACCTGCTGTTAGAGTCTAGTCCTGTTCATTGTCTTTGGGGTTTTGTGATCTACCCATAAACTTCAGAGAAATCACCACAGTAGATAATGTATGGACAATCTTCATGCTTGTTGCCGTATGTGCCATTCAGGAGTCTTCACCAGAACACCCAATGACATCATCAACAACTGTCAAACTACAAACCAGGAAATTCCATCAGATTGAAACTACTATCCTCATTCCACCATCTAAAGATGCTTTGAACTCAAATCTAGAAATTTCTTCAACTGGCTGCTCTCCAAACTCAGAAACTGAGTTTATAATTTGCTACAACTATTAACCTTTGTTTTTCTTTTGTTTCCATAGAAATTTCTCTTAAACTACTTGATTGCTCGTATCATATAGAAACCTAATTGATGTGGAAGCTCACCTGCAGCACCACCTCCTGAAATAAAACATCCTCATGTTCATCCTGTCCTAAGTAATCATGAGTATATATGATTGCTAATACATAATATTGTGCTATGTAAATAACTCAGAAAAACCTGAAACACAGTTACATATTATCTAGAAAAATGTACATTGACTTAGAAAAGTAACACCTGAAACTCATATAACTTATTTGATTTATTTAAATCTTGGATCCTGGGAATCTCTGCTCTGGGGAATTTTTTAACCCTTGGTTATTATTCTCCTCATAGCCATCATATTAACCTCCCTACTATGTTGTATACTCTTAAGACTTTTAGATGCCTTTCAGTAGGCACTCACACAACAAATAATATCCATCAGGATTACACATTGAAAAACTCAATGATCCAACTACACATGGCAGCAATGATGATGCAACTGTTGGTAACAGCAACTATGTGACCACCCCTCCCAATGACTGAGTCAGCAGTGGTACCCGAGAGTAACGTTACACTAGTTGGTCACACTCTCAGCTTGCTGAGAGAATAACCCAAAAGGGGGAAATTGTTAAAATAAAATAAAATAGCAGACTTAAAAACCTTCCAAGCAGACAACACCATTTAAGCCACATAAGCAAAAACTAAATCTAGCGTATTTCTTGGACATAAGTGAAACTCATCTTAAATTATTTCCTGTAAATTTATTCCTCTGACAATCATAAAAGAAACTTAAGTCAACTCCCTAAAATGGCATAAGATAATCACTTTTAACCAGTCCTCTGCTGTTTTGAAATCTTCACTGTAATAACTAATTGTTGTAAAGGTTAGACAACTTCTTCATCTTCACTTTATAAACCATCCTATAATGCCATGCCCTCTGAGTTTCATTACACCATTGGTTTGAAGATTCCCAGTTTGCAAACTGTTCTTATGTGCACACTTACCAAATACTATTTTACCGATCTGGCTTTAATTTTTACTGTTTTTGGATTTTTGACAATAGTTATGTTACAGCACATTTTGCTTGAATGTTCTCTGACCATAAGCTAAATTAAAAGTCCTTTTTTCCATTTAGATGAAATTAAATTGCTTTTGAGTTTTTCTACTAGGACCAGCCAGTCTCTTGACAGTTTTTCTCAATTTCCGATATGATAAATGATATTTATGAGAAGAATCAGATGAAGTATAAGTAAGCTTAATAAACAGGAAAACAAAAAGAGAAGGAAAAGAAAATGACAAGGAGACAAAAAAAATTTTTTTAAGTGAAGAGGAATAAAGAAGAAGTAATGTAAAGGTAGCATTCCAAGCACATGGATCATTAGGAACAACTTACAAAAAACCCTTTTCTTGCCTCTCCCAGCATGATGTTGTGCACAGATGGGCATTTGGAAGCTGATCAGTGGAAACTCCATTTTTGCTAGCTCTTTCTATGGCCCAGGTAAATGTGATGTGGTCCCTGGCTGCTTGATAACATCTGTAGTGCAGGGTACACTCCTACAGAGAGCTCTGATGGGATCTTTCTCTTCTTGAGGCGCTCATGAGCCAGAGGAGAGAAAAAATTGTGAACACGTCTCTGCTGTTTGGGAACCTGAATGTAATCATTTCCTTATTCATTCCCTTATTCATAATTGTTCATTCATTTAAGGAAGTGTTTATTGAAAACTAAAGACAAGGTGCTAAACACTAAGGAAATAAAAGAAAAATTATAGACAGGATTTTGCCTAAGTACTTCCATATTAAATACCTTCTCTGAGTGTTCCACGGGAGCTTCACCCTCAACAAATACAAAACTAAACTCAGCATGCTCTTGGCAACCTACAAAAAACAGAAACAAGTTTAAGAAGCAAGGAGTTTATTTGGGATCAAAGAAGTGCAATTCAGGGAGCACATATTCATGTAGAAACCCAAATAGCATCTCAATTACAGGAGAAGGGTTTCAGGTTTTTAAGGGAAAAAGGAAGGATGAGGTGAGTTGTATTAAAGAAGAGTTCATTTGTGCTAGATAAGGTAAGGCTAGGTTTGTACTTCAGAGATTGGCTTGAGGTTTGATCATGAGGCAAAAGGCTGGACTTGTACTTCATTGATTTGTTAGCAATCTGGTCATCAGCAAGTCTGGTTCCATCAGTTCTTGCAGACAAGATATTCTTGTCCTTAACAACTTCTTGGAATGTTGGTAATTTGGTCCAGTTTAGAAGATAAAGAAAACAAGACGTGCAAGGCAATTCCTCTGAAATGGATGCTCCGGCTCTATTTTAATATGGCTCTACTTGTCATTTTTCACACTCCTATCACTAATTATTCACTCCCTCTACCTACAACCAAATCTATTTTTCCACTAATACCTCCTAATTTTGCCACCAGTAAAACCCATGCTCTTTGTTATCCAAACTAAAACCTCAAAGTCCTTCTCTACTCTTTCAGCTTCCTCACCCTACTTCTCTAATCAGCCATCAAGTACCTTCAATTCTGCTCCTGATTATATCTCCTTCTCTCTACCCCTTACCATCTCTTACTTGGACTTAACTGAGATAGGCTTCTATCCAACTTTTCCATCAGTCCTTTTTTCTCCCATTTGTGTGCACTGTAGTCTGAATGCTGCCCCTAAAATATAAATTTTATTCTGTCACCTTCTTGCTACAAATCCTGCAGTTACTCCTCACTGCTGAACAGGCAATAAAGTTCCTTAAATTATAGAGAGATACCTTCACATCTATTCTATTTACTTATCTATCTCCCTATCTAATCTTTCTGTTTTCATCGTGTTCACATTCTTTTCTGTGAACACTTGTCTTGTGGCATGTTGTACTTTTCTTGAAATATTTGTTAGGAGCCATAATTTTTGGACTTCATTTTATGGGACACAGAAAGCTATTGGATTTGTTTTGATAAGAAAGAGACAAGACCAGGATATAATTTACAAGGTTGAATGTAGTAACAATTTGAAAAATGAACTGTAGAAGAGGGGAACTGGCTCCAGTGGGTGGTTACTGCAGTGTGATGAGGATCTGAGCCTGGATAGAGGAGTAGGAAGGGAGTTGCCATGAGATACCGTGTGTGAGCTAGGAGTATATATGAATATACCTGTGCTGTTATGATTCACCGTATCAGGCTCGTGTCTTGGCATAACACTCACGATAGACAACTGAAAGGATAGAAAGAACAAAGAGTCTTTTTTATTTTTCTGAAAAGTTAATATGAGAAGTTTAGTAGAGAAGTGAAAATAAATATGTGGAAGACTACTATACAAATAAATAAGAACCACCTGTACTTAACATAAACGTTGTATAAAAGAATATTACTAAAATTATTGGAGCATCTTTTGGTCACTAGATATTTAAACCATCTCCTGAATTAATCTTGTAGTATTAATTTGTTAGCAAGCATTTTATAAAACTTTTAGAGCAACTGAAATCTAGAGTAATGAGATTTTTTCTTTCTCTCTACTTTGAAGTCCTGTTTTATGCTGAGCACTGTATGGTGTCCTGTAGAAATAAATAAACACAAGATAATCCCTACCCTCAAAGGAAATTACAAACTCACTGAGGGTTTATAACAAGCAAAACAAAAATCTAGAATTTAGTTAGTTAAGTAGAAAATTTAGGCCCTAAACACTTTCCTCTTAAAGGTGTATAACCAAAGCATGAAAAAAGGGATATTTAATTTGTTTTGCTTAATTTATTGGTTACCTACTAGAACCAGAGGCCCGAAAACACTAAACAAAAAGAAAGTATTCATGGGAAATATTCAACATGCAAAACATGCCTGCCAAGAAAGCAAACAACTCACACATAGCCAATAAAAGTGAAGACTCTTACTTCATCCCCTAAATTCCTTCAGACTGAAACTGTGTCAGCTAAGGAACATTTCACAGCTGTAGGACTCCTTTTTAGAGAGATTTTTCTGCCAGTCTCAAAATTCTGTAGCACAAATCATTACTTTAGAGAAGCACACCCAAACTTCCTAAATAATGAAGGGAATGAATAGGAATGTTATTTTAAATTTTCAGGGAAGAGGATTGTCTGTTGAGAAAACAACTACTTTTTAGCTCTTAGTGTTGTTTAAAAGATCACCTTCAGAGCTATGGTCAGGGTCCATGCAGTCTAATTAGAAAGATTAAAATCCAAGAAATCTTAGAGTTAGAACCCAAGCAAGGACAAATACTTTATAAAGTTTGGCATTGGAATCTTTAGTTTAAATATCTGTCTTTAAAAATAGGAGTAATTTAAAGTGTTCTCCTGCTATAAAACTGTAAATATGGGATGTTTTCCAGTTCTGCAATAAAGCAAAATTTGTGCAAAAACTCAGTTTTTCTGTGTTTATTTGTTTCCTCAGACATAGCAAAATCAGAGCCATCGTTCACTGACTTGGAGATAAATTACTAATGTCATTTAATGCAATTTTGACAATAGTTTATATTCTGCTTCGTTCTTCAAAGAGATTAGTAAATGTTTTTTACTTTTCTCTAATGTTAAATGTTATCCTAGGTAGGCATAATGAGAGAGAAGTATGGAGTAAAGAAGCATTTATTGGGAAATGAATTGCTATGAAAAGTCACAGAGATTTAAATTTAGACAAGAGGCATATTCAGACTGAAATTTCCAAAATAAATTTTGCCACTGGGGAAAAGGGTCATAATAAAATGTGCCATGGAAGCCCTTGAGTGTGGGCTGAACACACTGAGTTGCATCTTATCAACAGAATATAGAGAAGGAAAAAATGACTCTACAGTGGGGAAAGCCGGCAAATACTACCTTAACCAAGTGATAAAGGTTAACATCATCAGGATTAATCCCTGCCAATATCGTGTACTCCTTGGTATGATGTGATGAGAAGGTCACCTTATCCTGTGGTATTCTTCCCTCAAACCATATCCTAAGCCTAATCATGAGAAAAACATCACACAGTCTAAATTGACAGACATTCTACAAAATAACTGACCACTACTCCTCAAAATTGTTAAAGTCATGGAAAACAAGGAAAGACTGAGAAATCCTCACAGATTGGAGGAGACTAGGACACCAGATGACTAAATGCTATGTGGTATTCTGGATTGGATCCTGGAACAGAAAAAAGGACATTAGTGGAAAAACTGGTAGAATCTGAATAGAGTCTGTAGTTTAGTTAATAGTAATGTACCCATGTTATTCTTAGTTTTGACAAATGTACTATGGTTATGTAAGATATGAACTTCAGGAAAAACTAGGTAAAGGGTATATGGAAACTCTCTGTGCTATCTTTGCAACCTTTCTGTAAATGCAAAATTATCCCCAAATAAAAAACTTACTAAGCACTCACACAAACCCCACAATCAGGACTTAATTACAATTTTAAAAAGGTTAAGAAACCTTATTACAGCAATAAGACCCTTATTTTCAAGGACAAACAAAAGAGCATTTTACTAGTTTCTTGATGTTTAAATCTAGGCTTCATCTTGGAGTACCTTTGAGATTTTTGCTGCATTAGAAATTTAAGAAGCCCAAATAAGGCTTTTAAATTTATCTTATATATGCAGAGAAACAATGGTGGGTAATTCATAAAAGTAATATTACTCAGTTTTTCTTTCAATTGTTATTTATTGAATACTCATAGGACAAAGAGAACACTTTAAGACATTAAATTTATACATAGAGAACTTGATACCCAGAAAATTTATTATCAGATCTGGAACCAGAGTGCAGTCCTTCTGACTCTTGGGCTGTAGTTCTTTTAGCCACGTCCTGGAGCCTACTGGGCTGTTCCCACAATTCCATGGGGCATGTGATATGTTGAACAGGGAAGCTATCTCAATGGAATTTTGAGAAGGCAGTCAGAGGGCAGCATTAGTCTTCTACCCCAGGAACCTATGAAATGGCCAGAAATTATGGGAGTTTTTCTATCACAATTTGTAGAACTAGTTTGCTGCATCTTTAGTGGAGATTTTGATTATCCTCTTTACAACTCTACCTAGTTTAATTGCTGTGATCATTGGAGTTGTGAATTAGAGATAATAACAAAATTGCTTGCAGTGTTCCTTTTTAGGTTGATGCAGTAGGCAGCCTCTGAGGTGACATCTAATGATCGTCATATAATCCCTTTGTGTGATTCCCAGGGATCTGGTATAGGCTTGATTTAGTGTCTTTCTTCTATCAAATAGAATACAGCAGAAGTAAGGGGATGTCGCTTCCAGGATCAGGTTATAAAAGATTGTAGCTTGGGCTCTCTTATTCTCAACAGAATCACAACTTGGGGGAAGTCAGCTGCAAATCCTGAGGCAGCACTTTGGAAAATATACATGGTGAGAAACCAAGACCTGCAACAACCACATCAGTGAGCTTTAAAGTCCATGCTCTCCAGCTCCTCCCTACCCGGTTCAGCTGTGACTGCAGGACATGAGGAACCTTGAGCCAGAGCTGGCCAGCTGAGCTATGCCTGAATTTCTGATCTGCTGAAACTGTGAAATAATAAACGTCTGTTATTATAAAGCCACTAAATTTGGGGTCATTTAGTATGCAGCCGCTGAGAAGTAATACAGTCTATGACGGGAGAGGGCGGATTTTAGCCAGATATCTACATTTACTTAATCCTGATTGTATTACTACATTACCCATTATCTTCTTTAGGAAGGCTTATACTAGTGAGGATAGATAACATTCTCTTGTTCAATTTCGTCTGTTTGGGAGGTATGGTTTATGATTTTCTTGATAAAATAAAAATAATTGTGATAATCTAAAAATAATTTCCCTTGTTTTTGTTGTACTTCAGGCCATCTTTGGGACTGCAGAATTAAAACTGAAAATAGAAATTAACCTGCAGTTTTATTTTATTTTTTTGCTGGGAAAGATTTGCCCTATGCTGACATCTGTTGCCAATCTTCCCCCTTTCTTTTTTCCTCCCCAAAGTCCCAGTCCTTAGTTGTATATTCTAGTTGTAAGTCCTTCTGGTTCTTCTATATGAGCTGCTGCCACAGCTTGACGACTGATGGACAAGTGGTGTGGTTCTGCACCTGGGAACCAAACCTGGGTCCCTGAAGTAGAGTGGGCCAAACATGAACCACTAGGTCATCAGGGCTGACTCAGCAGTTTTTTTTTTTTTGTCTGCTAAAATGTTTTAATGAGATGAAAACATGCCTTTATACCAAAAACTTTTTCTTGAAAAATGTAGTAAATCATTTGCCTTATATTCATTTAAAAATATGGAAGGGCAATTCTTAGTAGTGTCACTATTTATAAGAACACCAGACTAATACCTTTATTGGCACAGCAGCCCACGTGATGCTTTGAAAAATACCTGTTGTTTTTTTTTATTTTCACTATTATAATTAAATCATCTTTTACACATTGAAAAACTTTTGATATTATTTTTCATTTGCTATTTCAAATTTATGTTTCTTGGATTTAAGTTTAAGTCCAGATCAAATGTCTCAGTATTATTTATGTCATCTATCTATCTACCTATAAATATATACATATGTGTATGTGTATAAGTACATGCATATATGTATATTTACTTCTTAATTGCCTTTGTGATTGTAACACAATGAAAATAACCAAAAAAATCAAGCTGAATCTTTTATTGCTATGATTCTAAGTCAGAAACATGTATCAGAATCTTCTGGAAACTTTCCTAAATAATACATATTCAGTGTGGAGAGTAAGGGGTACGTGAGCTTGAATACATTTTCCCATCCCAGATAATTCTGCTGTTCAGTCTCTGGTAAATAAATGTGTCTCTAAAGAACTTTTGCATTTTCTCTTTGAAGTCAGAAAGTTTTATGAATTTGTTTTGTTGAATTCAGAAAATACACCCTAGGGATTATTCTGATGGAACAGTTATGATGGGACATGCTAAAGACATTAAACATGAATTCTGCCCTCATATGACTCACAATATGGTGAAAGGGACAGAGAGATAGCAACTACCCACAGTTTTGTGCCTTACGTATAGCATCTTTCAACTTACAGTTCAAAAGAATAGTGACTCAAGTCTGACTACTCAGACACTTGGCATTAGCAGTGAAGTATGAACATTTTAGTCCTCGTCATCACATTTTGGCTAGATTACTGTCTTAGTCCATTTGGGCTGCTGTAACAAAGTACCACAAACTGTGTAGCTTGTGAACAACAGAAATTTATTTTGCACAGTGTTGAAGGTTGGAAGTCCAAGATCAATGTGCCAGCATTGTCAGGTTCTGATGAAGGTGTCTTCTGGGTCGCAGACTGCTGACTTCTCACTGTGTTCTCACATGGTGGAAGGAGAATGAAATTTCTCCAAAGCCTCTTTTGTAAAGGCACTAATCCAATTCATGAAGGCTCCACTCTCATGACTTAATCACCTCCTAATGATCCCACCTCCTGACACCATCACATTGGGCATTAGCATTCCAACATGTGCATTTTGGGGAGACATGAACATTTAGACCATAGCAATTACTATGATTTCATTAGCTTTACCTTTCATTTTGAAATGTAGGCCATTATTAATTCCATTATGGTCAACATATACAAAAGCAAGGAGAGTTTTAAGTAGAGCCATTATGATTATGATGGAAACAAAAAATGAGCTTGTTGGAATTGAAAAGTTATTTACTGTAGGAAAAATTCAAAAGGACAAAGAACAAATCATTCAACACATGACAAATGTTACCTATGCAGTCAATGTTACTCAGCAAAAGATAAGGAATAGTTATAGATGAAATAAAAAATTATTCATCATTTAAAGAATATTCACTGTGGCTAGGAAAATCAGCATCAGTATGGAATGCCTATTGACTTAACACTATCTCAAGATAGGATAAGACTTTGTTTGAGAAGGTAGAGATGAAAGAGCTGATGATGAAACTTTTTTTCTGGAAAACTAGGGTGATTCACAGGCTCAAGACCAGTAGTCCTTTTTGTATATCATCAAACTGTGTGTTGTTGCATGCTACCTGCTGGGGAAGAGACTTGCTGTGATCCTCATCAAGAGGGGTATTACCCAAATCAACAGATTTTCATATGGATGAAGTAATTTATTTTGGGAAAAACTACAGCCGAAGATGACATAGCAGCAGCAGAAGAGCATGCCTTGCTGTAAAGCTTCAAAAGACTCAAATGAGTACACATCCATTTTGTTAAGGTGCAAATGGAACCTGTAAGCCAAACCCCCTCCTAGTTACTGTCAACTTTAAACAGAAATGGCTTTTGGAAGCCCTACTCTGTGAATGGAGGATAGGTATGAGTTTCAGAGAAATATTTCTGCTTAAGAGAAAACAGGGCAAATCCTTAGACTACTTTCCCACTGGGGAGATTAGCAGTCTCACTGAAGCTCCCATCTTGCATCTCAGATCCCAGCATGCCCCAGTGGTCTTTTCTCCTTGGTCCCTTTCTCCCACTTTCAGCTCCCTAAGCCTATCCTCCTGCTGACTTTCTGTACTCTTGTGGCTCACCTCTGACCTACACTTGATTAATTCTTTCTGTTATCTGTTGCACTTCACCTTGTCTTCTAGTTTTGGGGTTTTTTCTCAATTTCTTTAATCACAAATCCCTAATGACACATTTAAAACTAATAGACTATCTTTGAGGAGGATGAACATAATGTTCTTATTCTCCATTGGATCATAAAAAGTCCACTGGATAAAAATGCACTTTGTGCAGTTTAAATCATGATTTCTACAAGTCAGCATTGTTTGTACCAAGCAGTAATTTCTCGTATCATACACAGTGAATGTTTGCCCCATATGATCTAAAGAGATATATGTAAACAATATCATATGTGTTTTATAGAGAAATATAATGGTATGGATGTAATAATCTCAAAGTACAATTTAGCTGTGGTCACATGCTATTATTTATGAGAGTAGGAAACGAAGATAAAACGCAAAAGCCTTAGAGTAAGTCTTTTAACTCACAAACAGATGTGGTATTGTTTAATCTACAAGTAGCCTGGAAAGAGTGGGTGGGTGTTTATCATATTCCTTCTGAAGTTTCCAGCCCAAGAACTAAATGGCTATGTAAACCTTCTACATTTTTCTCAGTAAAAGTTGTTTCATCCACTGCTAAAACCCAGTCAGATTGAGGGTGAAACAAAGCAGCTGTTAACACCGTGTAAATGTCCTGTCTCTGTGGTTGAGGACAGAACATGGTGAAGGGCCTGTATTGCGATGCAGGAAAGCCCCAATACTTGAAGGTTAACTATCACAAGCATTTGGCTTTTTTTTTTGTTTTTTTTTTTTTTTAAAGATTTTATTTTTTCCTTTTTCTCCCCAAAGCCCCCCGGTACATAGTTGTGTATTCTTCGTTGTGGGTTCTTCTAGTTGTGGCATGTGGGACGCTGCCTCAGCGTGGTCTGATGAGCAGTGCCATGTCCGCGCCCAGGATTCGAACTATCGAAACACTGGGCCGCCTGCAGCGGAACGCGTGAACTTAACCACTCGGCCACGGGGCCAGCCCCAACTATCACAAGCATTTGTGATGACCAATGCACATTTAGTCGTCTACTATCCTAAAGTAAAAATGATTTACACTAAATTACCCTCACTAACCATTCTCAACCAACCAGTTTTGAGCCTTACTAAAATTTCAAGGAAGAGTAATAACCCACAATTTGTTCAATAACCCTTATGGAGGAAAGAACACAAACAGGATTTGTTGAATGAGGGAAAATCAAGTCATGGTGTATGTTTGATAACTTTCATTGTATTGATTCCTACAGTTACTACATTCCTGTACACCATCCTGTGAACTGTAGCCTCCTTGGCTTCCTCAACTCAGGAAGGCTGTATGGTTCTGAGGGAGTACCTCCACTCTGTGCTGCACCCTGGAAACTCTCTCAAGACTACACTGGGACAACCCTTGGACTCACCTGGGTCATTTCCCTTCTCTCAAGATCACTGTTCTTCATTGCCTAATGTTCAGTGCCTTCAAAACTGCTGTTTCACATATTTTGGTTTTTGGTTGATTCAGTTAGTAAAGTAAATTCAGTCTCTCTTACTTAGTGTTGGTCAGAAGTGGAAGTCTTGTTTTAAGTAAACAATTGACTAACAGTTGAATTCCCCTGGTTTGCACCAGTTCTAAGTCTGCTGCCAGTATGATCCATTCTGAATTATTTTCTTTTTCCTGAGGAAGATTTTCCTTGAGCTAATACCTGTTGCCAATCTTCCTCTTTTTTTATGTGAGCCACCACCATAGCATAACCACTGATGGACGAGTGGTGTGGTTCTGTGCCTGGGAACCAAACCCAGGCTGCTGAAGCAGAGTGTGCCAAACTTGAAGCACTAAGCCCCATTGGGGCTGGCCCTCCATTTTGAAGTTTTGTGTTTAGAATCATATAGAGGTTGAGGTTCATTTTCTTTTTCTGTAGATAATCCAGTTGTTCTAGCACCATTTATTAGAAAGGCAAATGCTGCATAGTTTCACTTATATGTGGAATCTAAAAAAAATATTAGAAAGTTGCACTCATACAAAGTAGAAAAATGGTTGTCAGGGGCTAAGGAATAGGGGTATAAGGGAAAGATAATTGGTAAAAGGGTACCAATATTTCAGTTATAAGATGAATAGGGTCTGAGGATCTAATGTGTAACATGGTGACCATAGTTGTCAATACTGTATTGCATAATTGAAATTTACTAAGAAAGCAGAGCTTAAATGTTCACACCAAAAAAAAAAAAAAAAAAGGTAAATATGAGAGGTAATGGATGTGTTAATTAATTCAATGGAGGGAATCCTTTTAGAATGTATATGTATATCAAATAATCATGTACTCTTAAAATATCTTACAATTTTATTTGCCACTTATACCTCAATAAAGCTGGAAAAAAAGATATTTCTTTTCCCACTGAATTTACTTGATACCCTGGTTGAAAATCAATTAACCATAATATGTGGGTCTAGTTTTGTAATAATTATTCCATTCCATTGACTAATTATCTTTTTATTTATTTAGATATTCTTTAATTTATTTCAGTATTTTATAGTTTTTAATGTAGAAGTATTGTGCATATTTTATTGGATTTATTCTTAGATATTTGAGGGTTTTAATACTATAATAAATAGTATTTTTAAAATTTGATTTTCCAATTCTTTGTTGTTAGCATAAAAAAGTACAATTTACTTAGTAGTATTTCAGTAGTTACATAGATTTTTCCTCATACAAAATCAGTGAATAATGAGAGTTTAACTTCTTTCCAACTCATAGTTTTGTCTTTTATTTCTTTTTCTTACACACAAACAAAAATGGAAAATCTTTGTCCTGTCCCAATGTTAGAGGAAAAGCTTTTAATACTTTACCTTTGAGTACGATGTTAGCTGTAGGCTTTTTATGCATAACCTATATCATATTGAAGAAGTTCCTTTCTCTTCCTAGTTTGTTAAAAATTTTTCTTGTAAATGAGTGTTGAATTTTGTCATATACTTTTCCTGCATCTATTAAGATAATCCTATTATTACCTATCTATTAAGATAATCCTAATTTCTCCTTTATTCTATGTAAATTAGTAATTTATACAGACTGAATTTTGAGTATTAGACAATCTTGCATTCATGGGATATCCCCCACTTGATCAGGAAGTATTGCTCTTTTTATTTGTTGCTGGATTTGATGTGCTAATATCTTGTTAAGAATTTTGCATCTATGTTTATAAGGAATATTAGGCTATGGTTCTTCTAGGGACTTTTGGTATCAAGGTAATACTAATGTTCTAAAATGAGTTGGGAAATATCCCTTCCTCTTCTTTTTTTGTGAAAGAGTTTATATAGGGTTTGTATTATTTCTTTCTTAAATGTGTGATAAAATTTATCAGTGAAGACTTCTGGGCCTCGAATGTTCATGGCAGGAAAGTTTTTAATTACAAATTTAATTTATTTAGCAGATACAGGTTTTTAAAATTTGTCTTTGGATTAGGTGTGATAATTTGTGTTTTTAAAAGAATTTGTGCATTTTTATCTATGTCACGAGTGTCTACTAAAATCTGTAGCAATAATCCTTCTTGTTTTCCTGAGATCGACAATTTGTGTTGTCTATACAATTTTTTCTTATCCAGTCTAGAGATTAGTCAATTTTATTAATTTTTTCAGTAAAATAACTTTGGTTTTGTTAATTTTCTCAGTTATTGGTATGTTTTCTATTTTATTGATTTCTTCTCTTATTTTTATTTCCTTTCTTCTACTTATTTGGGGTTTAATTTGTTCTTATTTTCCTAAGTTCTTAAATGGAAACTTATCTCATTGTTTTTACACATTTTTCTTTTCTTTAATGACTATTCAGTGAAGCTATAAATTGACCTCTAAGTACTACTTGAACTGAATCTTGCATAGTTTGATATGTTGTGTTTTTGTTCATTTAGTTCAAAGTACTGTGTTTTAAGTTCAAAGAATTTTCTAAGTTTCTTGTGTTTCCTTAATTCATAGATTGTTTAATGTATATGGCTTAATTTTAAAATATATTAAAGGTTTTCCAAATCAAAATAGCTTCTTACTTATTTCTTATTTAATGCTTCTGTAGTTGAAGAATATACTATATACAATTTCAATCTTTTCTTATTTGAGGTTCATTTTATGGTCCAGCATATGATCTATTATCAATATTCCATGTGCACTTGAAAATAATATATATATATATATTATGTATATAGTTTAAGAAAGATATTTTATATTGTACCCAAATATTTTCTGTTTCTAATGCTCATCATTCCTTCCTGCAGATCTGAGTTTCTGTGTATTATTTCCTTTCTGCCCTTTTCTAGCATTTCTTATAGCACAGGTGTGCTAGAAACAAATTATATCAGATTTTTTGCAGTCTGACAATGTATTTCTGTTTTATTATTAAAGCTACATTTTGGTGAATATGAAATTTTGGGGTTTTTTTTTCTTTCAGTACTTTAAAGGTGGAATTTTCCTTTTTTCTGGGCTCTTTTATATGCTGGTGAAAACTCAGATTTTACCATATCATTGTTTTTCTTGATATAATGTACTTTTTTTTCCTCAGGCTGCTTTTAAGATCTGGTCTTTATTTTTGGTTTTCAGCATTTTGTTTATGATGTGCCTAGGTATGATTTTTCTTTCTATTCGTTCTGTTTCAGTTTTATTGAGCTTCTGATGTTTGTAAGAGAATGATTTTCTTAAATTTGGGACAGCTCATCCAATGTTTTACCAAATATTTCTTCTTCTATTTTCTCTCTTTCCTTTCCTGGAACTACTTTTACGTGAATGTAGACGGTTACTGTTGATAGTGAATGCTCTGCTTTTTCGTTTCTCTTTATGTTTCAGGTTGGATGTATTCTGTTGTCTTGGCTTCCTCTGTTCCCAATTGTTAAGCCTATATAATGAACTCTTCATTTCTGATTACATTTTACGTTTCTACCATTCCCTTTGGTTCTTTTTCAGAGTTTCCATGTCTCCACTAAAATTCCTCATCTCTTCACACATGTGGTCCATCGTCTCTACTAGATCCTTTGGTATTTTTATTGTAATTATTTTATAATCCATCTCTGATAATTTTAACATCTGTGTATTGGCATGATTCCAGAGATATCTTTGTGTTTTATAGGAAAGTCACCAGTTTTCTGAGTCATGGGAATTTTGTCTCTGGTTTACAGTTCAGCTGCCTGCTGTTTTTGTGTTATAGATAATCTCTCTCTGCCCTCTCACTCTGCCTGTAGCTTTGGGAGGGTGACTGAAAGCTGTCAAGACTGGAGTGACGTGGAGGGACTTCTCTCAGCTCCTCTCACCTGCAGCCTTCTGAAGGTGCCTGCCTCAGTTTCAGGATGGCCCACACACTTCAGGAGGCTCTCTCAGTCCTGCTGTCAGCCTTTAGTGTATTACATTTGGAGACCTGTGGGAAAGAGTGTTTGAGTGAGTGCAGATTTGCTCTCTGACAGGGTCTTCTTGGAATTGTATCTGTCATGCCAGCCTGCCCGTGGCCATTAGAAGTTCATTAAAGTTTTGGCTGGTTTCTTGTTCCTTATATCCTTTAATGGCAGATTTCTTCTCCTCCTTCCACTCCATCAGAAATGAGAAAAAATGTGTCTCTTCTCTCCTATGAAGGGCTTGTAACTTTTTGGAATTTGGTTCAACTAGGATACTTTGCCTCCTCAGCTCTCTAGTGGATTAAAAACAACACTAATGGTAATTTAATAGCTTATTCAGCTTGTTTTGTTTGTCATGCCAAAGGTGAAAGTCCTTTGTGATGTTAATATCAAAATCAGAGGAAATCCCTGAAATATAGTTATAGAAGTGTTGCCAGTGAAGATAGGTGCTTTTCCCAATGTCACTTGGATGTCTACTATAAGAAAGTCTATCTTTATATTAAGTGTGCCAAAACAGAAGGGAGGTAGTCTTGCTTGAATTCTAGAAAAAGAAAATGCAAGAAGGTGGTCTCTCCAGTGTTGGGGAAATAGGAAATAGAAAACAAGGCAATCTTGTCCAAGTGAGAGGCTCAGCCATGAGCACACAACTTACTTAATTCATTGATTTATTATTTGATCAATTTATTCATTAATTTAATAAGTGATTCATCAAATATTGATTTAGATATTTTTATAGAGAGTTCTGTTGGAGAGACAGGCATATAAAAAGGCTGGAAAGAATAAATTTTTGTGCATTTTGTAATGGAGTACAAGTGTTCAATGAATGTTAATTATTTTTATTACTAATATTACTTCCCAGGCTCATGAGGATGCTGTAAACTGGAATAGCAGAGAGCTGCTGCAGAGCTCATTGAACCATTTTTTTGACTGTAGCCTGAGAGTCAAGTTGGTATTCATTGAGCACATACCATTAGTGTTAGGAATCAAACACTAACCAGTCACTGGTTAAACAGAAATTCTGGGAAGGGAGTAGAGTTGAGGCAGATAGCAACTGTCTCCAGTGGCTGGATAATGGTCTTCAGAGATGTAGTGCTAACATCACATTTGCAGTGGAAACAAGGCAAGAACAGGTAAGGAACTGAGTGAGAATTTTTAAGGAGGAGAAAAATACAACTTGGACCATTATGGAGAACTTGGCTGGATCTCCCAGGCAGTAATACCTGTGCATGAGACTCGGATGTTATCTTGTGTTCTGATAGGTGTCATTTTCTGAGAACATAGAGCTTTCTGAACTTAGCATATCTAGGCTGTTTCCCTGATAAATCCCATCTTTAAAACTCCATGTCCCTTGGAGCTAGGAATTTCCCTAAACTTCTGTTATGGAAGAGGCTAGTTTGTCTAGCTAGCATAAATATTTCATTTCATTGAATTTAAACAATTACTCAACATCTAATAATAGGCACTGGTTATATAGAAAAAAATAAGACAAAGTCCCTGCTCTTAGGGATTTCACAGATTAATAGGAGAAGAAATCATGTACGTAAATAAATAAATTAGAATATACGATGTTTGATCTAATTCCCTTATAAGAGATGATTTTAAAGTTGAAATGACTAAATCAACCTATTGTAATGTGATGGCAGCATTGATTAATGATTTGATTAATTTATTATTTCAGCAACTATTTATCCAATACCTGTTATGTCCTCGCAAGGTACTATCAATATCACACTGTTTCTTTAATTTGACCCTATATTCATGTAGCAGCCTTTTGACTTCCCATTTCCCTTTGGAAAGAGAGCATGCTACCCAGTTGATAAAAGTGCTGCGATCTACTCAGCAATGACATGTTATCAGAGTACATAATTGTGTTGGCATGCAATGATTTTATTCGCAACCCTATGGATATGATTAATGTGAACTAACCACTTTTAGCTTGATTATTCTAGATGAAAAAAATCAAGTTCCCAAATACACAAAACTTAAAGCTATCTGTTAAAGAAAAAGAGTTCCCACCTCGGTATTGATGCTAAGAGTATCTCAGCCCACATCAATCCACCTAAGCCCTTACTTCCACATCTTACATGCAAATACTTTTATATTTAGTGTTATTCATTGCATTAAATTACATTTTGACTTAATTTATTCAGTGAAGTGGATTACTTGAGAAGTAAATTTTTACGTTATCTGATCTGATATTGTATTGCCTTTATCATGAGAAAAATTAAAAATGATTGATGACACACATTGGATTTTTTTAAATTAGTTGATTGTGGGGAATAAGATTTAATTTCACAAAGAATTTGTACTTAGATATGATTTAAAGTATATTTAGAGATGTGTGAAAGGAATAATAGATGTTAGAAACAAGAGAAAGAAAAATCTGGGAAAATTTTGAATAATATACTGCTTTGCCTATTAAAAAAAAATTAATGAAATAAATTTCACTAGGAAGCAAAGGAAAAACACCCATGTTCTATTCTGGCTTAAGATGGAGTAACACAAAGGAAATAGAAAATGTAATTTATCTTTGGAATTACTAAAAAATATTGGACTTAACTAACAAGAGAGAGAAGCTACAGCTGCTATCTTTTCAAAGCGCACTTCTTGTGATTTCAGAGTCATCTGAGAAGGTCAGTTGCCTTTCATCCTCACTGACTGCAAAGTAATAGAAGACTGCCTCTAATTGGGAGATTAAATGAACATATGGCCGGGGACTTTAGAGGAAGAAGAGTTAGATAGACTTTTTGGAATAATAAAATGTGACGAAGGAATGGAGAGCAAAATTGAGGAATACTTTTGTTTTTTATTTAGGAAAATTGGTATATAAACTATGATCATAATTTAATTATATATAATATATAATCACTATATAAGATATTACATTATGATACATATGATCTCAATTATTTAGATTTTACTTGGACTTCAGATATACTTTTGAAACTGATTAGAGAACTTTAAAAATATTTAACAAGCCTACTTTTGTTGTTGCTGTTAGTAGAATATATGTATCAAGGGCATTTTTACCCCTTTAATATTCATTGACATATTGAAGCCTGTGACTCAGGTGTCGCATTCAGCCCTGAGCCTGAATTAAACTAACCTTCATGTTTTTGAAGGCTATTACAGGCCAAAAGATAATCTCTATGAGTCTGGCTTTTGTTTTCTGAATAAGACTAGAATCTTTCTAAAGTTTAATAATTAGACATGAGACAGCATTCTAAGGAAGGAAAATCAGTTAAATAAACATTTAAAAGTACAGTAGATAACAAATGCTTATGTTTGGAAATCCACAGTCCAAAGGAAGAGCTAAGTCTAAACTCCATCTGGGAATCCAAACCCACAGTCTCTAGTTCATAGATGGTGAACATAGAAAGTGAGTTTACCTTTTTCCTTTCCCAATTTCATTGAAACAAAATTGTTTTACAGGGAAAAATAATCCATAGCTACATTGCAAATTGGAAGTGACGCTACTAGCACCATTGAAATTGTGAATGATTTCTGGAGAAGAGGATCTTACTGACAAATATTCCAGACTAGGAGAAAACATAGGGAGTCCAACAATCAAAAGAGACATCTTGGATATGTTGGGAAAAGCTCCGGGTTCAATTAGTAGTGGCGGAGGTAGGGGAGAGCTGTGAAGCAGTAATCAGCATAATTATTTAAAAACCTGTCTGTAGGCTGATAGGACCAATGTGACCCTTCACCATCTCCCTGCAGAGCAACTGACAACAGTAGCATTTCTTCCCTAGCTTAAGCCAGAAAATTTCTTCTGAAAGAAATTAAACAGACAGCATAGAGTGGGCTAGAAATCCAGTGTGACATTTGTGACCTAGACAGAAGCGGAGCTGACTTCCAGCTACATCAAAGCTCTACAGCCATACAGAGGCAATGTAAAGGGAAAGACCCCTCAGACCAGGAAAAAAATATGAAATACTCCATTCCCAGAGTAATATTCTTGTTATTTTGGCATTTGGGCAGCCTGCCTGCTTACCCTTGGCCACACATCCCAAAATGATGCCTACCAGTTGACATGTCCTCACCTATTTACACGGACAGGAAAGAAGTCTGATCATTCAAAGGAAAAGACTTTGGGGGAAATAAGTCCAGGCCTACACAGAGAGGATGTAACAGCTACCCTAATTCATGAATCGAGTCCTTTATTCATATATAAATATGAATTGCCAAATAAAGATCATCAGAGAGTTTAAGTCAACCAACAAACTAAATGCAAAGAAATGAACCAAAAAAAAACAGAACAAATGACTACGGGAAAAAGAAATAGTTCAATGAATATAAGAGAACTTGAAAAATATTCTGATCACTTTCTCAGAAAGATTTATTTGGATATTAAATACATTAAGAAAGAAAGAAAAGAAAATCAGACTACTATTAAAAACAAGCAAAAATTTTTGGAACTAAAAACATATTTTCTGAAAATTTGTAAAGGAAATCAAACATACCAAATTAGTGACCTATTCTTTAAAATTGATAAACTCATAAAACATAGAGCAAAAAGATGAAAAATATGAGTAGAATAGTGATGAATCATTGAAAATCAATTCAGGAGCTCTGACATCTTTCTAGGAGTTCTAGAAAAAAAGTATGGGGAAAATTGAGATGTAGAAATTACTTACTATTAGATAAAGAAAAGTTGTCCTAATCCAAGAAAGGTACAGGTCTTCAGACTGAAAGAGTCAACCCATACATGATATTTCAGAACTCAAATGATAATGAGAAAGTTGCAAAAGTTTTCAGAAAGGCGGAAAAAGGAGGTTAGTAAAGAGCGTTATATACCGAGGAACCAAAGAGAGGCAATGGTTCTTGACTTTGAGGAGTCATGAGTTGACCATATGAGCAAAGGAGGATTTATAAGCAAAGTATTGCAGCATAATTAGATAGGTACTCGCATTTGCATAAGTATAAAAGTCTACTAGACTTCTGCAGGAGGAAAGAACTGCTGGCCCTCAGGGACATTTGGATTATAGGGCTTTCTATTGATTCCAAAACAAGAGACAGAAATAGAGACAAAGGGGACATCTTCTGTGAGAAAGATTAAGGAGACGGCAATCTAGCTGTGACGATTCTGATAGCCTACCTTGTCATTTGAATGTTTATAAAAAAGGGAAAACAAGATGATGAAAACTAAAAACAATAGTACGTGATTTTTCATTTTCAAGGACCATGGATTTCTATAAATTATTTTCAGATAAAACTGTTTTAAACTGATGACACAAAACAGTGGCAGACCTATTAGTGAGTCAGCAGATTGATGAGCAAGCTTTGTTGAGAACGCCGCGTATGCAGGACTCCAGGCTGGCTGCTTTAGGGAAGGCATTGTCGACATCAGTGCTGACGCCCGCCCTTGGGAATAAATTGGTGACACTCTGAGTTTCAAAAATAAAGCCAAGCCTGTTTCAACATTTTCATGTTACACATTCTTTTCAAATTTTTATTATTACAATATTTGGAAATTAGGATTTATATTTTAATAAAGTGGTTTACCTTCGGGTCAGAAAAAATAAGTATTAATTTTATATTATTACTTGTTTAGCAACATGTAACATTTATAATAAAGTGGAATATCTGGGGATCCCCTGCACCCAGTTATGTTGAGTCGGGCTTATTAAAACTGACTTTCAGGGCCAGCCCCATGGCCAAGTGGTTAAGTTTGTGCACTCCGCTTTGGTGGCCCAGGGTTCGCTGGTTCAGATCCTGGGCACGGACCTAGCACTGCTCATCAAGCCATGCTGTAGCAGCTTCCCACATGGAGGAACTAGAAGGACTTACTGCCAGGATATACAACTATGTTCTGGGCTTTGGGGAGGAAAAAAAAAAGAGGAAGATTGGCAACAGATGTTAGCCCAGGCCCAATGTCTCCTCCCACCCCCAAAAAAGGAAGTTACTTCACCAATAAAAAAGAAGTTACTTAGAGTTTAAAATAAAAAATAAATGACTTTCATCGTCTTTCACTTTGATGGCTTCTGACCATTCAAAAAAGGACGGAAAGCTAGTGTATGGGGCAAGGATGCTGTATAGCTTCGTCCCTTAGCCAGGAAATCAGGGATATCTTTTTTGAAACCTAAGAGTGTTTGTCTGACCATAAGGAAAACTTGAAATCCATCCTGGAGACTGTTCTCTGTGTCTTTGGCAAAAACCAGGGAGGATTGTTTGAGATGGCAATAAAAGATTTACATAAGGCATCTGACTCTGAGAAAAGGAATTGCTTAAAGGTACAAGAGAAGGGTTTGGAATTTAGAAGACTTTCCAGTTTTATCACTTTGCAAGGGAAAATTGTTACCATTTGAAAAACCCTTGTTGTTTTCAGGTTGATAATTTATCTAATCATTTGGACAGAGAGTTCAATCCTTCTGCTCAGAGCATTCAGAAATCTGACCCACAAAGAGCCTTACTCCACCAATGGGAGGTGATGTTGTGATCTTCTTCCCTTCCATCCACCTCTGAAACTGTGCTCAGGGCTTTTCCTTCTGTACCATGTGGTTGCCAGCATAGATGGTCTCAAAGGCATCTTTCAGCAATAATGGTTGAGGTTTTTCAGTTCACTTTTTATTTTCCTCCAAATAATCCATGTTTACTAACATTTTTTAAAATGACATACATTATTTATTAGTCAGTGTTTGCACAGCTGTCTAAATGCCTGTATGTTTATTTGTGTTCTTACTGTCTAATTTATACTAGGACTTCTGGGGAAGAAACGACCGTGTCTTATTTGTTTTATCCAAGCGCCCAATCCATTGAAACATGTGTTGTGGAACAAAAGATTAAAAACTATGTGTGTGTGTGTGCGTGTTTATAGATAGATCAATGGTACAATTTTCAAGTTAAGAGGAACATAAAATGTATATGAGTATGGTTATGGGAGAGTGGCTGGAAGAAAGCAAAAATGGAGAATGGCGAAAGAGGAAAGACATTGACTTTAAATCAATATTTCCATTTTCGTAGACTTTACAGTGCCCTGATATTTTATCCAAATATGCCAAAGTAAAGGAGGCAGAGCATAAATCTTCTACCTACTAACATATCCTGTATTTATGTCATTTGCTATTTTTCCAAATAGTCTGAAAATTTCCAAGGGTAGAGGTATGAATTAGTGACTGAAGAGACAGATGGACTAAAGAAACAGAAGCCCTCCTACACAATTTTTCTGAGTTCTGTCCATCATCTCCTAGAGAAACAATTGTAAAGGGGTACAGAGAATACCTTAAATTGAGAACATGTCCTTTCATAAGTCCATGAAAGCAAAAGAATGTAGAATTCCAGTCTTACAAATATTTTTACAAAATACAAATTATTTTGAGGAGTTATCAGTGCAGTACTCGAAGTAGATTAAAAAGTCCATGAGTTAGCACTGTGCTTAGAGGTAGGTACTGTCTGTTGGGCTAAATATTATGTAAGAGAATGTCAGAGAGTAATCTCTAGTTAATTTCTCAGTTGTATGATTCCTTCTTCCCTCCAACTTTGCTGTTCTATCTATCACCATCATGTTTGGTAAATCCAGTTATAATTGTATTGATGCATTTGGCAGGTAAGATAATTATCATCTCATTTGAAGGCAAACTCAGATGACTCTCTTTCATTGGTGTCATTGTTGTGTCAAGTCTTACCTTGGGGGACTTGCTGTCTACGGAGAGTCTTCTGCCGTCTTCCTTTCTACCGACCCCTCTCTAGTCTAGAACAACTGCCAGTCAATTGGCAATTGTGTGATGTTGTAGCACTTTCAAATTCCATCTGTTTCAATGGAATTATCTCTTTATTTGTCCATCTATAAACTTCTTGAAAGCACAGCATGGTGTGTTCATTCAAGACGTATCTTCTGCCCCTGGTTCCAGGACATTCACATGGAAGGTGCTCAATACATGGTACATAAGTAGCAGTCTAGATGAACTGACAAATTCCAAGTGCTATCTGTATAATGATTCAATTTGTTGTACCCCTTGTACTGGGATACCCTTGAAAATTATACCCTGGGATGTCTTATGTTTTGTTTTTCTTCTTACGTTGTGTTGTTGACTCAAATCCTTATTAAGATAACTGGTAAATTTACTCACAGAAACAAGCTGACTATTCCCATTTACAAGGACTCTATCATTTCAGGTGGTTACACCTGAAAAATAGAAACAAATTTCCAAACCCATAGAATGTTCAACACCTAGAGTAAACCCCAAGGTAAACTACAAACTTTGGGTGATTGTGATGTGTTGATGTAGGTTCATTAATTCTAAGAAATGTGCCAATCTGGTGGAGGATATTGCTAATAGGGGAGGCTATGAATATGTGGGGGCAGGAAATCTTTGCACTTTCCTCTCAATTTTTCTGTGAACCTAAAACTGCTCTTAAAAAATAAAGTCTTAAGAAAATAGCAACAAATACTCTATTTAAGATGCAGAATATTCCTCCATGATACCATCTCACAAAGTCCTATTTGAAGTCTCATAATTGTGCTTCCCAACTTCATTCACAATTCCTTGATGTGTGTGTGTGTAAGATAATCCAAGCTTGATCTTATCTTATCACAACGTTACCTTTCCCTCTGTCTTCCCAGGTTCTGCTGTGTGTCCCCACACTATGCTGCCCTCTATACTGGATGGCTGGTTTCTCCCCTGAAATGAGTTCTTTTTCAGATACCTGGGATATTGGGGATACACACATATCTATAGTAAAATCTTTGGAATTCTTTTGTAATATGTCGTGTAATTTCTGTACTCCTTATGAACACCTTCTCTCATGAAAATGCCCCAGCTTCCATTGCTCTGAAGTCCAGTATCTTATATTCTCTACTCTGTCACCATAACACAGGACTTTTGGCATCTATCAGGCGTAGCTTATTGACATTTTGGCTACTAGGAAACACTTGTAAAAGAAACCTGTTATTATCCTTTTGAGTACTCTATTCAAATAGCAAACAGTAATAAGGCTTCAGACAAACAAAGAATTATCGGCAATCACTGGGTGCGCATTGACCACATGTCCTAGATTCTCTGATTCAGTTTATGTTTTAACTATTTTATTCTACTGTCCTACAAAGTATCTCATACTTAGAATAAATTCATTGTTTTTTTCCATGAATATGGTTACCATATAATCATAGGTTATACCAATTTTGAACCTAATTGAGAAGGGAGGTAAAAATGAAGTAGCCAGATGTTTTAAGAAGGAAAAAAATATCTGAATAGAAATATTCTCCAGATGCGGTTTCAAAGGCAGAAGGAAAGAGAGTGGGACAGCCATCATCATTACCAAATAACACATGATTGCCAGATTTCTCAAAGCTAGCCAAATATTGATTGGAAAAAAGTTTTTGAAGGGTGAAATTAAATAAACTACTCTCAAATGTTTTAAGATATTTGTGAGCTAAATTTTAATGCTAAGAACAGATAGTTGGATTTAATGTTTAGAACAGATATCTTCTGGAACGTGGGATGGTGTTTTTGAAAAATAATATGAGCTTTAGAAGAAGAGATGTTAGTATTTTCAAATTTTGTCTCCTAGTCAAATCAATTAGTTTTGGCCACCACAACTGTTTTATGAGCACCTATCAGTAGCAAAGGGTCAGCTAGGTCTTTACGCAACTGTAATTCTTAAGTTATGGGTAGGAAATAAGGCAAAACATTTCACAGCTGATTATCCAACCTTGGTGCCAGGTGTTGAAGATGGTTGTTTCAATGGGCTCCATT
This sequence comes from Equus przewalskii, assembly GCF_037783145.1. Classification (NCBI taxonomy): domain Eukaryota; kingdom Metazoa; phylum Chordata; class Mammalia; order Perissodactyla; family Equidae; genus Equus; species Equus przewalskii. The sequence continues at coordinate 35,095,200 of NC_091839.1, read as the reverse complement.
TTTAATAGGTAGCAAATGATACAGCCTTGGTGTCATCCTTTGATACTCAATTAAGATAAGGTTGGGCTTGGGGATTGGCTTAGAGGGAATTCCTAAAATAGTTTATTTTGCAGTCTGTCCACAGCTTTTGCCATCTTTCACCACTATTACTCTAATCTGTTGGACTCAAAAACAGAGAAGAGTAGATGACCTATGAAAGCAATAGTGATAAATTTAAAAGTTTCCCCTCACCCCTTGTCCTTTAGAAATATGTCTTATTTGGTTGGGCTTCTCTACAAAGTCTTCTGCTTCTTGGGGGCCTTGCTGACCTAGTTCTGGGTGTAGGTAAGGAGAGCTGTGAAGATGCATTTAAACCAGGGAGCTCTCAGTGGATCTTTTACTTGATAACTGTCCTCTTGGTTTGCTCTTACTTTCTTCCCTATTAGAGTAGTTTGGACAGTTCCCAACATCACTGAAAACTTCCCTAATGGGTCAACTAAAGGGAGAGAGAATATGGCTTTAAGAATTGTAAGATCCAAGTTCAAATCCTTTGTGTCCCAGTGTACCAGCTATGTGGTATGCATGTTATTTACCTTTCTGAGTACCAAATTTGTAGAAATAATGATAGTATTATCAGCTCTGCAGGGCAGATATAAGGTTTGTCTACCATATAAGAATGTTTGTGAAACACTAGCAAACATTTGATAAAATTTAATCTCTTTTTACCTTTCCCTAGGATCATATGAAATAATATTTGTTGAGCACCTCTAAGTGCCCCCTGCTTTATATATAGTATCTCATTTATAATAATAGTTCCAATATGTTGCTGAGGAAGGTTGAATCTTTCTAATTTTAAAGATAAGAAAAATCAATTGATTCATAAGGAGGTTATAAAGTTATATAAGCAGGAGGATTTCAGGTTTATGTTCAGACCTGGGGGAGCTCACTGAAAAAGAAGTCTCTTCCTAGTATATGATGCTGCTTCTTGGGAAAGCTACATTGCCAGCAGTTACAGGCGCATGTGAACATTAGTATCTGAATTTTGCAGTGTGTGAGGAAATTTTCCATCTTCTTCCTAAGCGAAAAAGGAAAGAACTGGACTCAGGTTTAATGTAAAATGTTTGGCAAATATTAATATTCATCATTCAAAGTTAACCTCCAGCAAATACTTTTGGTCTTTAATTTTGAATTTATTTTACAGCACTTTCTGTTTATTAATGTTTCTTCAAATATGATAGAGTCAGTATTTGATTCCTCATGCTAAACATAGAGGCTGCTGGTACAAATAGTTAAAAAATCATTTAATTGTGGTTTAGTTGATTAGCATTTACATAAATGTTTACACTGATGTTTGATTATTGGAGTAAGAATATACAAAAATTATGAAAATTAAATCTAAACTTTTTCATTGTTTTCTAAGGGAGAGGAAAAGATCTCTTGCTTGTTTCTTCTCTTCTGTTTTGCTATGCTTCAGGCTTCCTACTTCATGTAAAAAGTGGTAACATTACAAGTTAGACTGAAGCAAGACATCAGTCCATGTTGAGCTGCATTTGGCTCTTTACTGGGTTGTAATAAATGATTCGTGATTTTGGCTGAAGGGACTTCCAGCTAGACTCCAGAATGTGAAAGCAAAAAGTATGAATTCTGTCATCAGAGATCTTTATCATTTGGCCTACTTAATCATGCTATCACAATCTTTAAAGAAACAATGAACGCCGAGATTTCGAAACCATAATCCCACGAAAACCTAAATCTTCCCAGACACTCATAAACTAAAAAAATGGAAATATGCAAATGATATCCTGAAGATACTGAAAAGAAAATCCTTGTAAAATTTTGTATTTACTTCTGAATTTTAATTGAGAGATAAGAAAGCTACATAAATTAAAACAAGCTATCTGATAGGTCGATGCATCAGGTATGACACATATTTAATGGTCAACTTCTCTCTTTTTATTTTCTTTGACCTAAATGCTACACCTACGGAATCCTTGCTTCTATTATTTAGTATTAAATAATAATGACTCTCATCAGAGTTTGGTAGACAACTGGCCCATAAATTAGAAAATCAATTTAAATTCTTTATAGTAGTATGTAATTCACTTATTCAATTAAAAATATATTTATTGGAAAATATTTATTTTGCTAACTACCTACTAGGCATTGTGCTACATGATTCACACTTTAGCAAGTGAAAGAGAAGAGTGCCTTCCCACATGGAGGTTGTAAATTAGTAAGAGAATCAGGAAAACTAAATAAATAATAAAAACATTAAATTTGGGAGGAAAAAGAAAAAACTTCTGACAGTATCAATGAATGCCTCTCTGAGGTAACACTTAAACTGACATGTAAAGAAAGAGAGATTCAGCCATGTAAAGAAGTAGGTAAAGACATAAAGAGCATTCTGGGCCAAAAGAATAGCATAAACAAAATAATTCAGCCATGGAAGATCTTGGAGTATTTCAGGAACTAAAAGGAGGCCAGAGTAATTGGAATAGAGAGATTAGATAGGTCACGAGGTAAGATGATGTAGGGCATTGCAGGACAAGACAAGAAGTTTGGAAGCCAGTCAATAATTTTAAATCTGAGAGAGACAGATGTCAGATGTGTTTTCACTTTATCTAGCTGCTGTGTGAGAACTGAAGAAAGTGAGGAAAGAGAAAAACAGCAGGGAGCACGTTTAGGAAGCTGAGAATAGTGTCCACTCAAAATATGATAATAGCTTGGACTAGGACAACATAGTAGAGGAGCAAATAAGAAGAGATGTGGGATACAATGTCTTGGAAACAGAACTGGTAGGATTTGCTGATTGATTGAACTTGTGGCATGAGAAAGGAAGGACAGCATAAAGCATGTCTACCAGGAATATAGGTTGAACCATTGGGTTGATGGTGGTGTAATTTACTAACGACCTGGGAGGAACAGGTTTTTGGGTAAGGATCTAAGTCCACTTTTGGATGAGTTAACTTTAAATATTTTTTTCTTTCTTTTCTCTTTTTTTTTTTTTGAGGAAGATTAGCCCTGCACTAACTACTGCCAGTCTTCCTCTTTTTGCTGAGGAAGACTGGCCCTGAGCTAACACCCATGCCCATCTTCCTCTACTTTATACGTGGGACGCCTACCACAGCATGGTGTGCCAAGCGATGCCATGTCTGCACCTGGGATCCGAACTGGTGAACCCTGGGCCGCCGAGAAGCGGAACGTGTGCACTTACCCGCTGCGCCACTGGGCCAGCCCTGGATGAGTTAACTTTAAAATGTACTTCAGATGTCCAAGAGACATCAGTGAGCATTTTTATATTTGAAGTATTGAGCTCAGTGGAGAAGTCTAAGTTGGAAACATATGTTTGAGTAGTTAGTATTGCATGTTCAAGCCACAGAATTGAATGATATTACCTAGAGAAAGAGGAAGAGTGTAGAGTGAGGAAAAGACAAGACCAAGGGTTAAGCCTTGAAGAACTCTTACATTTTAAGGCTGAGTCAAGAAGTAGAAACTGGAAAAAATAAAAAAACTTAGGAGTGGATAGAGAGATAGTAGTGTTTAAAGAAGGAGGTAATGACTCATGATGTGGAATGCTGTTCATTACTCTGGAAAAAAAAAAAACCAAAGCTGTTGGACTTGGAAACAAGAGGGCTTTAGTGATCCTGATAAGAGCAGTTTCAGTGACCTGATTGGGACAGAAACAAGGTTGTAGTGGGAGAGTGGGAAGTAAGAAGTGGGACTGAAAATAGTATAAAGAATTGTTTGCATGAATGAAAACAACAGTTGGAGAGGGTTACAGAGACAAGCAAGAGTATTTTGTTTTGTTTTATTTTAAATGTAGGAGGTATAAGAGGTTGCTTTGTACTGATGGAAGGATGCGGTAGAAAAGGAAGGACTGATGGTGCCACAGAGAGAAGAGATACTGAAAGAATAAAGTTCTTGATGAACTGGGAGAAACAGATGATGGCTTTCTGGCATCTTTGACTAAGGAAATAACATTTTACTCAATTCTTTTCTATCTTCCTGTTTTTCTTGAGTGATTAATTTTTTTTTTTTTTTTCTGAGGAAAGTCTCTCCTCCCTGTGTCTCTAAAGAACCTGGTAGAATGTACCTTCCACCGAGTGGACCCTGAATAAATGTTTATGAATGAGCACATAAATATAAACCTGAACTATGTAAATATGTACATTCTTGTATGTCAGGTTACTTTTGAGTCTTCCCATTCTAGTTTTTGAATTTTTAAAAAATTTTTACTAGAACATTATTTGTTTATGATGCTATTAGTATTAATACTAATACTCAGGAATAATATAGTTGATTTGCTAAAAATAAAAAATAATCCTAAAGAATTTTGACTTGTTTCTCAAAAAATGTAGCAAGAATAATTCAGTTAACAATTAGTAAACATTCATTGTCTTTCTAGATATAAGGCATTATGATAAATCATGCAAGAGATGCGAAACTATTTTATTTATGGCAAACAACTAGGAAATGGTATTTAATATCATATATTTTGTTCACTTCTCCCACTCCTGACTTCTTCTAATATTCTTAGTCTTTTTTTCATTTTACTATATTTTACTATTATTTTAATCTTTATACTTTAAGTGACTCTGTGACATTAAAGCCTTTATGAGTTAATATTGTATACAAAAATGGATGAAAGAGTAAATGAGTGTACAAATTAAACAGTGCATACATAAATTGACACATATCCTATCTCAATGGATAGGTTTAATTTTGGCACAGAGATTTTAATTCAGGTGTAATATTTAAAATTATGTGTGTAAATTTAAGTGTGTAATTTTTAAAAATGTCTAAGGATGGAGAATGCAATATTTTTAATGGAAGAGGAAGTGGCATTTTGAGAGCTGAGATTAGCCTAACTGACTTATAGAATTAAAAAAATAATTTAAACCTAAGTGAAACAGTAGCAGAATCCTGTGGTGAAGAAATTGTAAGACAAAAACCATACAGAAGAAAACCATATAGAAGAAAATAGCAATTCATATCACTTTCTAAAATTATTAAAATTTTACCAAGTGGAGGAAAAGCTAAGGAGGAAAAGACATTTTCAGACTGAGAAAACATCATGGCAAACCCAAGAAGGAGGGAGAGAGCAACATGTACTGGAAATAGCAGACAATTTGACAGGTAACAGTGTGGTGGCTCAGGACTGGAAATGTAGATTTGATTTTTAGCATGGAAGGTCTTGAATGCCCGACTGAAGAATTTTTAATATATTTCTGTAGGATCAGGGAAAGGACATCCTGTATTTGGTTTTGTGTTTTAGGATGCCTAATACGGTGATGACTGGTAGCAAAAACCAGGGGGATGGATGGTGGAATTAGAAACCAATTAGGCTTCCTATTGTAAAAACCCATATCTGGCTTAATAGTAGTGGGAATGAAAAGGTAAAGAAGATTGAGTGATGCACTACAGAATGAAAAATTTTCAGGACCTGGCAAGTGAGAGGAAAAAATAAAAGTTTCCCCTAAAGTTTTGAACTTAAGTGATGAGAAGTTTGGTGAAATGGAGATAGGAAAGTCAAAAGAAGAATTCATTGCAGTGACAGCAGAATGATAAGGTTCATTCTGAACCTGTGGAGTTTCTGATGTCAGAGTCTGGCAGGGAGTCAGACAATATGGTGCGAGGGGTGAGGCTAGAGATCATGAATTTAAGAAGCTTGGTGTAAAGGTGATAGATGAAGCCATGGAAGGATTACCATCATGAGGAAATTACACAGCTGGGGAGAGTAAGAATAAAAAGAGCAATAAACAAAAGACTAATGTTTTCTTATATTTCTTTCCTTTCCTTTACGGTCCTAGAAATTGACTTCATAAGAGAGACTGATTGTTTAACAGGGGGAATTGATAAGATGAATGGGTGGAGCCTATGACAAAGACCAGAGATTTTGGCAAGTATACACTAGTATTAAGAGTATTGATTGCAAATGTAAATCCTAGAAACAAGCTTAAAGTAGAAGACAGTAGTTCTTTTAAAAGAAATTTATTAGAAATAATTATGTGTAACTTTTTGAATATAGTAAGTTGTAGTCGAGGCTATGGGATGTATTTAGGTATTAAATTACTTATATATTAAATACTAGGGGAATTTAGATTTCTTTAAAATAACTAATGGGTTCCAAAAATGGGAATTCAGAGGGGCTGAACAGCAGGAAAGCAGATGGGGGTTAGGGCGGGTTGAATAGACAAGTCATTATTGTAGAGAAATGTTTAATCTTACATGTCTTCCGTTTGATTTGGTGGCTTTATGGAGGAATTTGAGGCATCGTTTTCTCAGCCAAATGGACTTGGGTCTTGTAGTAAAATTTATAGGTAGTATAGTGTGGTTTTGTAGAGAATGATAGAGTGTCTGTTATCATAAATTCTCTTTATAAGAACTTCTGTTAACATTTTTGCACACATAACAAATTTAGTAAAAGATGCGAAAGCACTTAAATTGCGATATTCCCTCAGGGGCTTTTAAAGGTAACATTACAGAGAGACCTTCCCTGTGCATCCTGTAGAAAGTAGTCCCTACTGCACCTGTTCCATTAGTTTCTATCCTCTTTGTTTTCTCCCTAGCACTTACCTACTTACAGAGTATTAGATCACACATTGATTTGTCCATTTGTTCACTGGCTACTGCCCCAGATCCTAAGGTCACTGAGGTAGGCACCTGGAACTTCTTGTTCACTGCTGTGAGTGTCTCCAGTTGTGCCTGACACAACTGGAGCTCAGGAAATACTTGTGGACTGATTGACTACTGACTGAAGGAGTAAGAGATGGTCGTTTTCCCTATTAGACTGTGTGAGCCTTGAGAAGAGAGATTGTTCCTGTTCATTATCACTTAACCCTCCCTCTCCCCATCTCTCCCTGCTTCCTCATTCATTTACTTGTTCTTTTACATGTGTGTGTCAGTATTCCCAGCACCCAAAACAGTGCCTGAGACACAGAATTGACACTCAACAAGTACTTATTGAATTTGTGAATATGTTTGTTGATTCACTCCTTCACCTATCAAACACTGTGTATCTCCTTTATACTAGACATTCTCCTAGGTCTTACATATGTAAAGCATATCTGTACTCAAAAAAAAAATTACAAGCTAAAAGGTGTAGTAATTGCTCTGTTAGAGGGATGTACCAGGGGCTTTGTGAGCAGAGAAGAAGGACACCTCATCAGACAGTGGGGAGGAAAGGTGTATGGAGAGCGGTGAGAGTCAGTGAAGGCTTCTTTGAGATGCGAACTTAAGGAGAATCACAGACCTCATAAATGCCCATAAATATATATTAGATTGAATTAAACACATATTATCTTTTAGCAATTTAGGAAATTTCAGTACTATGGTTTTCAAATATGGGTGACATAGGCTGAAATAGATATATCAGAATAAATTGGAAAGCTTTCTAAAAATAAATGTCTTCTTTATCTTCTCATATCTGAGATTCTCTCATACAGAAGGCATGTATTTTGACAAAACATCAAAGATAATTTGACATGGATCCCTGTTCCCCCTTCCCCCCGCCCACCACAAGACAATCTTACCCTAGCAGAATGGATGCTGTCATCTAAGATGGTGGTTTTGTATACTGAAAGGATCCTATGACTAATTTAAGCCCTGGGTTCATACGATGACTTTTTGTATTTTTCTTTAAGGAGATGATTTTATTTTGGCATTATTCTTTATTTAAGAGGTTTCATATATTTGTAGAATTTAAAATGTTACTTTAAATACCTTTCAATTTACACGTCCTTCAAGAATAGCTATTCCTTTACTCAGAATAAAATTGACATAAGACATTTTTCAAGGACAAAACTATAAACATTTGTTGAGAGAAATGGTAGTACATATAAGTAAGACATAAAACAAAGTTTTCCTTTTGCAATGATGTATGAGGGAAATAAAAGTGGGCTATGTGTATATTTGCTTACATACATATGTACATATATGTTCAAGGTCCATCAGCAACTAGTAAACAAATGCCTGTGTTGAAAACTTTTCAGCTTTATGTTATGTTTACTAGACTTATGGGTTCTGTTTTTATTCAAGGCTCTTAGCACACGTCTGTTGAATATTACAAAATGATACAACCTTACAAAATGTACTTGCATTTATTCTTTTCTTCTAAGACTCATTTTTGTTGTTATTGTTCAAAGACCTTTTGATGTTCGAAAAACCCCCAATTGATGGCAGTGGAATACATTGTTGATCATTAATTATGACTAATTGTCCAAATTTTAATCTATAAGATAAAAGTATCAGAAGTACATGTGTAATTTTCATATTGAAAAAGACTTCTAACAACTGGAAATAAAGGAAGTCCCCTTAAAACTTTAGCATGAAACTTCTATGTATAAAATTTTGAAGGTGAAACTTTTAAAGGAATATTTCATTCCTGTTGTGTTTAAGATCTTTTCTCTGCCTTAAATTAAAATCTTTTCAGAGAAAGTGAAAATTTTGAATTTCCCAATCTAAACTCAACTTGAAATGTGTAAATCCAACTATACGTATAGCTATTGTGCTATACACAGGAGTAAGTTTTATTTATTTATTAATATCTGGCCCCCAACGGTATCTGTATGCTAAACCCTCGTTCTCAGTTAGTGGTAGAGAATGATATTTTGATTAGATTTTATAATAGTTTTTTATTAAAACAGGCTTATTTCAATCTTGTTCATTTTACAATTTCAAAGTCAACTTTGATTTAAAGGGCTTCTTATCATCTCCCTCCTCCACAAGCCCTATCCATTCTCTCCAATTGCCTCCTCCCTGCCCCTGCTGGTTCTATGTTCCTAGTGGATTAGTGTGTGCGTGTGTGTGTGTGTGTGTGTGTGTGTTTAGGAGTGGGTGTGGTTAAGGTTGGAGTCAGGGTGATGTGGAAGTGAAAGCATATTTTTGCCTTACCACAGAACCCTCTCCTCCATTTCTAGATTGTCTGGTGTGCCGGGGCCAAGACATTGCCAAAATTACTTTTATTCTTAATCTGCTAACAGCTTGTAAGTAAAACTCTAGATATGGAAATGGTTTCCTT